>NC_067132.1:21394247-21696204 GCF_021347895.1 Acanthochromis polyacanthus | reverse complement strand
AAGAGCAATTTATGGGTCTACTAACCTCTGTTTCTACTATATTCTTCTCAGGTTTGTCATTTTTGTCAGATGATGATTTCTTAGAGTTGGTTTTGTCTCTGAGATTTCTTTCAGGCTCATCTTCCTCTCTGTGTCTTCTCTCTGTGTGTTTTCTTTCTGTGTCTTCCTCATCTCTGTGTCTTCTCTCTCTCTGTTTTCTTTCTGCATCTCCTTCGTCTCGGTGTCTTCTCTCTCTGTGTTTTCTTTCTGCGTCTTCTTCATCTCTGTGTCGTCTCTCGCTGTGCTTTCTTTCTGTGTCTTCTTCGTCTCTGTGCCTTCTCTCTCTGTGTTTGTCCCCCTCTGTTCGCTCTCTGTCACTATGATGATGCCTGACCTCTTCACCTGACCTTTTCAGGTCCCGATGCTCCCTGGATTCACCATCATGCTTCCACTTCTCCTCCTAAATAGCAGGAAAAAGCCACTCGGATTTCAACACGGCTGCACTTATCCCAAATATGTCAATACATTTACTTTTTTTTTTCTTGAAAATACAAATTAGTGAACAGTTAATAGTGATACAAATGCTTACATGATGTCCTCTCTCTTTGTGCCTCCTTTCTCTCTCTTCTTTATGCTTTTCTCTGTACTCTGAAATAAAAAAGACAAAAATACTGGCATCACTTGGAAACCTTAACCCTGTAAACATGTCGGTCTAAGTGTGGACACTGCTGCATCTTTACCTCTCTCCTCTTTCCGTTCTGAATGCTTCCTGTCTCCATGTCTCTCTTGAATTTCTTTATCATTCCTCTTTTCTTCATAATCATATTTGTGTCGATCTCTCTCCTCTCTGTGGTGCTTTTCTGACTGATCTCTTCTTCTTTCCCCACTTTCTTCATGCCTTCTTCTCTCCCTCTCACGCTCTCTGTCCCTTTCCTCTCTTCTTCTTTCCTTGTCTCTTTCTTCCCTCCTTTTGTCCCTGTCCTCCTCATTGTGTCTCTCTCTTTCCCTCACCCTCTCTTTCTCCTTATCCCTCGGTCTTTCCTTGTCCCTCTCCCTTTCGTGCTTTTCCTCTCTATCTCGTCTCCTGTCCCTGTTTTCTCTGTAAACATCACCATGCTTGTTCTCATCTATAAATCTATCCTTTTCCCTTCTCTTCTCTCGGTCCCTCTCCTTGTCACCTCTCCTGTCTTGCGAGCCCTCTTTCCTTCGCTCTGCATATCTGTCTTTTTTATCTTCATCTCTTCTCTCTCTCGTGCTCTCCCTTTCCTTGGGCTTCTCTCTTTCTCGTCTGGACTCCCTCTCCGGGTCTCTGTGACGTCTCTCTATGGATTCCCCACCACGGTGCTTTCTCACATTGTCATCTCTCCTCTTGGCATAAGGATCACCGCGATCTTCTTCCTACAGAAAAATAAATAAATAAATAAAATAGGAGCATTTACATTGTTTTGTTGACTGATACGAATCCAGCTTCTTTTGCAGTGCTTTCCTAAGCTCTCCGTAACTTACCCTGATGTGTCTTCTCAGGTCAGCAGGTCTCCATGTGTCTTCCTTGGTTATTTTCTAAATAAACATGATTTTCATGTTCACTGAGTGACCATATGGACGTTTAATCACAGACAAAATAAGCATATTTGCTGCTAGCACAGTAAATCCATAGAAATGCGTGAAACAACGTCCTCTGCCTGAGACAATATTTGCAACTACTAAAGCGAACATGACATTTTTGGCCGAATAAACATCTCTCAGCTGTGGCTCGCACACGGTCAGAACAGAGAAGAACCACTTACCTTGTCGTTGTGCATGTTCTCATCTGCGTTAATGTTTCTAAAGTTTTTCAGTCGCTGAAAATTGGCTCATATTATTGTACTGACGCCGCCATGATGGTAAACGTCTATGACGCATGCGCAGTTTGCTGAAACCAAGGCGAGCGCGTCAGTTCGGCTTGACAACAGGATTATTAATCATCAGAAGAGCAATCGCTGGAGTCAACAGCCAGTTCTCATGGCAGCAGCTAAAGACACTACATATAAATCAGTATTTTAAAAAAAATTAAGGTAAATTATTAGCAACAAATAGACTGTAACCATCTACATTCATACCGCTGTTACTTCTGAATGTGTTTGGGTTAATTTCGTTATTTTTGTACCTAAAAGTCGCTTGAGCGATTGCCCTGTGCTCTGCATTTCTTTTCTAGCGGTTAGCAAACAATCGGTTGTAGTGTTTGCTAACAAGTAAGCTAGGTAATTGTAACTAGGTTTGTAAGCTAGGTAACAAGGTAATTATTTATTTTAGGTCAATTCGACGTGTTACTTTTGTCGTATATTTTTAATAACAACTATTTCAAATGTGCGTCGACCTAAGTAGAGCTAAAATTGATAAATTGTGGCTACCGCTGTTGAACACCAGATGGAAGTGTTTCACCTTTTTAGCTAGTGCTACTGGCAGCACAGTGAGCGCACACAAGTGGATCCCTGTGCGGCTTTTTGGAGACCATCATTCCCTCCTCGTGTGTAGGCAGAGTGAGTGTAGCCGTGGACTGATCTGGCTCAGCGGACTAATCTAATCAACGGAATGCTTCCCCAAGTCGTTGTTCACAGTGAAAACTGAAGTGGTCAATGTCAACGATTCCTCCGAGGGCGATGGGCTGGTGTGCAGGTGAGCCAACGTGAGAACAGGCTCCCCCGTCGGAAGCGCTTCGCACATGGGAACTGTGTCACTCGACCTTATCCGCATTTGGACAGTTTGAAGACAGACTCAGAGACATGTCAAGAGACAGCATGACAGCTGTACGAGGAGCCCACTCACACAATGCTTCCCCTAAAGAGAACGGACACACTGCACCGAGCCCCGCTCAGCCCAGCGCCAACTTTCCCCATCCCTCTGCGGGGAACACACCCGATGACACCCCGGTCTCCTCTACCAGCGAGCTGACCCAGACCTGGGTTCACTTCGCTAAAACGTTTGTGCTCATCTTCCCTATTTACGCATTGGGGTATTTTGAGTTCAGTTTCAGCTGGCTGCTGATTGGACTTGTTATCTTTTTCTGGTGGCGGAGAAACACAGGAGGGAAACACAGCCGAGTGAGCCGAGCTCTGGCTTTCTTTGAACAGGAGGAGCGAAGTGCCACGCAGGGTCTGACCACCTCTGATTTACCACCATGGGTAAGACGCGTTGTGAAGTACAGCAGAACAAATAATATCTGCAGCTGTTTGTCTTGGCTAAGCTGTTTCTTCGAAGAGCTCGTGTGGTATTTTTGTATACAATATTTTTGAGTTTCCACGAAAACACAATCAGCTGACAAGATCAGGAGGAGCAGAGTTGAGCTGTAAAGCTGTGTCGGGGCAGCTGTCCCTCAGCAGTGACATTAGACTGAGCCCCAGTCTAAATACAGCAGGGTACAATGGTGAACCAGACACCACGCTGCGAAGGAAACATGCCCACAGGGTCCCTGTTATTTTAGGATCCAGACTGACTATCTCGCTTGTAGTGATTCGTTCTATTTCTGCTACACTTTATCTTGGCAAAATTGTGAGACAGCACTGGGGTCCTTGACTTTATCTTGTCAGGGTTAATAATTCAGTGTGTAGGGTTTTCATTTGCCTCTTGAAGCTTTCTTGAAAACCCTTCATGAGCTTCAGTATATAAACCCGAAAGGCAGAGTTTATCCAAGTAGAAACCAAACACAAAGTACAAATCGGATAATAACATGATAATAGATGGTATTTTAAAGAGATTGACTGAAAGAATTGATATATGATGTTTTGGAAAAGAGCTTCCCATCTGTGTTGCATGTCCATACATTATGAGACTCTTCTCAGGACTAGTGCCTTTGAAAAATGTTTGTAAGACACCTTGTTGTGTATGTTGTTAACTGCTGGGGAAACATAAAGTGAAAGTAATTGCTTTACCAATGAATGCACTGTTTCCCTAATGAACGTTAAACTAAACTAAATCCACTAGACAGAGATAAAGGAACTGTAGAAGACTAAGTTTATTAGTGCCGTATTTATCTTCTGCAGAAATTACTGTGAAATTGAGAATTTATACCTTTTAAAGTTTTTTTTAGGAGACCAGAGGGTCTCACAGGTCCACTGTGGTCCAGTTATGGAAAATATTTCAGCTTAATTTAATTGAGCGTTAGCTAAGTACAAAATACTGTTCAGTTGAACTGCAAATTAAATGGAGGCTCAGGTCTCAGTTGTATAACTTATCAACCTGCCAAATTAAGACTTTCTGTATCAGACTCACTGCAGGTTTGTGATGTTCAGTGCAACAGTTAAAAGCTTATTCTGCTGACACAAGGCTGAGGATGCAGTTAGGCTGTTAAATGGGGGTGGAGGAATTAGATAGGGACGAGTGAGAGCTGCCCACTTACAGGAAAGAGACATAATTGAATGACCTCAGCATCCCTGGTTTTAGGTCTGGGGTTTATAAAAGAAAGTGGAAGTCAAGCGTTACATGCATCTCTGCTAATATTTACAGCAGGTGTGAATCATCATTTGAAATCGCATCACATCTTTCAGGGCTTCACAGTGCTCCAGATCGACAAGCTAAGCACATATCAGTGTGCATTCATACTGAGCTGTCATCAGCGGTGGGGATTTTCTGTACTTACTGCTCTTAAGTCTTGCCTGTGCACTCAGCTATGCAGAACTGAACATTTTTAGTGGTGAAAGAAGTATCCAGGTCATACACTTAATAAAAGTACCAAAATAGCAATGTATAATTAAAGCTGCAAGCAGCGTTGGATGGGTTCTCGCATCCTTGCTGGTCGTCGAATTCACGCATGTCCACCAGGTGGTGTTGCGACCGATAGTGTATTTGGGCCCATTGATGTCATCAGGGGCTGCAGAGTGTAATAGTGGTTAGCACTTTCGCCTTGCAGCAAGAAGATCCCTGGTTCAAATCCCGGGGTGGGCTTGGGGTCTTTCTGCATGGAGTTTGCATGTTTTCCCTGTGCATGCGTGGATTTTCTCTGAGCACTCCGGCTTCCTCCCACAGTCCAAAAATATGCTGAGGTTAATTGATAACTCTAAATTGTCCGTAGGTGTGAATGTGAGTGTGATTGTGTGTCTGTATATGTAGCCCTGTGACAGACTGGCGACCTGTCCAGGGTGTCCCCTGCCTTCGCCCGAGTCAGCTGGGATAGACTCCAGCCCCCCCGCAACCCTAGTGAGGATAAAGCGGTGTATAGAGAATGGATGGATGCATGATGTTATCAGGACTGGACTCTGATCACACATGTAAAGTTTCGGGCAGATCGGAGTATGTACAGCTAGTTATAGAGCATTTCCTTCCATCCACCAGGTGGCGCTATGACTTTGGCTGTATATCTGCATGTGATTGTCATCAGGGCAGGACTCTGATCATACATGTAAAGTTTCATGTAGATTGGAGCATGTACAGGACAGTTACACAGCATTTCCTGTTTCATGGCAAATTGTAAATTTCCAGGGGTCGCCATTTTCACGCCCTCAGACTTTTGCGAAGCATTCTGATAACCTTTCATCACCTGTGCCTGCTGTACATCCTGGCCAAATTTCAGCTCTCTCAGTGTTACTCTGTTTGAGTATATAGCTTTTGAAAATGGTCAAAAATGACCCAAAATTGTCAGAAATATGACACATAATTTAAAATGGCTGACTTCCTTCCTCCTTACTCACTGGGTACAATTCATTTGTGCAGAAATTTTGTTCACTTGTTTAATCTCACATATCAGCAGTAGAAGAAACAAGCTGCTTTTAGACTGTCAGCCTGATATCAGCCCTGTGGTCGGAGTGCAAGTGAGAGGGCTCAGACTGTCTGCATAATGTTAGATCTTTAAATGCAATCATGTCAGCGTGACATGAAGTTTGAGAGACGAGATCAGCTCGGCTAAATGAAAAAGCCTCTCTGCTTTGTTCAGATATGTGATGGTATTCAGGTGAGATACAAGTGTGGCGCCTCAGTAATGTTGTTCTGTCTTATTAGCTCGAGGATGTATTTGCTTTCAGGTCCAGAGCGCGTGTCGGGGTTGCTGAGCTGATGATGGACAGTTTGACTTCAGGGAGAATAATCCTCTTTGATTCAATACCTCAGCAGACTGTTAATTACACTTTAAAGAGACAAAACCCTCTGATTTCTCATTTGTACACCACCACAAGAACAAATTGGAACTGGATAACGAAGGTGCTCTGCCATCGTTTCTGCTGCCTAGCTCAGCTTTTCCAGCCACCGTTTAAAAACATGTGTCCTCCAGAGTGAACCATTACTGCCTCACCTACATTTTATGAATAAGGTCACTGTGCCGGGCGTGTAACCACCTCACCATCACCTCCTCCAAATTATTATATTATTTACAAATACAGCCAAACGATGAGTCTGAATGTGTCATAATAGCTGTAACTTTCTGTTCCCTGTCGTCCTGCTCTTGTCGCTGCTTCATTCACTCTTTGACATAAATGCTGGATAAGCACTTAGCCGGCTGCATGAAAAGTAGTGCTGCCTCTTGTAGCTGTCTCATCGCATGTAATATCTCACCAGAGCTTCAGACAGCTGCGTCACTTCTTATCTCTGTTGAGATTAGAGAATAAACACCTTAAATTTGGTGATGAAGAAGTAGTGTTATGCCTCGGCCCCTTATTGAGGTGGTGTGTGCACTGCGCCACACCTTTGTGCACGGTATCGACTTCATTTCAGGGATTTCCTTCACCTCATGTTAAATCAATGCCTGATTTACTTTAATCATTCAAGAGGATTAGTCAAACTGAAATCGAGAATCAAAGCAGTGTGGAAATGTGAGGCTAGTGCAGGAAGGAAATACAATTAAGAGTGGCATTTTAGTGCTTAATAAAAGCACAAAATCTCAATTCTAAACCTATTAAAACAGTAAATCCAATAGTTTTGATCTAATTGGACATACATGACATGACATCACACTCCAGATGCCAGTTATCTCATCCACACAAAGCGTCATGAAAAAAGAAAGGTCACGCAATCGATGCTTTCTTCAGGTAGAAATGAAAAAGCAGGTAAAAATCCAGTGACCTTTGCTTGAAGAGTGCTTCTGAGATTCTATTTCATCTTCTTTTTCCTTCGTCTTTCTTTTTTTATCAGGCGATGACACCATATCTTAAAGCTGCCGCAGTGAATGTTCACATGCATCCATACCCAGTAGAAACACGCTCCTCTCTTGTATTATTCTTGTTTGGGCATTGCAGTTTAATTGATGTGTTGCTGTGGAATGCCAGTTCTGTTTTAGTATTTGGGCCTGCCAAAAGAAATCTGTCATCTTTAAGGTATTGCTTTTCCTTTGATGCAGAGTTACAGCAAAAAAGCTTTTAGAAAATGCAATTTTGCATCAGCGAACATGATTAAGTTTACAGATTGGCACTACTTGCCATGTATAACAATTATTTCAAACAGTTTGTACTAAAAGAACAGAGTGTGCTGTACACTTAGCTTTAATGATGATAGCAAGTCTTTAAATCAGTTAAACTTAATCATTTTAGACAATTAGGCAGTGAGGGTTTTTGACCATGCTAAAATAGCAGCATGGCTCAATTCTCTTTGGTATGGATTGCAATTATTTACAAATTAAATTATTCCTAACTTTTCATCCAGCTTCAACACTGGATCAATATTACTTTTATGTTGTTGTCTAAACTGCTTTATGTCCTAACCTTTAGCAGTTATTTGTGTTCAGTGCTAAGAAATTACTTTTAACATGCAAAATAAAGATGGTGAACAACATAAACACTTTGCTTGTTACACATTAGCATGTTAGCATTGGCACTGTGAGCATGTCGTCGATTTGTCTGCAGACAGGAGGTGAAATTTGCCTTTAAAATGTTGTTAGCAGGCTTATTGAAACCAGCAGAGAGATTATCTGCTCTGCTTTGTCCTTTGTAGGTTCACTTCCCAGATGTAGAGCGAGTGGAGTGGCTAAACAAGGTAAGGAATCGAGCGGCTGTCACTTGAATTTGTTTGCTCGAGTGAAGCCCTCCTTTTTTGTTTTGCGATAACTGGAGTAAATGCGATGTCTGTCACCCTTCTGCTATCTCCCTTCTTCCCACTGGGACGGCACACTGCAGTACGTAGGACTTAGCATGCAGCCTGGTTCCTGCAGCAGTGTGAAATGCATTAACCCTTGTGAATCCCCATGGCAACAACCAGGATGTAAATTTTGAGTCACTCATCAGTATACATCAGAAATATCGAGCTGGGGATGTGAAAATTTCATGTTTTGGTGTCCCTAGTTGCTGTGTGTGAGTCTGGCAGGATTTTACTTAAAGAGAAGTACATTTTAAATATTTAAAAGTAATCTGTCTTTCATAGTGTCACACATGTACCTGTATGAAGCAGTGAAATTGGTCATAAGAGGATGCACTTAATGTAGTGACTTCATGTATCTCACACAGTGTTACAGCACACAAGTATATGCTCTTTACAGTCATTTTATAATGGGAGAAGGCACCATTTTTTAAAATTTTACCCCAACAAAACTCAAGGATTCTCTTTGAAATTGAGCCCTCGTACTGTATCCCTGTAGACGG
Organism: Acanthochromis polyacanthus; assembly: GCF_021347895.1. Lineage (NCBI taxonomy): Eukaryota > Metazoa > Chordata > Actinopteri > Pomacentridae > Acanthochromis > Acanthochromis polyacanthus. Next base: position 21,687,691 of record NC_067132.1, on the reverse strand, counting down.
TGAAACAGATGTGGCCGTACATCTGTCAGTTTGTGGAGAAACTGTTCCACGAGATGATCGAGCCGGCGGTGAAGGAGTCCAACGCCCACCTCAGCACCTTCTGCTTCAGCAAGATTGACATAGGGGACAAGGTGAGCGTCTCGTAGTGTTGCCGCGCGTCGTTCACGGACTGATCATGTGTTATTTCAGCAGTGACAAAACAGGCTACCAGCAGCAGGTGCCGGGGGACAGCTGGTCAGGCCGTACGGTAGCTTGAACGTGAACATCCATGCACGTAGCCGACACATGTCTTGCTTCATAAATAGTTTCCATATGGGGTCGGGAGAGGGGTCGACCTTGTGCTGACCACGTGGTAGCTGGGAAGGGTGGGTGTGTCGGCGAGGTGTTGATTGCCTGGAGTGTTGTAGTGGCCTTAATGGTCCCCTCTGTTGCATTGCAGCCGCTGAGGATCAATGGGGTCAAGGTGTACTCAGAAAATGTGGATAAGCGACAGATCATTATGGATCTGCAGATCAGGTGAGCCCATCACATCTCTGTTGAAATCATGGTTATTTTATCTCTGCAGCTGCTTTGATTTTTTAAGATGTCAATCCTGATTATTATGGTAACAGGTAGTGTGCTTTGTAGCCAACACTCCTTGAGCAGCTCCTTTGTCAGACTAACTGGGGTTTCTGTTGACAGTACAGCCAAGCAAACACATTGTTTTCATACAGAGGCCTGTCAATAGATGGCCTCTTTCCATTCTCCTGTCAGCAGATGACTAACAGTAATAGACAATTTAGGTCCAGGGCAGGAGAGATGGAATGAGATTGAAAATGACTACATAGAGAGATAATAAAATGTAAATACAATAAACAGCTATAGCTGAAAAAACACAGGCTATAGATATTATCGCTTGATTTCTTAAAAATTGATTGTGAAATCTGGAATACAACAGGTTTGTTTGTTTTTAGGTCGTTTATATTGAAAAATGATTGGCCTCTGATCGAGGATTCTTACCAGGCCTGCTTTTGTTGTTTACATCTCAGCTTTGTCGGCAACACAGAGATCGATGTTGACATCAAACGCTACTACTGCAAAGCCGGCATCAAGAGCATCCAGGTGAGGAAATTCTTTTTTTTCTGATGACTGTCGCATCCTCATAGAGGTACTTTCTCTCTGCATGAGATTCAGACTCTGCAGTGGTTGTCAGGAAAGAACATGAAGCATTGCATATAAAGTGGCACTGTGTGTTGAGGTAAAGGTCTGTCCTGTCAACTTGAATTTGGGACACGTTTTCAGTCCTGCATGAACAGTCGCTTTCCTGTTTTTTTACATCATGTAATAACAGGATTCTACAGATATTTGGACTGCAGCCTTTAGTTAAACATTTCATATATACAGTGGTTTATTACATGTCTAAATATAGAAAGGTTTCAGGGATCCAAGTATATGATTTGTGATATTCTGCTATGAAAACACGTATAGAAGTCATGCATGCTCATACCGATAAGGTTGGAGCTGCGTAATGAAACACATAAGAGAAATGGAATAAACATGTACTGCATTTGTAAGCAGCTGTAATGTAATGCTCTACAGCGCTGATTTTCAACCCTTTTTGGCTCGAGGATTCACAGATTGTCTAAATGTCGACATGATAAGCATCTCAAAGACGTAATTCCCACTGTGGCAGGAGGGAACCAGCATCTCCGTCGCTGTTCAAAATCATTTCCACATTGCATATCGTAGCGCGGTCAGCCACACGTGTGACTGATAACATCAAAACTGAGCTGGTTTCCAGGTTGTGGCTCACTGTGGCTTGTGGGGGTAGTGTGTAGTAATTGTAGTTTGATTTCCTCACCGTACCTTTGTGACCTCAACTGTTGAGGTAGGCAGTATAAACAAAGAGCAGATTTCTGACCTGGGCTTCATGTCAGAGACTTACAGCCTAACCCAAGTCTTCCTGGGCCTCTGAAAAAGGACCTATGCCTCAGAGAAAATTAGATCCACTGAAAATCCCCTCCAGTGAAAATGAAGTTTTTATTTACCTTGTTAATATATTCATATGCAGTTTTTTTTCTATGCCAGAAGATATACAAACTACTGTGTAGCACTGACCAATTTTAAAAACACTGGTAAACACACAGCCAGGTTTGATACATAGCAAACCCGAAGAACCAATCCTGTCAATTTATGGAGGGAAGCTTTCTGTATCATCATAATTCTTCTCCAGAATCAGCTTCTGGTTTGAGCATGTATCACTAAATTACTCCCAATATTACAACTTGCCATAGTGTAGTCTAGGTGAGCTGGTGTGCTTAAGCTACGGTGATGGGGAGAGGTGGGTGGAGTGAGAGGCAGTGACTTGATAGATCCATACATTTTGGAGGAAGTAACAGTGTAGAGTAAAATCTAAGATCTTATGAAGTGGGAAATGTGTACTTTCGTGGAAAGAAAAAGTCTAAATATGTGACTTTGATACACAAATAAAGACTTTTCGGGGTTAAATCAACAACCAGAGAGTTGCTTTAAGAGGTAGAACTGTCCAGTATTTTCTGAGATAAGATTGTTTTTTTTCAGAAACATTATCTGACCCTTGGGGGGGTCTTGACTTTGCTGTTGGGAACTACTACTTTGCAGAACTATTAAGACAATCAATAGGCTGAAAAGAAACACAGTAAGGGAATCATAAAACAGAAAACACGATGAAGTGAAAATTGGGGTCCTTTGATTTGATCACAGGAACTGAAGCATTTCTTTATTATATGTGTCTAATAAACAGAGTTTTAAATAAATAAGCTAATAAAAACTGAACTAAATTACTGCTCCTTGGTCAGTTTTCCCTTTCACTTTATTGCCCAATTACTCAGAAGTGCATGTGTTTGATTTGTTGTTTTATGTCCTTGGCCCCTTGTGTATCACTATAGGGGAACAGCAGGCAGAAAAACAATTTGTGTTCCTCCTAGGAGACCGAATGCAGTTAGGTCTGTCACCAGGAGACATTTGTTGCTTGCTGCCCCTATTATGTAACTCAAACAGGCCTACGTACGCCCATCTCCCCAGCTGATTATCAGCCACTAATACATTAATCCCTGTCCATCTTTGAACTGGTTTGCGTTACACTGGGCAGGTGTGTTTGACTCCATAGTAACACTTAGATTAGTGATGGCTTTGTGAGGAGAGGGGTTAAACACTTATAATATATTTAATATCAGCCTGTCATGTGGTTCGACGACTGTGATGGAGGCCTTAGCTGCTGCTGCTTTACCTAAAGGCCTTCTAAACCTGCAATTAAATCACTCACTGCGACAAATTGCAGTGTTTGTTCTTTTGTAGACGGATCTATTATTTAAAGCCATCCATTTAGTTGATATCTTTGCTAGTCAGTTGCTGGTGTAGGTCAACCTGCCTTTAAGCCATTTTTAGTCCTTGAGACAGTTTTGTCGATACTACTTTAAATGTACTGTATTCTAACCAGAAGCAATCATGACTTGATAGTCTCACAAGGGTGAGAAATGTAACACTCTCTAAAGAGAAACTTAAATATTTGCCTGAGTTTTGTACAAACTCTTGCACCCGTATGAGGTGTAAGTTCTTGTGCTTGTATTTATGATCCACAAACTTATTCATAATGTAATTTTCTAACTGATAGCAAAGTGACACGTGAGACTTCCTGTGTTTACTTTCAGGAAAGAATGTATGAAATTGAACATTCCTTGGCCACAGAAATAAGTCTGAAAATGAATGTGATGGCATTTACTGTGATAAGCTGCGGGCAAACACTCTAAGAACTTTATTGGTTTTGGTTTCAAGAGAGTTATTAGTATTGGTTTCATAACTGCTTTATTAGTATCGTGTTCAGTGGCGCAGGTTCTGTTTCTGACACAGTTCTACTTGGACAAGATTTTCTGCCTCCCCAAAATAGAAATATAGCTTCAAAACAAACACGTCGGTGCTAGTACTCAAACATCCTTTGTTCCCTGCTTTGGATTAGAGCAGCTGTGTGGTGTCCACATGACACATCCAAAGCACTTCCAGGACCGTAATCCTTGTAATTGTCGTATTATGTTATGGAGAAGGTGGAGGATGACACGGTGCAGGTGTGAAATCAGGCCGTGATCGAGTTTCTAACCTGTCATGCGCTTCAGTGAACGGCTCCACAGCGTAAGAATGTCAAGGGCCAGCAGGGTGTGAGTTCCCTTTAGCTCTGTGTTTGTGTATATCAGTGTGTTCCTGTTGTGTTTCCATAGATCCACGGTGTGCTGAGGGTGGTGATGGAGCCACTGCTGGGCGATATGCCACTTGTTGGAGCTCTGTCTCTGTTCTTCCTCAAGAAGCCAGTAAGTGTAGATGCTAATTACACGACACTAATTAAGTCTTGTTTTATAGAGAAGCCGTTGAAGCTACAATGACAGCGCAGTCTGAATAAATCCAAACTTATGAAAGATGAGGCCATTAAATAATGCAAAAATGGATGCTTCCGAGATCTTTTCCAGCGCAGCAGTGCAGCATTACCTATTCAGTATTTTACTGTGATTTGACATGACATTTGAAAAGGAATGAAAAGTTCAGGACGATACTTTCTTTCTGTTCTTTATACTTGCTTTTTTGCCAAGGTTGTCAGCATTATCCTGCTGTCCTGAATTTCTTTTATGCTCAGTTTGGTTGTCAGTGAGTATTCACACTAAATTCCATAGCATTGCGCCTCATAAACCTGTTACCACTTGGTTTACTGCTTCGCTAATCTGTTTGCCTTTTTTGGGCAGAAGCAGCAACAATGGACATAAACTTGAAAAACAGCAAAAAAAAGAAAATTATCCATGGTAAATCACAGCTGAAGCACAGTATAATGTGTTGCTTACATTTTAAAGCCCCAATGTCCAGTTTAATTTCAGCTTATTTTCCTCCACGCTCATTAATATCAACTCCTATCTGTGATACACAATCTGCACCGCTTTATGTGATTTGCATTCACATTACCAGTTGCTTGCACATCCAATATTTTGAATGAATCTCTGCTGTTCATCAACTGTGCAGAGCCGCTGCTGCACCGCTTAAAAATGTTTGACCGATTTATACAAAACGGGAGGACCCAGTGGAAGTACAGCAGGGCTGGAAATAGCTTCAGATCAAGCCAGACCTACTTTGGCAGATTTCTCTACCCCAGGCACTTAGCTAAAGCTCAAGGTGGAGATATTACTGTAGGAGGCTGAGGAAAGAGGCAGCACTAGTCAGTAAATTGTGCTGCAGTCCCACATGTAAAACACACACACACACACACACACACACACACACACACACACACACACACACACACACACACACACACACACACACACACACACACACACACACACACACTAATGTCTATCAATCCTCTCTAGCTTCTAGTTGAGGAACATTACATTGGTTTACTGAGGGAGGGACAAAATAAATTGCTAAAGCAATATCCTGTGGGTGGAAAAAAAAAAGAAAATCACGACATTGTGTACCCTGGACTTCAAATAACTCAGCGTCCTTCTGTCCGTGTGCCATAAAAGGCCTGATGCTGAGTGCCAAAGGAAAGAGAAGCATTTCCAGACCATAAGAGGTCTTAACCACGTCTGAACTGTATGATCTCACCAATGCAACTCATTGTAGCGTAAATAAAAAGATGCAACACATTCTGCAGTGAGACCTCTAAAGAGAATTCATTGCTCTGGCTCAGAGGAACAAACTGTTTTATACTTCATCCTATAACTGATGAAGCAGCATTGAAAGAAATCTGCTGTGACTCTTGAAGTAGTTACTAGATTCACACAGATCGAATGTGTTTTTCAACCGTCAGGTAATCTTTAGGCTGTAGAAAATGCAAAATATGGACAAAATTGATGTGTTAAAGGAATACTTTAACATTTTACTGCACATTTTCAGATTATAGATTTCCAATTATAATTCTCACAAACCCCTATTAGCACAGATTTACCGCCTTTGTGCTATTGATAAGAAAGAAATTAGCAAATTTATACCAAACTCTGAACTTGGAAGCTGGAGACAGTTAGGTTAGCTTCACTAAGACTGGAAATAAATCATAAAAAGTGCAGTACAGGGACCATATGGAGTCATTCATTTGATTTTAGGATTAATGAAACGAGGCACAGCTTGTTAAGATGCTGGTAAGTGGACTCTTTTATTTTTATTTTTATTTTACATTTATACCCTCTGTTTCCACTATTTAGGCTAAGCTAAGCTTCATATTGAATCAACACAAAAGTGTGCTTTCCAAAAATATCTCTTAGTTTTGCTTATTTTTAACTGAACCAAATAGGAAGGCGTCACAATGGCATTCATTTTGTGCACAGAAAATAAGGAAGTCCTCACATTTGAGAGGATATAACCTGCAAATTTAGTCTGCTGTGAAAATAGTTATGTTTTCGTCTTTTAATTGATTCAGTTCCCACTGGGTTTACGGCTTAAAGACCTTCATTACTCAAATAAAGGAGAAGTCTTTTGACATAAATGTAAAATGCAGGCAGGGGTGTGCTCTGCCACACCACCCCCCACCACGTTCGCAGCCCTGCAGTGCTCTCCTCTTCGCTGCAGCGCTCAATGCATCTGCTGCAGTGTAAGCAAGTTGCATAGAAAAAGTAGGGTGGGAAAGGCTCATTAAGAAAGCACTGCTCCTTCAGCTGGCAGGCAGGAACAGATCAAAGCCCACTGGAATCTGCCTGCATCTCAGGTCTCAGCTGCTGCTCCTCACACCTCTCTTTGATTTCTTTGAACTGTCATCCCTTGTCTAGATTTGACCTGCTGCTGGATTTTCTACGAAAGAGAATAATCTGAGAAAATAGCTTTCCACAAAAGAAAATACAGTGTCCCTGACCTCATTGTCTTGAAAACTAATGAGACCCCAGAGGGCTGCGGCTACTTTTATAAATATTTTAGCAGGCAGGTGTTTTTGTATTAAATTCCAATTAAGCATTTGCACTTTCTGTGCTCTTTCTGTGACTCAGATAACATCAGTATGAACACTTGAAAGGTGAAGAGGGACTTAAAAGGGAAAAAAAGAAAAAAGAAAAGTTAAAACAACAGCCTTTAATATTTGAGCAACACTTATTTTCCCCAAATAGCAACTTTTGGTTTTTTTTAAATTTGCTTCAACTAGTGAGTTACTCTCTTTGTGTTTTGTTTTTAATCAGTGAAGTTTGTTTGCCAGAAAGCAAGAAGCCAAGAGGTAAATGTAGCACGAGTGCAGGAAACAATAAAATGAAGTGTGAGGATCAATTTAAAGTCATTCATACTTTCTCTTACAGTCCAACCCATTGGGGACGTTCTTGTTTTTTTCTTTTGTTTTAGCTTCTGGACATAAACTGGACCGGCCTCACCAATATACTGGACATTCCTGGGCTCAAGTAAGTCGATTCAAACTTGCTTTTCTTGCTTTTGTAGAGAACAGCTTTTGTTTGTTGAAAGAGAAACTGAAATGAGAGCTGAGATCTCTAAGGATTCTATAAAGTTTGCCGTGTTTACAAGCCACATACCTATTTTTTAACTGTAATATTGCAAGCTGTAATATATTTTCTTACTCACGTTGAGCCCATTCTATTTCTTGGAATTGTGTTATTTGTCCTTTTTTTAGTAAAATCTATAACATTTCTATGTGTTTAGGGTAGGGCAGACTACATTAAAAGTTCCCTTATTGATCTTTTTGGCTTTATACACCATTACATCTTAGGAAAATTCACTATGGTGTCTCTTTAGTTGTATTTTCACAGCGTACTGTCTTGTCCGGTTTCTGGGAAGATAAATTCCATCAAAGGTAGCAAAGGTATTTCCTGCTAAAGGGGTTTTGTGTCGTATTTCTTTCCCTGCTGGATGCCTCTGGCGTTCTTGTTACTGTTGTCCTGTTATTTAGCACTTGGACACACTGAGCTTAGATAACCTCTTTTTTTCTGTTGAGCATTTACAAGCTGAGATCAAGTATGATGCAGGACTTTTTTTTTATACACTTCTGACCTCCATTATGTTTACATGAATGCATTTTAATGAATAACAAGATGATTGCATAATGAACCAACTGGGCTAAAACAGGTCAGATCAGAAAATGTGCTGTAAACACTTTTCTCTGTCTTGCTTGTTTTGTTTTGCTTCTGTTAAGCATCTTTTCCCCCAGGGTTGTTGTGTGGGCTGAGCAGAGACTAAATGAGAGGCGATTAAGAGTTTCAAACAGCCTAACACAATTACTTGCTGCCATCTTGAGTGGCTCATGCATTAAACAAAATGACACATGCATGAATACTGCAGGTCACGGATTACAACTTCTTGTCACACGGCCCACTGATGTGGACAGACATGCTGGCACCGGCAGGAGCTCAGTGGACACTCTGTTCCAACATTTCTGTTGAGTGCTCTGTGGGGGTGAAATGGATCCATAGAGCTCATGTATGTGGGTTGGGGTTGGGGGGGATTTCACGTGCAGACAATAAGGGGTTAGCTGATGTAGCAGTGGAACATCTGGTGAAATCGTAGCTGCAGCTATAGAGTTCCTTAAATGTAAAGACAGACAGACTGACACATAGACAGCAACAGCTGCTTACTTGAAGGCTTGACCAGTATGTCTCTCTTAAACCCTGTTATTATTGTATTATTATGTAACAAATGTTTGTTTACATGTTTTAAAAGGTAATTCCGAATCAAAACAAGAGTATAAAGCCGTGCTAATCGCTCTGGTTTGCGGTGCTTAACCCCAGCAATGCCTTCTATATTTCAAGGTTGTCATGTTTGCATGTTTTCAGTGACACTGCTAATATCTAAGGGCTGATTATTACCATTTTCATATTCCTAATCAATTAGGGCGATAACCATCAATTGGAGCCGATAAACATTTGAGATAAAATATTTAGATCTTGGTGTCAAAACTTAGAATAATGTAAACTTCAACACAACACTTAGAATTGCCATTATTTTTGTTTTGCATGCCTTTAGATAAAGCAGAGCTATTTATCTTTTACTGCTGATAGCCAAAGTCTAATTTAACTATAAAACACATCTAAAAAACAAGAAGGCATGAGCCAAAGTGTTGTACAATTAACATACCCAACCATAAAACACAAAAAAAAAACACGATGACTAAAAGACAAACCTGAATAAAAGACATCAGGCTGGTACTGGGTACTGGTAACCAACCAGAGACTGTGCTGTGGACAGACAACACTTGAGACCACAGAGTGGTGATTACAGGTAGAGAAAGGTGGTTGCATTTGAGCCAAAGTAGCAGGTAATCAGTTAAAAAGGAGTCACAATACCGATAATGAGGAAAATGCTGAATATCGGATTGGATAATTGGCCAGGCTGATAATTGATTGACCCCTAGTGGCTGTGATGCACACCAATTAATCTAGAGTGTTAGCATGCTAATACGTGCTTATTTTCCTATACGTATGTAGAGCTGCAAAGATGAATCCTTTAGTGGTCAAATCTTGAATTAATTATCAACTTGATCATCAATTTTAATGATTTTTAAAGAGTCTAAATTCTTGATTCCTTAAGGTTTCTGTTCTTATCCACGACAGTAAACTGAATATCTTTGGGTTGCGCACACAAACAAGATATTTGAGGACCTCATCATGGACTTTTGGAAAAACGGGAAAAAAACAACAATTTTCCACTATTTTCTGACATTTTTGACATAGTTTGCTGCTACAGGGGAAGTCAGGGATCATTAAAGTAAAAAATCTTCCTCTGGGGACCCTGAACATGTCTGCAATTTCACTGAATGTGACGATATTTTCCTGTGTATGTGGAAACATTGACCTGCTAAATGTGCTGCAGGAGAAGTCATGGGATCATTAGAGTCATTAGGATTCATCTCCTGGGAACCATGAATGCCAGTGCAGAATTTCATGGCAGTCTGGCTAATGGTAATTGAGATTTGTTAGCCTGAGCCAAGGTGATGGACTGACAAACTGACACTAACATCAGTCCTAACAGGATTTTCATCTTATTGTCAAAAACATACAGCATCATACTGTATGTTTTAAAGAATAAGTGTGTGTGTATGCAGGGTTAGCTTAACATGAATAAGTAAACAGTCTCACTATTGTACACACACACACAGAAGCAGTAACATGTGGGTGTTCCAGCTTTTACACAGGGGGAGTAACAAAAACGACACAACAAGCGCTGATGCAGCAGGAATCCCTTTACGCCTTCAGCTCTCTGCTGGAGAAAAGCTGTGATCAGTCCCCCACCAGAGAACCATAACACTTGTGCTGCCGTTTCATCGTAAGCTAAGCCGAGGCGTGATCAGATGAATGTTTCTCCTGGCTCCAGAGAAGCGCAGGTGACTAAATTGAGTTAATTTCGCCTGGTGCCTGTGCTGCTTCGGTGCTGTGGTGGAAAATTCCAGTTTTTAAAAGACAAATAATTGTATTTGCAGGACAGCCTAAGAAATTGTAGCTTCTCCTAGGAATTTCTGATTCCCACAATACTTATATTACATCTGCTGTTGTCATAAATAGCAAGATTGTAATTATTTGCAGGTAATTATAGAAAAACAAAATTAAATCCCCTGGTATTTGAACTGATTCTTGGCACTGAATTACCTGGAGATAAACCTGGATGAAATTCCAGCGAGCTCACAGCTACTCTTTGCTCTGAAATGTCAAACTGCTGCTGGTGAAATATTATCAACTGACATCTGGATGGTTTGACATTTAGAAACGGGCTCTCCTTACTTGTTGTATTTTTTATCATTTGCTTAATCCATATGTGTGCCTGTCTTGTAAAACAAAAAAAACATTATTGATCTCAGTGTTGGCTGTGAACTTTGCTCTCTGCGCTGTGAGGTGCATTCAGCCCCGTCACTTAGCCTTCAGCCCGTGTTTGCTGGTGTGAGTTAGGGTCAGGTGTGCTGGGACCCGTTTACTGACCTAAACCTGCAGCAAAGAGGAAATTACTTGTAGAGCGTTGTAGAGTGGTGGCGAGTGGAATAATGATGGAAAATAAAAATGTATGCTGCCTTAGGAAAGCAGATAGAGAAGTACACAACTGTGAAAGTAACAAAAGTGTAGGCTGTCAGACCTTATGTTATGCAGTTTTAAGGGAATTATTGCTAATTATCATGGACTTTATATTAAACCAAAACTTCATTTTGATATGCCAATCTGTAAGTATAGTGCCTACAAACATTGAAGTAACTATAGCAGAGATATTAAATGTGTTTGTGCCTTTGCTGCATCAGTTTATGGTGGTGGTGGAAAAATCTGTATTTATTTAAAGGAAAATATCCCCAAAAATCAGACAGTAGAAGAAAAATCAATATATAATGAAACTCATATGGATATAATTGCATTTTCTACCACAGATTCAACAATCGTGCAGGCTTATAATTAATTTTTTAGGGTTGAAAAAAAGGAAGCTACGGCTAAAGAAAAAAGAGCAACCTGTCCAAGGCATTGTTTAATTTATTAGTAATGTTAGAGTGTTTTTTTGGGGGGGTAAAAGCTTTTTCTTTTCTTTCATATTTTCATTGGGAGGGACAAATGCATATACTTTAAATATTGAGGGGGATGTCCTTCCTGCGTCTCCCTGAAATCTATCCTTCTAAAACAATATGTCTTTCTTGAGTTATGCTATTTATAGCAGGACTACTTTATCTGGCTTTTTCCTAATTTATGCAGTTTTAAATGACCAGAGACAGAAGATAAGTGAGTAAAATAGCTTTAGTGAATCCACTGCAGTGTGTTTTTCCCTTTGTTTTCTTGTTCTTGTTTTCTTTTGAAGGTTACACATGTCTATGGTGTAGTGTTTTTATATGGTAAAACGTGTCATGTCAGATAGTCAGATTGTGCTTTAAAGTCAATTTTACCCAGATCTCACTGTGTGTTGATTTTGTTGCTCAGGGACGGTAATCAGAGCTTTAGGTGGACTGTTGTGGTTCAGGCAGTAATGCTGGTGCTGAAAATATCTTGGGCCTAATTAAGAAAGACACCAACCATACAAGTTTCCTAAATTTATAACACCAATTACATACAGGTCGTTACCCAGCTACTGTAAATGTCTGCACTGGTGAACAGTTAGAAAGCACAGGGGACAGATGCAGCAGGCTCTGTGTACCAGTATGAAAAAATGCCCAATTTTATCAGTCTAGCTTGTCAACTGCTCATGTTGTTGTACCTCACATGGCCATTTAGTTGATTTGTCTAACACGAGTAGACGTCCCAGAGATGATTTCAGGCTCGCCTTCAGTTGGTATTTCATATAATTCATGAATGTATTTGATTAGGAAAGCCACACACATGATTAATGGATGCTTGTCCAAGAATAGCAACTGTTGTTTTTTTATTTATTTCAAGGAACAGGCTCAGCAATAACAGCATGATGAATTTTCATTGTAATTCCATTTTTTTTGCCGCCCTGACAATAATTTTCCAGCTGTGCCAATGCAGCTAAATGAATACAGGAAAGCCTCGCAGTAATGTCATTCCCTGCCCTCACTGTCGTTGTTGTCGTGCAGCGTTGACTCATTAGCGGATCAGATAGAGATTCGGAGGTTTGTTGGCTAGCAGCAGCAGCGACATGCTTGAACTGACTCCAGTTTTCCTACTGTCACCTCACATGTAAAACTGAAATGTACTGTACTAAGCTGAGATTAAAAGAGAATATTTATAACCCAAGGGCACCCTTACTGTCTTTTAAATAATTCATTGCTCCACTCTGTTTATCTTCCTTTTCCTCTCTTCTCTCAACCTTCTCTGCTGTCCTCACAGTGGCTTCTCTGACAGCCTGATTCAAGATATTATCTACAGTTATTTGGTTTTGCCAAATCGTATCACGATCCCACTGGTGGGAGATGTGGAACTGGCCAAACTACGCTTCCCGATGCCAAAGGTACTAATGGAGTTTTAAACTGCATCCAATTAAACATAGGCTTTGCAAGCTGCAAGAGTTTGGGTGAATTCAAAAGCAAATCGGAGCGCTTCATCAGGGAATACATGCTTAGTGGATCAAAGCTTTTGATTGTCTCACATCTCAGGGGGTGTGATGGTCAGATATGTGTTCTTTGATTCTGACTTCATCGTTAAATGAAGTAGCTATCAGGGTATTAAAGGTAACCCTCAGCACTGAAACACAATAAACGAAAAGAGCCACTACACTAAAAGACATGTCAAGGCCGCACTGCTAGGATCCGTATCCATGGCAACAAGATGAAAAGTTAAGTATGTTTCACTGCAAGAGACACCCTTGTTGTGGATGTACTATTTTATTAGATTTAATGATGTTTGATGCAGCAATTATTTGATGCACTTGCACTTTTTTAACATGATACCACTTAAATTGATTGAGGAAAGCATTAATTAACAACAGTGATAGTAAATTGTTCATAGTTTTCAAAGGCAAAGATTTTCTTCTTTGCCCTCTTTCATATCATTCTGGATTCAGTGTATGGAAGTTAAACTGAATAATAAAAAAAAGACACCTCACTGTATCCGACATTTGATCAACAAAACAATTAGCGGCTTATGTGAATGAAGTACAACCACAATAATTAACAATGAAAATAATAATATAAATGCTAGTGGAATAAACAGTCTAGTTTTAGTAGAAGGTTTACAGCCCAGGAAGTAAATAACATTGACTTTGTTAAATGTACTGTTTTTTACATTTGCATGCAAACAATCACTGATGTAACTGTTTTACTAGTCCCCCTTACTCACCCCTTACCCCTTACTATTTACTTTTAATAACGCCTGTGGAAAATGTAATGACATGTTTGATAATCATCTGAACCCAGAGTAGTTTTGTTCCGATCGCAATTTTTCTCAATGTGGGCTCATTTTTCACTGCAATATAAATTCTTGCACCTTTATTGAACTGCACAACCACAGCTAGATGTATAAAGAGCAAAAAATGACTTTTGTGCACTTCAGTATAGTTGTAATGACTTAAATTGTTTCTTTGATTATTTATTTGACAGAAATTGTAAATATTAACAATCGACATGCCTAACATTATTTCAAGATATTGTGAAATTGGGAATTTTTGTCACGTTTGCCGTGTTTTTACAGTTTCTTAAAGGGTATTAAATGATGTGAGTTTGGTGATTTTCAAAAGAGAACACGTCTTTCACACCCATCCGTAGGTTTTGGGGTTTAGAGGGTTAATAGAAGCTGTTAAAAAAATCAATAAATTGTTACTGCTTTATCGTGGTAAAAAGCCACAGTCTTCACATGCGCTTACCTTATAGTACCCAGTGCTGTACTGCAAGCGCTGTCACATCTTGTAAACTCTGACTTTAAGTGTCAGAGCTTGCTATCTCAGAGATGCTCCCTTTAAGTCTCTGCTCTGTTCGTCTCCACAGGGAGTCCTAAGGATTCACTTTCTGGAGGCTCAGGATCTGGAAGGGAAGGATAAATTTCTGGGCGGGCTAATTAAGGGCAAGTCCGACCCCTACGGTGTCCTGCAGATCGGCAACCAGTTGTTTCAGAGCAAGACTGTTAAGGAAAGCCTCCATCCCAAGTGGAACGAAGTTTACGAGGTGATGATTAGAGCACAGCAGAACATCTCTTGTTTCCCCTGAGAAAATACTAATGAATTCATTTCCTATTATAACTTGCTGTTGATAATAAAGCAATCATCAGGTTGCTTTTTCCCACAGTTTTAATCAGGCCTTTTCCCAGTTTGCACGAATCTATCCACAGATTGTTGGAGCCTCAGCATGTTGTTGTGTTTCGCCAGGCTCTGGTGTACGAGCACTCAGGTCAGCATCTTGAGATTGAGCTGTTTGACGAGGATCCGGACAAAGACGACTTCCTGGGAAGGTTAGTCGCTCTCATTTCCTACCTTGCTGTAATCTTATCACACACATTTCATAAGAAACAAACTTTGTTGCGCCTCAGTAATGTGACTGATGATTTAGAACAAGAGTTGTTGTAACCGGCTAGCTACTGTATATAAAGTTTAAGCCAGTTAATTGCAACCTGGGGGAGATGTGATAAACTTACCTGTGCTAGTAGACATCAGTCATATTGAGGAAGCGGTGTTATCCCACAGTTACCGGCCCAAGGGCAAATTTGATTGATTCTGCCCCAAGGCTGTAACACTACACCCAGTGTTATTAACACAAAGTAGCCAATCGATGTCTGGACCCCCTCTGCTCAGATTAATTGCTGTGATTTTTCTGTCGCCTGTTTGCCGTCCAAATTTCAGTCATTATTTCCATTATTTGCAGCCTCATGATTGATATGACTGAGCTGCACAAAGAGCAGAAGGTTGATGAGGTAAGACATTTTCTTTTCCATTTATACTGTAATTTAATTAGAATTTGTTTCAAGATTGTCTGAAAGTAACTGTTTGACACTTTGGGAAATATGTGTATTAGCTTTCTTGCCAATAACAAGATTAAATGTTGTTACTGCTAAATGTGAAGCCACATCAAGGTTATCTTAGCCGAGCATAGAAACTGGTGAACAAGTAACAAATTCCACCTAGAAGGAGCTCTAAACCTTTATTGATTATTATGTTATGTCTTGATTCACATTTGATTGCCTCCCAACCTCAGGGTGATGATAAAACTGAAGGAAGTTACGGCAGCAGCACACCACCTCCCCAGAAAACCACAACAAGATACTTTTTTTCACTTTAGGCTTAATAAGGATTAGCCAAAAAGATACAGTGCAAGATATGATGTATTAATAAGTGAGCTTTACAAGTTCTGGAATTGAGATGTTGGGTTTTAGGGTTTGTGCTAGTTAAGCTGCCGGCTTCATAGTTCCATGCAGGCTTTAGAGGCATATCAGTCTTTCCTTTAAACTCCACAAGACAGCAGATAAGTAAATCATGGCTTTCGGCAGGCACATCATTACAAGAAATTAGCAATGTGGTCCTTTCAACTTTGACATTTTGATGTATTGTTGCAGTGGTTCGATCTAGAAGAAGCCCCCACTGGGAAACTCCATTTGAAACTGGAGTGGCTGTCTCTGCTCTCCACTCCTGAGAAGTTGGACCAGGTACAACACTGGAAACAAAACAAACTTTCCTGCTTTAACAGAGCAACGGTTGTCTGACACTGTTTAAGTGTTTGCCACTGTTAATAGAGGTTGGGTACATATTTTTCAGTGGTAAGTGTTTGTCCTATCCTACTTGTCCAATCAGGTGCTGCGGAGTGTGCGTGCAGACAGAAGCCTGGCCAATGACGGACTGTCGTCAGCACTGCTGGTGGTCTATCTGGACTCAGCCAAGAACCTGCCAGTAAGATACTACAGTGATGACTCTGTTGTAACACCAGCAATGCTATTGCTCTGATGCCTTAGCTTGTGCTAAAATATAGCCTTAGGCTCACATCAGTCAGCCACAACATTAAACCACCTGCCTAATATTGTATCGGTCGCCCTGGAGTTTTCTGTGGTATCAGACACCAAGACATTAGCTGCACACTCTTATATTAGTGTAAACTGTGAGGGGGGATCTCAGAGATTTTACTTGTTTTTCCACCACGTTGCACAGATCCTCAGTCAGATTGCGATCTGAGGAATTTTGAGGCCAAGTCAACACCTTGAACTTGAAAAATGTAAAAGAGAATGTGATTCATCAGACCAGGCCACTTTCTCCCAGTGCTCCAGGGTCCATTTTGATGCTCACATGCCCATTCTAGGCATTTTTGAGGGTGGACAGGGGTCAGCATGGACACTCTGATCAGTCTGTGGTTGCTCCATATACAGCAAGCTACAAGTGTGTTCTGACTGCTTTCTGTCCAAGTCAGCTTTAAAATCTTCAGCAGTTTGTACCATGGTACTTCTCCTGTGTGATTGAGCCATACGGCACAGCCTGTGCTCCAAATCAGTATTGCCAGTTCACAGATTGTCCTTCCTTGGATCACTTTTGATAGATACTGACCACTGCGTACTGGGACAACCCCACAGGACCTGCAGTTTTAAAGATGCTCTGACTCAGAGTCAGCCATTAAAACTTGTCCTTGTCAAAACCCACTCAGATCCTTATGTTTTCCAATTTTCCTGTCTCTAACTCGTCACCTTTAAGTGCAGAGTGTTTACTTACTGCCTGATAGATCTCACCTCTTGACAGGCACTTTTGTGACGTGATACTCGTGTTATTCAGTTCACCTGTCAGTGGTTTGTATGTTGTGGCTGATCGGTGTATGTAGGCGTTTTATTCTCCACCCTAAAACTTATACACTTCATAGACCAGGGCCGAACCAGTTTAGTAGCAAGTGCTGTTTATCTAGGGATTATTGGTCAGTGTTGTGCAATGCTTCATGTTCCTGATTCAGCAACATAATGTCTATTCTTTGTGACTTGAGTGACTTCAATTCATCAGTTTGCTTTCCATGTTCTTTGAAAGTTGATTTTCATGCACCCCGAATTCAAGATAAAACCTAACAAGCAGGACAGATTGTTATAGTTGTATCCTAATTATCTGAGCTACTCCAAACTTTAGTCAGTTTGTTATTTTAGCAAGTTACATGTCAAGTAATTGCAGCTCAGGGATTCTGTTTTACATAAAGATATCTGTCACTGCTGTTAGATGAGAACCCTGAACCTGTCAGGCTAGGAAAGTCTGGTGCATTTTTTAAGATTTTGCAATAAGATTAGAAAGTTTCTACATCATGCAGAGCAGTAAAACTCACCTACTTACATTTCCTCTCTATTCTCTTTCCTCTTCACCCAAGAGCGTCTTCACAGGCAGCTTAGGCTGTGGCAACTTAAGTGAGAGGAGAGCGTCTGGCCTAGTCTTTTGTGAGAGCAATACCTCTGAGTATAGAACAATATTTGTGAGTCCAACGGCGCTTTTGCATCTTCATAGTGGTAGCATTAGCGATGTGAAATGACTTGGGTTGAACAGTAACAGGAGTCCTTCAAACGTGTATCTTAAAGCATGCGTTAGCTGCACGGTTTTATTGTAATGCCTAATATAAATGTCCAATAACAATTAACATGAATCTGACACTTCAAAAGGATCCGGTTATGCAGGCCGAGTTAGTTAGTCAGAAGCATATTATGCTAAATCAGGTGCTTAGTTCAAGGCTGAGTTATGAGGTATCCACAGTGCAGAGAGCTCACTGGTAGGGCTTATAATGATCTGTCAGTTTTAGTGAGCTAATAAGTGTGTAGCTGTACAGATGCAGAAAGTCTGTAGCTTGTTAAAAATAAGTCACAGCGTCTGAAAGTAGCGTCTTCAAGTCTTCCCTGTAGCGAATGTCCTCATTATTCTGACCCGTGTTTTCATTGTTCGCCCGCTGCAGTGGAAACAGTATCAGCCCCCACACTGCTGCTTTTTACTTATTTATTTACGATTCATGCCATTCATGTTTCTGTACAAGTTCCAACATATTTTCTGGGTTTTTCTCATGCCTCTTACACAAACCAAATCATTCCCGTCCTACTAATTGTGGGTGTGATTTTCTCCCCCAAATCTCCTTGTGGCTTAAAGAGCAACCTGTCAGATTTCACCTATGACGGGTTGAAGCAAGTCTCAGTCTTTAAGGCCCTGAAGGTAACGTGGGAAAAACGGACTGCATGTACAGATCACACCCTGTGTCTCACCTGTGCTGGCCCCTCGAGTGCACCATCCAGCGTCATGTGATTGTGATGATTATCAAACAGACAACGTGAATTATCATTTTTTTTAAAACAAATGTGCATGAAGATGGATGATTGCATTGTGTGTTTAATGCCTTGGTTGTGCTCTTCACTTCTTCTCCCGAGTGATGTATCATTTTCACGTTTCCCAGCTCATTTTCTTGCATGCTGAAGTCTAATATTGCACTCAAGTGGAAGCGGAAAGAGAATTGTGTGGCCGATTACGTGTTCATTACATTGTCAGAGTTCCTGTCATTCTTCTGTCTGTCAGACGGACCTTATATGCACCCGTTTGCAATGCCGTTGAAATGAAGGTTTTTAAACAAAAAGCATGCATGCTGCTGTGTTTGTTTACCAAGAAGGTGATCAATCAATGGTCAGGAATTCAGGATAAGGGCTTCATGGTTGTCAGGCCAGCATTTCTACATTTTTTTATGCTGAAGAACAACCTTACAGTGTATGTTTGCTTGGCACAGATACAATAGGAACTGGGCAGTGCAGTATAATTTAAGAAAATGATGCATGAGGAGGCAGAGAAAGGTAAAAACAGGCCTGTTAACCTGCTATTATGCATACCATCTGCTACTATTTAGCAGTTATGCCAGCAGATGATATACGCTCTAACAATAATAAGGATCTTCAGAACAGAGCTTAGTTCCAGGCTATGCTAACTAAACTAGCTAACCAGCTGAATTCCAAGTTAGCATGAGTCGTGTCCAACATTTTCCAGGAAGTTTCAGTCCTTCTATTGTCTTTCTCTCTCTCTCTCACACACACACACACACACACACACACACACACACACACACACACACACACACACACACACACACACACACACACACACACACACACACACACACACACACACACACACACACACAGTGGGATTCCCTGTGTGATACCAGTCCAGCAGCTAGTGAGACTCACTGCAGCATTCTGTGTCACTCTTATCTGCTGTTAAAGGACAGCAGAAGCACAAATGCTTCAGGTTTGCCCCTACTGGTTCAGTATTTATCATTCTCTCTGCAGTGCTGCCTGCGAGCAGAGTGGCAGACTGAGCTCTCTTTATTTTCTCATCAATGAAAATAAACCTGCTGTGAAGGTGGTTTAGAAGATAGTGAGCAGTCTTTAAGCTATTTGGAAGTTTAAGGACTTGTGCCATGAGAACAGTGACTCAAATAGCTTAAACAAATTCTGTCTTTTGCTCTAAGCAGGTCAGAGCAGGTCAGTTAGAGCATCAGAAGGAATCTTACCTTCACCACCCAGCTGGCAGCAAGACTTTTGAAAAACATTGGAATAATATATGCTGCTGCTGCTTAGTGGGTCACATGTTCATTTTTTAATGGACATGTTGCAGACATGTCAGCATTATGACTGCACTGAAAAAGTGGAAGCAGCAGCAAACCTTCTGAACACATCTGTTCTGTACTCTTGGTAGCTATTTTCACATGTGTGTGTGTAAAACAGACAAGTCTGTGTTACGTTAAACAACACAAGGGGCATCCCTGTCAGGAAGCAATTTCACACCTTACATATTTACATTTACACCTTAGTGAGAGTTGAACAGGCCTGACTGTTGTTCAGCAGATTCAGAATTAGTTTGAATGCACAAACCCTTTGCTCATTGGGTCATGTGGTTCATATCCTCAGAAGAGATTCAATTGACTTTATTTGTAATTACAAATATGTGATTTGTCCCCAGATTTATTCATATATTTAGAATCATGTTATGCTTTAGAGTTTTATATAGTCTACACATATATACTAGATAAAAACACACTAAAAGTCCAGGTTTAGGATAATCTTATCGTCTGAAAATGACAGACGCAAACCTGAGAACAATTCTGTTTGCACTTGAACAGATAAAATGTACAAACAAAACAAAAACACTTGACAGATAATCTATAACAGTTGCTCTCAGCCTTCCATCTACTGTCACTGCATCTTCCACTGTCAGCCACAGAGAGAAGTTTCCTCCTCCAGTGACTGCAGAATGTAAAACAGAAACAGTAACGTACTGAAAAGAGGCAATTAAATAATCTGACATCTGTTGTGAATGGAAATAATGATCAGCTGCTTCTTTAACTGTCATTTGGATTAACTGTATGTGACTGAACTTACCAGCCTGTGCCTGAGGACGGTCCTAGTTAGAGAAAGTAGTTTTATTTGCTGTTTGCATCAGAATAACAGATGTGCTCAGAACTTCACAGGATGAAGAGTTTATGCTTATACCCTTGATTGACAGGAGGAAAAACTACCAAGGCAGATATGTGCAAAAAGTATTTTGTACACAGTATAAAGTATTATATACATGAGGCAGAAGTAGCAGCAGTATAGATATATATAAATGCCAGTTTCAAGCAAATTGGGAACACACATATTGCATTGCTAATATAAAACTTTTTACTTTTTCAAGTTCATTTGTGCTATTTGCCCTGTCAGTTCAAGTCGTGCCAGAATAAAGTGTGGGATTGTGTAAATCAGTCTGCATGTACAATGTGAAGCTTAATTCTAATGCTGGTGGGAAATGGATGTGAAATTTGAGCAGAGTTCTCATGAGAAAGGATGGGATAACAAGGAAATTAAGACTTTTCCTCTGGCGTCACAGCCCTCGGCCTGTAGATATGTAGGGTATTATTATTCTGTAAGGAACCCTGAATAATACGTAGCTGTCAAAACCCGGCATGCTAAATTTAGACTGCAGAGGAGACGGAGCCCGGCAGTCTCCTTGGTAGCCTCTCTGCCTGCAGCCCTGCTTGTCAAAACGTATGCTAATGTCCCCTCCCGTTTGAACTACAGACTCTTTGACCACTGTGTGCTTGATCAAGTGTCCACAAGCTGGTGTTTGGGCGTAATTGTGTTGTCCGTTACAGAGTCCTGTGTCACAGTGAGAACAATCAGCGAACTGCCCTCTCTCTGTTTTTCTAATAGTCTGCCAAGAAGAGTAGCAGTGAACCCAGCCCTTATGTTCAATTCACAGTTGGACACAAAACACTGGAGAGTAAGGTGAGTCATAAAGTTTCCATTAGCTTTGGCTTCGCACTCCTCCATTGATTTGTTGTTTGAAAGTGTTAGTTTTACTCTGTGCGAGAAGAAAAATGTTACGGATGATTTTGTTCAATATCTTCCTGTTTTAAGTTGTCAAAAAGATTTCCAGGCAGTCAAACACTTGACACAGAAGTTCTTCTTTTTTTTTTTTTGTTACCGGAATACTACAAATGACAACAATGAAATATTGTGTGTCAGGTTGTTACAGACACTGATATATTGAAGTCAGGCCAACTCAGCTCACTCCCAGGCTGTTTCAGTGAAGCTTCCTCCTGCAGATTACTTCCCTCTGACTGTGGAACTAAGTGAAAGATGAGCTGAAAATTGTTGCATGAAAATAAAGAACATTAAATGAGGAATTATAACCACAAACACACCATTAAGTGCAGACTAGAGAGCTTCTAGGCTGACATGAAGTGTGTTTACCAGCAATTTCTCACGGGAAATTTGAATCCGGCGTCAAAAGTGAGCATATTAAACGGGAAGAATCACTTAATGGGACAAGTTATTGTTGATGTTGACGTTTTACTGCAGGCATGTGATGCAAGATAGATAAAAAATCATTTCAACACTAACATTTTTGTTAAATTGGCGCGATATTCTTCCTCTTTGAGGTTGAAATATAGCAATAAAAACAGAAGGTCACCCTCTGTTTCAATTTAGGGGTGTTTATATTCACGGCAGAAGAATCTTGTAGACATATTTGCTCTCTTCCACATTTTTGTGTGAGGAAGTCAAACCTGGAAAGATGACAAAGCTTCAGTTTAGTCATCATATTCAAAGCCACAGGTGTGTTAAGTTCTTTGGCTGAAGTTAGGAGTTGATTCGCTGGTAAGCTTATCAAATGTTATATTTAATTACACAGTGGGAGGAGCTGCTGGTTCACATTTTAAACATTCAAAAATTCAGTCTCCTTAGTGTTTACAACAGAAGCTCCTGTATAATGTCACAATCCTGCATGTTTAAAGTGTTTATGTTTTTCCATTGCATTAGCTCTGCGCTTTAAGCCAGTAGAAGGCACAAATTCAACTTGAAGCAGATTCAAAATCATTTTTTATCCAGGCTGGTAGCAGCTTTAAGCGTCAGTGGGCGTAATGTGTTTGTTTAGCCAATCGAAAAATAGCGCAAAAAGTGCCTCTTCACCCTCTGATGGTATGGGCAGGACAACCTCCTAATTCTCCAACCTGTTGAGTGTCTTATGAAGCTTGCAAAACAAGTAAAAGCACAAACACGATCCCAGTGCGGGTGAAAAATCACACACTTTAAATACTTAACCTGCTCCAAGTCATGCTGTATGCATGCAATAATATCAGTGCTTTAAATGTTAGTTTAACTTTTATGAAGTTTTTGTTTGTCACTCATTTATTTTAAGTGTTACAGAAAAACACTAATCACTTGAAGAGATGAAAATAGGCCTTGAACTGGATTCCTTGTGGTTACTATCTTCTCCGGGCTAGTGCTACTTGCTGCCCTAGTCACCCTCTTATTGTTTAAACCAGCCCTTGGTAATGTACCAGGCTAGAACCAGTCCTGTCTCTCACTGCAGCTGGGAACAAAACAAGCACCATAGCTACTAAACTCATCTAGCCTAGCCACGCTAGACCCATGTTTCTGAAGGCACAAGGGTCTAGGCACGCTCGACAGGGAGGGAGGCGGGCTAAAAGGTTGTCTATCAAATCCCTCTGCAGCAATTGGGTAGGTATACAACCAATCAACGCAACGAATAGGCTGACGTAGTTCCTAGAGCACCGGCGGATTGTGGCTAAGTCCCATTAGCTTCCCAACCAGCGGACCAACTGGTATATTAAGGATTTGCCATATCCCATCGACATAAGTCCAAATACGTCTTTCTTCTCAATGAAACACTTCAGTGCCGTCCTTTGTTTATCTTTCAAGTTGAATTTTAGCTTCAAATCTTTAAGGGGTGTGGCCAAAGCCGAGTCGAAAGATAACTGTTTGTTGTGCGCCGGTTGTTTCTGTCAGAATTGTCACACCTCTGTCGTCACTTCGTTACGCCCGCCTTCTGACTCTACACTTCATGGTGATTGGTCCGACCAGTTTTAGGAGAATCCAGCCTTGAGCCTTATGGAGGGTAACTAGACCCTCCCTGGCAGAGAATTAAATTCATTGCCGTGGGTTGTCTAGCGCGGCTAGGCTAAAACTCATCCATAATTGGCCCACTATCTGCCTCTCCGTGACATCTTTAGCTCCCATGTATCGTTACTGGCGTGAAAATAGATTTTAAAGCTCTGTGATTGGATGTTTGTCACAAAAATAAATCATATCCTACATTCTTATCTATACTAGACAGAGAAGTGCTCTTTTTTTGGGAAAAAAAATAACTAGATTTTTGCTTCCACACTTGCCTTGTTTCTGGAGTTTTTTGCCTTCAGCCTGGTTTTTAAACAGATTCTCATTTGGGCTGATGTTGGAGGACTGGCTTGGCAACATACAGAGGTATAAACTTCTGCACTTTGCCTACAGTGTGGTATGTTAAGTATTACTGTATGGGGCTGTAATGCATGTCTAATGAGATCTTTGGGTCCTGTACAGAACATCAATATGGATGCTAACCTCAAGACCTCTTACAGCTGAAACAGTTGAACCTCATCGTCATATTTCCATTAAATAGCTATTCGCCAAAATACACAGTTAAAACAATAAAAAAAACTATTATCTGTTCATTAATTCTAAACTGAAACATATCTTGTGGGGAGACTGGCTGTTTACCACATCCAGCTGTAGATTATGAAAGTCTGTAGAGTTGATTTGAGGCCTTAAATACTAGTAGATATATAGAAATACAAGAAAATACATATGGAAATATATAAAATACCAATAATAATGATAAAGATATCAGAGGCATATGCTCTGTGACAGTTTACAATTAGCTGC
Source organism: Acanthochromis polyacanthus (assembly GCF_021347895.1). Classification (NCBI taxonomy): domain Eukaryota; kingdom Metazoa; phylum Chordata; class Actinopteri; family Pomacentridae; genus Acanthochromis; species Acanthochromis polyacanthus. Next base: position 21,663,188 of record NC_067132.1, on the reverse strand, counting down.
CTGTCTGCCCATCCAGATCCGGTACAAGACGAAGGAGCCTCTGTGGGAAGACTGTTTCTCCTTCCTCGTCCACAATCCCAGGAGGCAGGAGCTCGAGGTGGAGGTAATGACACATTCAAAATGTTTCCGCTAACATCTATTTTTCATAAGATCAGTCTCTGGAATGGTGGAAGCAGCTGACTTGTCTAAAAGCAGATCTTTGTGGGATTTCCTTTTTTTTGCACAGATAAAAGATGACAAGCACAAGTGCACCCTGGGTAACTTGACGGTGCCGTTGAGTGGCCTGCTGGTGGAGGAGGACATGACGCTGACTCAGTGCTTTCCTCTGAAGAACTCGGGGCCCAGCTCCACCGTCAAGCTCAAGATGGCCCTCAGGGTAAAAACGGACGGCCTCACACCTCACTGGTTCTGTCTGCCTCCGTCATGGTTCTTCATTTAATGCTGATTAAACCAGAGCAGATGTTCAAAATCTGCTGATTCAATGAGAGTGACTCGTGAGGAGGCGAGTGGTGCAATTTCTGAATTAGTGGTGTCGCAAAGCAAGATATTGTGGTGTCAATAACGCTGAAGATTATGAATTGATTTTACTGTCTCAGCTCAATTCTAATTTGAGATCTCAATAATAGCTAATGCATTTTCTCAGCTTTCTGTTTTCGCATGGCTCACATGCAACACTTTAATTTCAAACAGAAGCAGAAAGAAGCTTTGCAGCCCACAATTGTTGATTTTTCCAGCTAAAATGGCAGCTGTCCCTGGCAGACTTCACCAGCTGCAGTTAGTTTACTTCCAATTTATGCCATTGTTAGCTTCATTAGTTGGTTGGAAGCTTCCTCTCTGCGGGGTTTCTGTTTTGCTCGAGTTATTTTTTAAAGTAGCTTCTAAACGGGTTTTAGTTAAGCAAACAGAAGTGATTACATGCTTGTGCAGTGTCACATAAATTCCAAACCGTCTCACGTTACAGGAATTGAATAACTTCTAAGTTGAACAGTAGAGTGTTTGCTCTGATGTAAAATAAAAATCACACAATTTAGACTTACTATCATAAAAATAGAGGACCCACAGTTGGAACTCAATGCGATACGAGTCTAATATGTCCAACTTAATGATGGAATCAATCCTCCTGAGCATGGAGGGGGGGAATCCAGATTTCTGAAAAGATGTTCTGTTGATCTTCAGAGAGTTTTTTTTCAGCTGTTTTTTGCTGGAGGGGTTGTGTTGCTCTGCCTTTTTCTTTAAACACACTTGGCCAGGTCACAGCTTTCCCTTTTTACTTCTTGTCGTATATTGGCAGTGTGCTTTCGATTAGCTTCATGTTGTCAGTATATCCACAGGCATTCATGGCGTCATCTATGAATGTCATTTCCTCAACACCTTTTGTGCTTATTGGGGATGCAAATGATCATACTTCTACCTTTGTGCTTCACTGTCAGAACCATGCAATCACTGTGTCGTCCCGGCCAGGTTCACGCCAAACGTGCAGGACTCCATTTAATCCAAACCACTTTATGTTAGTCTCACTGAATTAAAGAATGCTCTGCTAATATTAATCAGCTACATGTCAGGTTTTAAGGGAAGTTCATTCTTGCAGTTTTGTGTCAAACAGCCAGCAAAAGTTTGTTTTGGATGCCGGCACTATGCAGATTCTTTTGCGCTGTTTGAACGGTCACAGAGGCTCTGATTTCCACTGATAACCCCTGTGCTAAGTTAGAATCAGAAACACTTCCCCATCTGTTTTCACAGCTCAGTTTTGCAAGTAGCGCGCATGGTGCCATTCGTTCTGCACCTCCAATTATTACTGTGATGTGTTTTGACTGATCTCCTCTGTCCTTTTACATCTTTGTGAAATCACACACCAATTGCTGCAGATATGCAGATGAACTGAGAAAATTCCTGTGTTCACAGGTCAGCTTATAACCATTTTAAGGCAGGCAGACAAATCAAAAATCCCAGATGTATTCAGTTTTGTTCAAGTGATCAAAGGTTTTCTAAATTGTGTGTCAGTGATCAGAGGTGTATTCACTTTTCTTTGGGGCCTGTGTTTTTATAAAGTCTTTGTGAAGCATTTATTTTTGATTATTCATAAGAAGTAATACTGTACTTGTCAACATTGTAATAATTTAGTCACTGAGTGGTGATACGATCTGAAATCATTTGACATTCGTGTGACTTTGCTCAGGGGCACACTCGCTTTTGTAATAAAGGATTGAGGCTGTGACTACATGCCTAAGGCAAAACTTCAGCATCCTCACCAGGCGCAGTAGCAGCTGTCCTGGATTTTAAATATGGAAGGAGCAAGTAGAACATGCCCAACCAAGCCAAACACCCTGTTTGGCCCCTTAGATTTCATGTTTGTTTGTTTTTTCACACGGATTTTTATTTTTTATTTTTAATGTTACAAGAGAAAGGCCTTTTAGGATAAGGATGTTTTATTAACGTTATCTTGGCCGTGGTTGCTGGAGTGTGAACTCCTCGCAATCCAATTAGGAACAACCGCCTCACTGCCCTGAAAGCCTGGCTCTCACACGGTGGGGAAACACAGAACACTGGCAGCATTTGTCTTTAATGGGCTGTTTTTAATGTAACAGGTGAACCTTCAAATCAGTGTGGAGTTAGTTAATGTTGGTAAACAGTGCGTCCTTTAACCTAGCAAATAATGCTTAATACTGCCCTAGTTTAATTGTAAGCTATTTAGCTGGACATGCTAATTGCTGGTTTTACTTTAAGATGCTCAACACACTGATTACTTTGCTGTGTACATGTATGTGCTTTGTACTTTAGATTGTGTAAAGGCTTTAAAAGACACTAACATTCTAACTCTTTCCATGCAGTGGTTTTATTCTTCCTATCAGATCAAATGGTTGCGGTTGCTAAGCTATCAGGTCTTTTCCTCACTCAGAATGTGCCTTTGGGGATGACCGCTCAGAGTCAGCATGTTCAGCCTGTGCACAGTAAAGCTAAGGAGTCTGTGTTACCTTATTTTACAGATAACTCAGCATTTTCCAGTTATTTTCTGACTCTTTAATGAACAAAAAGGCCTGTTGTGTTTTGGTAAAATGAAACCCAAATCAACAAACCTGGGTAATTTTTTGTTTCTTTTCCTTTTTGCCCCAGCTGAAATCTCTTTGAGGGGCAACCAGAAATTCTCCCCTGCAGAAGAAAACCTTCACTATGTTTCCACAGTTGATCTTAATGGAGGTGGAGGAGTTTAGCAAACATTTAGCATCACGGTTGTATATCTCAGAGTTCAAACCGGAGCAAAAGTTGCTCTGCATAAACCTAATGGGGATATTTTTCTCAGTAACTGCCTGAAGACACCAGGCGCTGCAAAAAGTAAATTACATTGCCCTTCATGACACCGTAACTAAATGCATTATCTTGTATTGAATCACAGCTGATCGAATAAAAAAAATGAATGCAGCTGTATCTAAATATTGACCTTCTGTGAAATTGCTTTTCTATATTGGAACACAACCGACATAACAAGATTCATAACAGATATTCTTAAAGGGAACGACTTTACAGCCTCAGAGACATATTTACAACCACTGTAGAAGCACAAAATGGAGACCTTAAACACAGAGTTGCTGTAAGCACAGCCGCAAAAATACATCAGCGGTATTAAAACCAAGTAGTCAGATCTATTTGTAACACAAAAAGGATTGTTTGTGTCGATCTAAGTAATAATAAACTTATTTTAAGCTGAGGAAGGTGTGCCAGCCTGCTTGCTCAAGTTACAGTCCTCTGACAAGAAATTAGATGACAAAAATCCTTCCAGAAGTGGTTTATTGCAGCACTTAGCTTGCCTTATTGCAGATCATTCTCAGTAAAGTCCCCGTGTCTCTCTGTAGATCCTGTCCTTGGAGAAGCAGGTTTCCTCAGACCAGCCTTCGTCCGTCCAGGTCAGGAAGTCCAGTGTGCCGCAGCCGGCCGCCGCCCCTTCCCCGAGACCGTCGTTCTCAGATTCCCTGCTGTCGCCACCCACACCTCCGCCGCCGATAGACGCTTCCACGCTCACCCTCCAGCACAGGGATGGCGAGCCGTACTCAGCCAGTCCTCGCCGCAGCACCTCCAACCTGAGCACCTGCATGTCCAGCTCCCAGAAACACCTGCCTCACAAGGAGTCCACGCCCAGCCTGGCCTCGGATATCTCGCTGCCGTTTGCCACCTTGGAGCTCCAGCAAAGACTTCGACAGTTGCAGAAGTAAGTGGAATTTATGACATGTTCTTTTGTTTTCTGCTTCATTTCGCTCTTCATTTCCTAACGTCTTTTCCAGCTCCTCTTATTGTTGTCCTGTGTTTACATTCTGCATTTGCCATCTGGATTTTGCCCATTCATCCTCATAACCATTTTTTTGGCCTGCCTGTCAAGTGATCCATCTATTCCTGCTCACATGTGTACGTGTGCCGTGTAAATTCAGCTGCAGCGTCTGGGAATGACACTGACTGACTTTGGTGTGTTAATAGCGGCTCGGCCCCCAGCCAGTACCCCCTGGGTGAGGTCCAGCTGACCATTCGACACAGCTCCCAGAGGAACAAGCTCATTGTGGTGGTGCACGCCTGCCGGTGAGTCCAGAACTGCCACAAAACACTAAATTTATTATTGCAGTGGAAGATGTTTTGAAGTCTGCTTGAAGGACTTCCTTTGCACACATTTGCCCTTGCTTTTTCTCCTCTCTCCTTCATTAATTGTGATTTATTGGGACTGATTCCTTAGAATTTAAATCACTTTGCCTTCTCTGTAAATACTTGAGCATGAATAGGCACCATAAAACCAAACACCATGTGCCTGGAAACATGTGAGTGCAACAGTTTTGTCCTGTGTGTCCTCAGTAACTTGATAGCCTTCACCAAAGATGGCTCTGATCCCTTCATACGCCTCTATTTGCTGCCTGACAAGAGCCGGACGGGGAGGAGGAAGACGAGCACAATGAAGAGGACCCTTAACCCTGTTTATGATCAGACGTAGGTTTAGACGCAAACACTCGTCTACAAGTTGGATTTCTGTAATTTAAAAGTGATTGTTTGTCTTCATTTGTGTGCAGTCGTCAAAATTTTACAGGTTTACAGATGCCTCTTGTTTTGAATTTTAACTTGCAGCTGGCTATGTTTTTATGGCCAGTTTTGTTGCAGTTCTTGGACCAGAGTTTAGACGTTAGATCCCAACAAGGGTGCAGTTGTGGAATACTTTATTTTCCAACTTTAAAATTATCTCCTGTTGTAATGTTTGCAGGAACCCCTCTTGGCTCAGATTTCTATCAAGTGTTTTCAGTGTGGATCCATCATCCGCTCCAGTTTCTTTGTGTTGCCAGACGTTTTTGTTTGCAGTTGAGTTACAGAGCTCTGGGATTAAACATCAAACCCAATAACATCAGTCAGCTCCTGCTGTCATAGTCCTGATGTCTTGATTAACCGCCGTCTAAAGACTCTAGAGGGGAGCTTGCCAGCGATTTGTTCAGATTTAGTACCATGGCAGTTAATGTTTAGAAACCCGTGTGAGTGGATTTTCAACAAACTACTCACAGGTGAAGCATAAAGGATGCTTAGTATGTGAGGAGCATATGTGGAAAGGCTCAATCAAATTAAGAATTTTAATTTGCTTAATTATTACTGTCATAAAATGTGTTGGTTTTTTTTATTGTGTGTGTGCAGGTTTGAGTTTAGTGTCTCTATGGTGGAGCTCCACAGAAGAACTTTGGATGTAGCAGTGAAGAACGGAGGGAGTATTTTGTCCAAACACAAAGGGCTTTTGGGAAAGGTAACCCCTGCTGGTGTTTGCTTCTGGCTCCTGTTGTGCAATTTTCGCAGCATTAGAGCCAATTCTAAGTACTCTAAGTTCTAAAAGCTTCTCTTTCTTTGTCTAAAATTGCAGGTGCTGGTAGATTTAGGTGGGGATGATATATCAAGAGGATGCACACAATGGTAAACTTATTTCATCTTCACCCTGTGCAATATTTACTGATTTCATGAAATAATATACTGTTTATTTTACTTCTTTATTATATAATTTTGTATTTTTCTCTTGCAGGTATGATCTGAGTGAAGATGGTCTGTCGTCACAAGGCATAAGAAGAATCCAAGACCCCCTCCTCACGTAGTGAAACCCCCTCTCACCTCTCTGCTGTAAAATAGTCATCTTGTTAAAGGGCACAGCATTCAGTTGTATTCATATTTTTCATGTAGTTTACAGGAATAATTTCAGCATGTAAGAAGGTTTTCAAGCATTTCCTGTTATTATTTCATGTTGAAGATTGGAAGATACTGTAACATATTGCAATGCATCGAGACACACAAACTGCCTTGTCTCTCTTTTCAGTGTTTTGTGTAAATATTGCAGATGTATAGTTACAAGAACTTGCAGGGGTTTTCATGGCATTATACTTTCTATTAAAATCTGTCACAATTCTTACCACTTTCCGTCCAGGTTGTTTAATGTCTGAGAAAACCTCGTACCAAAGGAACAGATACAATCACGAAAGTAGGCTTAAGTAGCAGTCTCGACTTTGGTGTTTTGTTTTTGTTTGTTTCTGTTATGCAGTGTTATTTGATTGTTTACCTCCTGTTGTTCTTTATGCTTGATTACAAACGTGGAATGCACATTATGCAAGGAATAAAGTGATTGCTCTGTATATGATAAGAGATTGTGCAATATTGTTTGTTCTGAGATAATGCAGACCTGTGGACATTTTAGGGCTATGAACAAGTGCTGTACAATATGAACACTGCAAAGGATACTTGAATATGGGTTTGATTGTTCTCAAACCAAAACGCGAGTTGAGCGAACTGCAAAGTATGAGCAGAGCCAACAATTATTGCATTTTTACGAGCAGGGCTGCTAGAATCTGTTGCTAAGATGATGCATCTGTGTCATGCTTGTATATGTTTTGCAATGCGGTTATAACTGTTTGTTGGAGCTTTTAATAAATACTTGTAATCTATCCTGTGCCTTAAAAACCCAACATGTCAATTTTTTTGCCTTCTTAATGTTATTATCTTGAATGATGCCTCATGGCTTTTGAATAAATGGTTTCTCTTGTGAAGGTTGTCATGCTTCGTTTTTGTTTGGTTTTGTTGGTTTTTGTTTAAAGATATTAGTCCAAAAATTGATTTTGTGGTTATAAGTGTGTTATATACTGTGTGTGAGTTGGTATTCGATCTTCCAGCATGATTTATCTTGAGCTTTGGGGTGTAATCGATAAAGCACACTCTGTGGATAAAGAAGATCTTACACAGAATGAATAAAATCACATGTACAACTAAAGCAAACAGTGAAAATCTTTGAGTTTCGCAGAAAGACGGAACATTTGCAGTATTTTGTCGCCATCGAGTGGCAGAACGAGGAAACGACAAGTTTGCGTCAGCGCCACAAGTATACGTACGACGTTAGGACGTACTGACGTGACTTGATCCAAATTTGCGCGGGTTGCTGTTCTTATGTTTGGCTGTCACTTCATAGCCGCTGCCTCATAAAATCGTCAACAGAAAGGTAACAAATGACATAAATGCTTCATATTTGCTATTTTCATGGCTAGCAGTTAAAATAGAGACACAACCAACCGTCAGAGTGGGATTAATGTTCACAAATAATACTTCTGACGCTAACAGCAAACGCACTGCCATGTTTGTTTTGGTTCTGTCACAGCAACGTTCCTCAGCTCTGTTAGCTTCATTTTACCGCTAACATTACTCTGTTTTCGGCAGGTTCTCGTCGCATCATATCGCTTGGGAAACCGAAATAATGTCCAAGCGGGAGGCGTTTTTAGAAGCTGTCTGTAAAGAAAATGTGGAAGACTTCCTTCGGTTCATTCAGCTTCATGTAAGTAGCCGACTGTATTTACCATCATGCTAACGATGCTATAATGACAGCAAACTTTTAGAGCCAGCAGGAGTCACCTAGATAGTTGAGTATTAAGTGTATATTTAATCCATATATTCAACACTCTGAAACGTAATACTTTAACACTGCAGGGCCGGTATACTTACTGTAGTAGTTTTAGCATTTTCTGCTTTAAAACCGTGTACTTCGTAATGCAAAAACTGAAATGCTAACTAGTGCAGGAACATGTTGAAGTCAAGTCTTAAACATTTGAAATAAGCTTAAGTCTTAAATTCCATTATATCTGACAGTTTCTGCAGATTATACAGTTTCTCTGTTCACTTTTGTATTGTTTAAAATAGTTGCAAAAGAAGAAAATGTTACTAGAGCCACATTGGAAAAGATTTCATTACTTGTTCAGAATTTGTCAAGTTGTAAAAAAAAGAAAAAGAAAAACATTTGGGCTGATATATCTTCTGTCACTCACCTCATACTAGAACTGAAAATGCCCTTTTCAGGCACAGACTCTTACTACTTATGTAACTCTGTAATTATTTATGTTTTTAGGTATATTTTTTTCTACTGATATTTCTTAAATGTTTGTATTATCCCCTTTGTTTCTCTAACAATGCAAAATACCCACTTACTGTATTGCATTGTAATTGTAACATATGTCATATCAGTAAACTCCTAGTAAATATCAGTAAAAGAAAACAGTCCTTCTGCTGTCAGAAACCAGCAGCTCTGAATCCTGTGGATCATAGGAGGTCTCTCAGCAGCTTAGGCCCATATGATTAAAGAATACTTGAGGGTCATCTGAGCCACCCCCAGCTATAAGCTTTACCAAAAAGTAAAGTTGTAGACTTTATCTTAGAAGAAGAGGATGTCTCCCTCGTAAACCCAAGCTGAGAACTTGATAGCAAAAGACTCTGCCTTTCATTTCACTTTTGTAAACTCTAGGAATCACAAGTAAACCTGCACTGTGAGAGCGAAGCATTAAATTGAAAAAATATTGTAGCAGGAATTATGATAGGATCTCGGTGAGTGAGTACTTTGTTTGTAGGGAGAAAAATTTTTAAATTCTATTCCTGATTTAAGACGGAGCCAATGAAGAGAAACTAGTATGAAAGGCACATGAAGTTCTTTTCTTTTCTTGTTCCTGTTGGTACACTCGGTGCTGCATTTTGGATCAAGTGGAGGTTTCGCACAGAGTTATTGGTGCATCCAGATAATAAGAAATTCCAATAATCAAGCCTTAAAACTAACAAAAGCATGGACTGTGTTTTTTTAAGCATTACACCGAGACAGGATGCTCTTAATTTGGACAATATTGTGCAGGTGAAATCGCGCCTTCCTAGAGACTTGTTAATTTGTGTGTTAAAGAAAAAACCCTTGTCAAAAATAACTCCAACTTTCTTCACAGTAGTGGTGAAAGCCAAGTCCAGAGCAACTATATGTTTGGATAGTGTGTTTCTGTGGTGTTTAGGACTGAATGCAATGACTTGAGTTTTATCTGAAGCTGTGTCCTCCTGTCTGTATTGCTGAGCAGAAGGACAAAACTGAGCCCTTCGATGTGGAGGAGGTGGTGCAGGAGATGGCCAGAGACCAGAGAGAGGCCCTGTGGGGGAGACTGGCGTCGCTGCTTCAGGACGTCCTGCTGGAGTTACCTCCAGAGCGCTGGGAGGAGGGTGGAGATGAGGGCATGCAGGAGCAGCCAGCAGCAGACCCTGTGAGTTTATCAGTTTATGTACAACTTTCTCTCTAGTTTTCTTTAAAAAAAAAAAAAAAAAGAATTTATATAGTTTTAGAATGAATGAACTAGGTCATACTTGAATTTTGTGATGCCAGCTGCTTTCAGATTGTTTTGTAATTTAGAGGCCATAGGATTAAATCACACAAACTATGCATGAATCACAAATCACATAATTGTTTTCTCCTATGACCTTTACCTGCATTTTTGCAAACTTCTAACCATTAACCTGTCCTTTAGAAACATGCCATGGCTGTGGTGGATGGTGTGACACTAGTGTCCATAGTGTCTCTAAAGGCTTTAGAAGATGGAGACGCATACAGTGCCCTTCTGGAGACTGCCAGCAGGCTTAGTGGTGAGAGTTTTTTTCTATTAAATTAGGAATGACAGCTTTTTGCTGAAACAGAGATACATACGTAACTATTGCACAAGGAAATTTTTTCTCAATAAAGAAACCTCCTTTCAACCCAGATAAAAACAAACAGCATGTGCATACTACCACATTTATACCATCATGATCAAATATTAAGGTCCTTGATATAAATTAAGACACACAGAAGCCAAATAACACCATCAGAATCACTCAGTGGTACACCTACAACTCATGTCCTAAAAAAACAGGACGACTTGCAGCTAAAACAAATGATCGATTCATCCATCAGTCTTTCTACATAAAATATTAATTTTAAAACATGAATGAACGCCATGCCCCAGGTAAATTAAAACAAGGCCAAATATTTCTAGTGCTGCCTACAACTCCTATAATCATAACCTGGATATCTCTGATTGTATATTGTACTAAACAGGAATTTAAAAAAATATATTTTTCAAGTAAATTTTGGTGTTTCTCTTTAACAAACCTGATTTGTTTCTCTCCGTTAGATGTTCTGGAGTCTCTTCCTGTATCAGAAGCACCTCTGCAGCGCCACATCCACAGTCTGTGTGAGGCCTGGTGGAAGAAAGGGCTGCAGGAGAGAGAAAAGTTTGGCCGCACTGCTTTCCTTAAGTCTCTGCAGAAGTGCTTCACTTTGAAGAAACCCGTCAGTATATCCCCTCAGTTATGTGTCAGTGTTCAGTTTTCATTTGGAGGAGGGTGTGTTCACAGATGGAATAAAGCAGATGGGATCAGTATGTCTCATAACTGTCTGCTGATGAGTGATAACCTTTAGAAAACACAGGATTAGAGCCCAGATAGGATTTATCCACACTACTTCCTTTCTGTGTTTCTTGTCAGGGTGCTGAGATCCAGAGAGTGTGGAGTCTTCATGATGTGCTTTTGAGTCTGGACTACACTTCAGAAGACAACAAGCCAATAATCAACTTGTTGCTCCAGTGCTTTCAGCGTCCTACTTACATTAGAAATGATGATGTGAGTCGAGTGATACTTAGCAGCTGTGTGTGTGTGTGTTTGTGATTCACTTTTCTAATTACTACTGTGCTTTGTCCTTGAGCTGTCAGCCTAATGACGTGTGTGTTGTCACAGGGAAAGCGATTCCTGGTGTTTCTTTTCAGCTGGAACGTCGACTTCATCTGGGTTATTCATGGCACCATCAAAAATCAGCTGCAGTTTTACAGCAAGTAAGAAGCCTGCTTTGCTGTAATTTGCACCTTTTAGTTTTATGTTCCTGTCGTTTACTGTTAAACCTTTTTGTTCAGGACAATGACTACTCATATTGCGGAGATCTACTTCAGAGCATGGAAGAAGGCTGGTGGAGACTTCCTGGAGAATATGGAGAGCTCATGCATTCAGGATTTTATGCAGAATGCGGTCTTCCTTCGGAGAGCATCTCCTGTCTATGCCAAAGTCCGACAGGTAGACTGTAAATTGTAGAATTTTAGCTGGATATGAATATATTTTTGGGGTCCTCATATGCATATAATGCTGTGTATGTGTGTATTTATTCTCTGATCTCATTGCTCTCATGTAGATCGTGAGTTATTTCCACACGAGGGCGGGCTGTAAAAGCGTGGACAAGATGCTGTATAATCTCTACAGGCCCATTCTGTGGAAAGCTCTCAGTGTACGCATACATTGTTGCCACCTTCATACGAGTGTTTTAGTATTTTATTCTAAAGTCTGATGTGTTTCTGGTTGATTTCTTTAGGCTCCAAACTTTGAGGTGCGTGCAAATGCCACGTTGCTTTTTACTGAGGCCTTCCCAATCCATGACCCGGATCAAAGCAACGAGAGCATAGATGAGAGCATTCAAAAACAGCTGGACACAGCAATGGTACGTAGCCTTCAAACCGTTCGACTGCTTTTCGTTGGGAGGACACTGACTGTATATTGTTGGTAAATTTTGTGATCCGGTAAACATCAAATATCGTTTACCTCAGTGCCAAAATCACAACCACCGGTCTCATCCTCAGGGCCTCCTTGATGACCCCCACCCTACTGTGCGCTCCAATGCCACCCTGGGCGTCTGTAAGATCCTGGCTAAGTGCTGGGAGCTCCTCCCTCCCACAATCATCACAGACTTCCTGAAGAAGCTGGTGATGGAGCTGGCGTCCGACAGCAGCTCTGCAGATGTTCGCTGCTCAGTCTTCAAGGTGGAGAATCTGGCTTCTCTCTGTTCCTGATGTGTATTGTCTTAACATCCTGGCACTGTATTTGTATGCTGAATAGCAATAACAAGGCATTCTTGTCCAAAGGTTTTGTCATGGAGAAATGTGAGCATTACTGGTGCTGCAGACAGAATTGGCAAGACTGCTGGACAAGACATTTAATGACTTGTGGTTTGTGGATTTGTTTCCCCAGTGTCTGACTATTGTCCTGGACAACGCTCTCAGCCATCCAGTGCTGGAAAAACTCCTGCCTACTCTCAAGTACAGCCTCCATGACAACTCTGAGAAAGTCCGCACAGCTTTCCTTGACATGCTTATCAAGGTCAAAGCAGTTCGTGCTGCCAAGGTACTGTAAGTTTTCTTTTTGCTTTTTTCCACCTTTAAAACAGGCCTTTATTTCATGAAGCTTTCCAAATGTGCTTTGAATTCTGAGGATATCTAACATACAATGGAGCAATAGAAAGATGCATTTTTATGTCTGATGCACAACTCGGTGCAATTTGACTAAATTTCACTGCGACACAGTCTTGTGGTAGAGATGCTTGCTGTTGCAGGTGAACAGAGTGAATGCTTTTCTCCTTGTTTTTCCTCTACATGTACTACGCTGTAGTTCTGGGATGTCTGCAACATGGACCACCTGCTGGCCCGCCTGGCTATCGATTCACAATCAGTTTCGAAGCGTATCGTCGACCTGCTCTTCAAGTCCTTCTTCCCTGTCAATGAGCCGGAGAAGGAGTGGTGCTGTCGGTGCATCACTCTCATCCAGATGAACCCCATGGCTGCCAGGAAGTTCTACCAGTATGCTCACAAGCATACTGCACCCACTAACATAAGTACATGCACAGTGACTGGCCAGCAATTAAATGATTTATTCAGTTACATTTGTGCTGTTTTAGTGTTGTTGTTTTTTAAAATATGATGTGCAAGTATTGTTTTGTCTTGTCTTCCAGTAAAGCTGATGTTTGCTATTCGGCGTGTTCTGAACCGCTGCATCCAGGTTGACTGTGACCAGACGGACATTAATGACAGCAACAAGGAGAACAGCATGGTACAGGAGGAAACACTTAGACTAACAGAGTTTACGAGCACGTGTGCATGTTTTGTTGCTCTTGAAACGGGGTTAATTGAGTGTAAAATGAATTTAGCTTCAAGTCTAGACTTTGAGAAATCCTCCCATGCTCCTTGAACTATGATGAGATTGAAAACTGCATTATCTGATGGATTAGGTTCATTTTGTCATTATATACTATAACCAGCTTTTCTGAATTGTCGGTTTAAATAAGTAACAGTTTCGTGTGCATTATCTGATGTTTATACTTTGACTTAGTGGCAACTTTATTAGATAAACCTGTAAAATAAAAAAGAAAGTAAAGCAGCTCAGCCATTTATCTTAAACAAATAAGTCAGCAATGTATTAAAGTAACCATATGTATATTATTTAAAGTGTAGTTTACAGCAGTGCTAAACTAGTGTGCATAATATAGACTACAGTGGCTGTAATGATAGTATCTACACAGGTTGAAACTGTGCGTAAAGCTGCACTCGAGAGCAAATAAATGGACTTACACTGACTGGGTTGCAGCTGGATTTCTGATATAATATGTAATGTAATAAATAGACTCCAAAATTTAGCAGACCGCCTAATCTTGATTTCAAAATAAGTAAAAAGTGAATCCAGTGCTTCTCCTAATCAGTGATCTTCTCATCATTTCATATGTTTTATCATGCAGATCAACAGTGATTCAGTTCTGGGATTTTTAATTTAGCTGTCAGTCTAAACCCCAACTGTATCTCAGCCTAATTAGATAAAAAGTAAAATTATGCTGATACGTGCCTTCAGACTGTGCAGACAGTGTGTCTGTGTTCAAGGAGATTTGAAGTAAGTTTTGCTTTCAGCAGGCTGTACCGCCGTTGCTGGGGAAGGACATGGCTGTCGCGTCCAGCTTGCTGGAGGTCGTGGTCATCCTGTGGAGGAGTGTCCAGAAGGCCCTGAAACAAAATGATGAGGCTCAGAAGTACACTTATGCCAAGTTTGGGAGTGTCATGGCCAAATATTTTCAGGCCTTTGAGGTACAACGACTGCAGTCTGTTGTATTTGTTTGCATTTTCACTGTCCTGAATAAGCGTTAAAGTAAAACGTTCTCGATTTGTTTCCCAGGATGAGCGATGTACTGTCCCCCTTATACACCTGGCTTCATTCATGCCACCAGCTTCAGTTCCAACGTTCAGGTGAGCAGCAGTGCGTCTCCTTGTCTCTCTTCCTCCCCTTCCTTTTTTCTGTAGCAGCTTTCTCTCTTGCTGACTTCATCCTGTCTGAGCTGTCTCCCTTGTCTTGCTTTCTCGTTCTTAGCTGTGGAGTCCTGTCTAGACTGAGGAAGATGGATTCAGGAGCTTCTTCAGCGCAGTACGGCCAGCTGTTAGACTGCATCTGCAGCTGGGGTCAGGCTGCTGACGTCCTCGAACTCATCGCTGACTGGCTCAGCGAGTCTCTGCCCAAACAAGCGGTCAGTGAGCACAACTTTAAACAGCTCAGACTTGGATTTAAAGGGCTGAAAATGTATCATTTGGTTCATAAAACACAAGAAGAAATGATTTAATACAAGACACGCGTCTCTATGTAAACATTTCTTCCTGTCAACTTCAGGACAAGGCGACTGCCAGTCGAAAGGTGCGTATCCAGGAGACGGTGGAGGCCAAGCCAGAGCTGGCGTTGGCTTACATGGAATATCTTTTCAGTCATGCTTCGACACGGGAGAAAGTCCTGGCTCTGGGGGACAAACCACTGAAGCAGCTTCATACAAATCTGGGGAACTGGAAGGTATTTTGGATGACATTCAATATTACATTTTAATAGAGATCCTATTAATCCACATATCCCTGCTTTAATATATTGACCTAAATAATTTATGCCTGCAATAAAGTGATGCTTTGAGTGTGTTTTCTGTGATATTTCTCTCATCAGTCCGTGCTGTATAGTCATCTGAGCTCCACCACAGATGATCCTCACTGTCCCAGCATGGAGACTGCACTGAAGGCCTTTACTTACCACGGTCGTCTTGGTGCACATCTGCAACATATCGTGAGTCTCTACATTTAGTTTGCACCAAATTTTGTCTTTGTTATTGCATGTTCTCGTGTACTTATAGATTTGGTATGCTCACAACTGTACATAGTCATGGACGAAAGCATTGACACCCCTGGAATTATTCCAGAAAATGCACCATTTCTCCCAGAAATTGTTACAATTACAAATGTTTTTGCTATACATGTGTTTATTTCCTTGATGTGCGCTGGAAAAACACAAAAAAGCAGAAGAAAAATGCCAAAATTGACATAATTTTGCACAAAACTCAAAAAATGAGCAAAGTTGTTGGGGCCCTCAACTCAATATTTTGGTACTAATACCTTCATCCATGACTGTATATACAGTTGTTGGTTGTTTATGATCTTGGCTCTTAGTGTACTGTTTTTCCTGTTTTTTTAAATATGAAATCATTTTTTGCTGAAACAGTTGCTACATTGACAGAAATCTAAACGTCAGCTTTTGTTAACTGATTAATCACTTCAAGCAGAAACATGTACAGAACAATGTGCATTTCTTTATGATTGTAAACTGAATACTGCAAGTTAAGAGACATTTTTCACAATTTTACTTGATTAATAATAAAATAATTTAAAAAAAAATAATTGGCAGATTAATAAATAATGAAAATAATTATTAGTTGCAAGCCTAGAGTAGGCGTTGTGGAAGGAAGGACGGCTAACTTTTTTTATTTTTTCACACGTTTTCCCAGATGACTCAGATTTGTTAGCCAGTTACTTTCTGGCCAGCAGCCTGCTTCTTCCCTCTTTAAAAAAAAAAGAAAAAAAAGTGAAATTTTCAATACATTTTTATCTCTTCCACAGTCGTCAGAAGGCCGAGACTACCTGCTCTCTCTGGAGCACGTGGCGGCGTGGGTAGCTGACAGGGTGCTGCCCTTTCTGGCGAAACAAACCGAAGATGACAGCGAGGATTCGGAGAATTCGCCGCCACTGGCCGCACAGATAGCTGAGGTGAACTCTGCAGAATATATAGCTTCCAACAGCAAGCTCCAGTTTTCAGCAGGAGACTTTAGACTCGGAAGAATTATTATTAAACCTTTGCCAGATTTCTACAGTTTGGGAAATGATGCCTATTATGCAACACAAGCGTTTCATTTGACCAAGAAGAGAAAATGTGTGCGACTCCGTTAAGAGAAGCGACACTCTGTCACTGCAGCCCTAATGTGTGATTTAGGTTGACATATTGGGTTCTTTTTCACGAGAAAATCTGTTGCAGGTGTTTATAAAAGTGAGTTTTATTTGGTGATTAAGTCGTTCGCCACATAATCAGACCAACACATGGCCCGTCACTTTAAATACACGCCCATTAGCTCTCAGTGAAGGACATTTTGAAGCTTTCTGATATCAAACACAACCATGCAGCTGCTCAGAGGTGAGATCTGAACAGTATGGACGGACAGCTGTGTCATGCTGTATGTCCTAAAACATCTTTGCAGAATGTGAATTGTACAGATTTATCAACATGCAAATTAAACCATATCTCCTTGTTCATAAAATACCACTTTAGATTTTTTATCTTCTTCATTTTCACCCCAGCAAATAGCCTGCACCGAGGCAGTAGAGATGAAAACACAAAGTTACGTACATTGTTATCCAGAACATTAGGTTTTGTGGAGCCTGTTTGCCTCCTGCTTCCAGGACTTTCAGTTCTGCTCGGTAAATTTAGACTCCTCATGGATTGCTCCGCTCCACTCCACGCACACTCTGTACGTGTCTCCTCCTGCTCACGCTGCCGTGTTAAAATAAGGGGGCTTATTTCTCATTTGTGCCATTATTCTCAGCCCGTCACCACATGGCTGCTGCAGTCAGATATCGAAAGTAACCCTGCGTGATCTGTTTGAGTGCTCCTGTTATTTATGCCGTGGTGGGAGACCGTGGGCAGGTTGTGCACGCCGACAGCTACCGGCGGAAGTGAACACAACGCTAAAATGCATTTCCCTCAAGTCTGGGTGCAATCTCTGGTTGTTGTGGTTGATTTTTGAGTGTGAAATGTTTTTCCCTCATCAAGCTGTTTATGCATTTTACCAGAGCTTCCTGACGGTGTGCAGCGACGTTTTGCTCGTGGGTTTGGGAGACGAGACGTTCAAGGGTCAAATCCTCCACCTGTGCTCACTCATCCTCCTCTCTGGTGAGTATTTTGAAGACCCAGTTTCATTTTAAAAAGAGAATGTGGTATAAAAAAAGTTAAATAAGACTTAGATTTTTAACAGAAGCTCAACTTTTTTCACTTAAAAACGGTCTGTGGCCTCATGCTGCTTTACCAGAATTAGACCCTTTACAGAAGTTGTTCTCCTTTGTGCTTTCAGAGGCGGGCTACCTGTGTATTCCTGCGGTGCTGCCGTTTTTGAAGGAGGTGGCAAACAGCTATGTGCCTGAGGACAACAACAAAGATCAGGAGAATCAGGAGGATGCAGTCACTGTCATTTTGGGTGTGGTGGCCAACATTTTCCAGAAGATTATAGAGCTCCTGGCTCGCCGCCTCAGAAAGGATCCAGAGGAAGGAAAACAGGTTACATCAACATTCTTCATCTGAAGTTTTATGGATTTATTCTTCAATTTCAGGGCTGATTCTCGCTGGTATTAAACAGTACTAGGTTTGTTTTCCTGTAAATGAACCCGTAACAGTCGTAAATTACAGACTGTCCAGCTGAAAACATTTTCACAGGAGCGTTCATTCGTTCTCGAGCTCACCCCTGAGTCTCTCCCTCATTTAGCTGTGTCAGTCAGCTGTTTGTGGTCTGACGGATTTCCTCCAAGTGGCACAAATCTGGGACAGAGCTCCTCTCAGTGGGGTCTTCTCCACCGTGTTTGCCGTCATCATCGTGGAGAAGAGACATTTGCTGCAGAAGGTATGACCTGGCAGAGTGTGTTCTCAATGCAGATCCTATATGGGTTGTTATGATCTGATACGCTGTGCTTCCTGATACATTTAGGACTCCACTGACTGTATTCTTAAGCAATGTAATTATAGGAATGGCCTAAGTGATGACCTTAACGGCACACTGTAATATGAATGTGTTTAATCTGCTGCTGTGCTTCTATTTTTGAAGATCACCCATCCTGAGGAGGTGATCACCCCAGAGTCAGTGGAGGACATGCCTCCTTTGTCCTGCATTCTGCTGTCTGTCATCCTCAAATCACCCGCTACTACCAGGTAAATCCTCCCCTTTCCTTAACTTGCGCAAAATCCCAGCAAACCAGTTAATATTTAGGAGTTAATTGAATGATTTGTTGCTTCTTTTAGGTCATTTTTGGCCGAGGTCAGCTCCTCTTTGGACTCAGAGGCCATCAACAGTCTCATTGAACTGGCTGCCGTCCTGCACGTGTTGACGGTCATCAAACATGGTGAGTTTTCATCATGAGAACATCTGTTTCTTGACAGACTTGAAGATCCAGAGCAATTGATTGTTTTTCTGATGATAACAATGCATCAATTGTCTTATTTATTAGCTGGAAAGTCTAAAGCAGGCTTGAAGAGCGCAGCTGTGTCGGTCCAGCAGCAGCTTCACAGACATGCAGTCACTTCTTTAGACAGCACAGACGTCCAGAGGTACGTGAGGGGAAATCACATGGTTGGGATGTTTTTGTTTAATATATATGTAGAAAGATGATTTTTCTGAGCTGTGATGACTAACTGAAAATGCCTTTTCTGCCACAGGGTTATTTATGAATCAGCTGTGATGGCTTTAAATGCGATTCTGCAAATCTGAGTTTCCTTCTTTGAAAAAAGTGAGTCTATATTTTCTGATATGACGTCATTTCTGCTTCAGGTTTGATTTTTGTATGAAGCAGAGGAGAGTAGTGTAATATCTGCTTTGCCTTGCAGACAAACGGGACACAACAATCACTTCAGCTTCCCTGACTGGGATCTAAAAACATACGGTTTGGATTAAAACCCAAAGCAGAGCGCCTGTCTGTTGCTACGTTTTACCAAACTGGCTCCACGTTTATTTATTTCTCGATGGCACACATTACTCAAATCTCGACTCTCAGGCTCTGCGCATTAATAATGGTAACACATATTGATTGACTACTCCAGAATGCAGAAATATGTTCTTAAATGAAGAGGCATTCTTTTTTAAAGCTTTCATTCTCTACAGCTGTCATTTCTTTAAACCTTTTCCTATAAAATACATATATTTTTTCATTCCTCAGTATCTGTGTTTATGTATGTGTTGGGCTGCCTACTTGTAGTTTGTATTGTGTTACTAATCAGAATAAAATAAACTGTATCAATCAAGCTAAACTTTATGTTTACGTCCTTTTTAAGGTGTTTGCTCACTTGAACCAGGCTTTATAAAAATAAAAACAAAGTGCAAACAAGTGATAAATCATCCACTTCTCTTCATTCTTAAAGGGGAACAGCTGCCATTTTTTTCCAACTTACATGCTGTTTATCTTAACTATTTGTTATTGTGGAAGTTGACATGAATCCATTTCATTTTCACTCTGTCATAAAAAACATACAATCAATTTACATGATTTTTTTTACATTTTATTTAAAGCTGTTAGATTTTACACACACAATAGTTTTTGTGACAGTAAACTAAAACTTAATATTTTGCTCACAAAAACAAGCTCCTGCTTCATACTTTTAGCTGGATTGTAGCTCAAGCATGAACAGCTAAGGAGATAAATGTTGATGAATGTATGACATACAAGCTTCAACATACTGTACAACAACATCATTTTAGTCTCTATACGTCTGTCCTTGCTTGAGGAAAAGCTGTAGTATTTTATGATCTTTTCATGAAGTTTGAGAAGTGTTTGTTTACGCCCTCATGCTGTCCTCGACATGTTCAGACAAAGCTTTCAATACAGCAGTCTTATCCAAGGCTGTAGCCTGAATACTGTATGAATAGCACTGGATCTTAATGGCTTTTACTTATTTATTATTTTTCCTCATAAATCAGTCGGATCTTGTATTTGCTCGGTACAGAAATTCTCAAGGCAGAAGAGATCTTTCTATAGTAATCCTATAGTACCGTCGTCTGACACATAAGTACCAACAAAAGCCATGACAATGAATGTGTATTTATTAATGTTAAAGGAAGAAAGCGTAATACAAGTTAAAATCTGCAATAATAATAAAACCGGAAGTAAAAGGAAAAGTGGATAAGACCAGGAAGAAACCTACGGTATCATGTTGGAAATCAGCCCTATCTATCAAGGCTGGCCGCCCCTTCCGATGCTGCGTTGTTCCGCTGTCCTCTGTCACAGCTGATGTTTTGTCATTATCGCTCACGTAGGAATGACTTCTCCGCTGCAAAGCAAGATTAGAGACTACACATACAACTCGCTCATGTTCTTTACTGATTATGGCTAACGTCAAAAACTATCTGTACCTTTATTATCAAAAACTGTCTGTACTTTGATTATCAATCACCTTATGTCTTGATCATCCTTGGTTTCAATCACATGAGTAATAAGTAAAATAAAGCTGGACTTATCTTCTTTGTTTCATTACAGTCACACCGTGGTAATGATGCTCTTCACCTTCCTATTCCTCAGAACCAATACAACTCTTTAATATGCACACTTAGCAAATTATAAAACACACCATTTCCCACAATCACCTTTACATAAAATAAAGCTTTAAAGAGACTTTTAGGATTAGTATTTCTTTCTTTGCAATTTATAATGAGAACAATAAAATAAAAAGCAGGAAGAAATGGTAATCACTCAAATACAGCAGCCTTTTGGTTGAGCGTGGCTTTATTCATTAAAAAATGTAATTATGTTAAATCCTAAACATGTTTTAGTACAGTCTTAAGTAATACTGGGCCTTTATGATGAATTTTTGTGCCTTTTTCAGCTGCACCTGTGTTCTTAAAAGAGTAAGTACAAACTGAAATGATTATGAAAACTTTAGGTTTTCAGTCATCTAAACATTTCTGGACTGCTCTAAGATTTTAATATGACCTCTACAATCAACTAAAGACAGCAAGTGGCCTTTTACTGTGGGCAGTCTGCACACCTGTGCACTAATCATGTGTCTAATCAGCATCTTGATATGACACACCTGTGAGGTGGGATGGATTATCTCAGCAAAGGAGAAGTGCTCACTATCACAGATTTAGACAGATTTGTGAGCAATATGTGAGAGAAATGGTGATCCTGTGTATGTGGAAAATGTTTTAGATCTTTGAGTTCATCTCATAAAAAATGGGAGCAAAAACAAAAGTGTTGCATTTATATTTTTGTTGAGTATAATTTGGGTTACTGTAGGATCCACGATAGAGATGGAGTTAGGTAACAACAGTCCAGTAGGTAAGTACAGTGTTTTCTTACAGTTATTTATATTTTTGGTTTGCAATCAATAAACAGGGTCAGTAAAAGAAGAAACAATCCAAAAGGGGCAGGAATTGTAATTAGTGAAAATAACTACAGCAACATAAGAAGAGTTGAAAAAGCAAATGTAAAATCAAGAGAAACAAAAAAGGTAAATGCTTATTATATTTATAAATTAGAAATTATATTTGTTGAGTTAATTTAATTATGTTAAATTCTCAACATGTTTTGAGTGCAATTAAGAGCTACTGTTACAACTATTTTTTGCTTTGTGTAACGTATTACAAGGATGTGACTTATCTATATCTGTGCTCTTAAAAAAATGAAGTACAAACAAAAATAACTGATTTATTTTCCTTGACATTCAGAGTTTTGGTTTACCAGTCATCTACAAACTATTATTTTCCATCAGTAATGGGACAATAAAATAAAAAGCAACTACAAAAAGGGGAAGGAAATTACACCTTTTCAGATACAGCAGGGTTGTTTTGTTTTTGTTTTTTTTTTAATATGCATTGTTACTTTTGTTAAAAATATAATGTCAAATTCTAAATATTCTTAAAGTGCAAATATGGTGCAAATATGAAATTTTCTGGACTTTTATTTCTTTTTGTTTGTGTAGCTTGGTGTAAGGTTGTGACTTGTCAGTACATGTCCTCTTAAAAAATCAACCAAAATGATTTCTTTCCCTTAGCATTCAGAGCATTACTTTTCCTGTCAGTGAGAGGCTGCTTTAATTTTTCTCGCTGTTCGTGTTGCCTTCACGGCTCGCAGGCAGTAATCATTTACTGCTCCTGTCTCCTCCATCCATCCATCCGTCCATCCATCCTTGCCTCTCGTGTTGCTGCTGCACGCATCCTCCTGCTCACCATGTGTGTGTTTGACGTCAGAAACTTAGGAGGGGCTCCTCCGTGAAGCTGGTTGCTGTTTGTGGTCCTGAAACAACGCCTGTATTGTGTTGCCATTTAGCGAATTCCGCTCCTGTTTTCCTCCAGTTTTTCCTTCTATTTTTTTTTTAAACACTCATCCCTCCCTGCAACATGCATCTCTAATAGTGTGAGTCCGAGCAGGCGACACCAGAGTCCGGCCTTAAACATGCTGTTTTAGCGGAGGTGCGATGGACCAGTGTAGCCTGTAGGCAGCAGCGGTATGGATCCACGGTGGTGTCCCGTCCTCCTCGCTGCATTGGCGGTCAGCCTCTGCTCCTCACCTGCCCTCGCCGACAGAAAATTCGGTAGGTTTTATTCTGTTTTTTCCTCATGCATATCCCCCTTTCAAGGCTATTCAACCTCTTGCATTGGTGTTGGATCATCTCTCCTGTCTCTTCTGCATGCAAACAAACATTCACTCTCTGTGCAAAAGTTACAAAATCCCTATTTACTCTGTAATTACTGGTATTTGCATGTGCTTTAAAACTTACATGGATGCTGTGGTGGGTGCAGTGAAATCTTAACAGAAAAAAAGTTACATAATCTCTCAGGCCTAATGGTGAAAAAATGTTTCCTGTTGAGACTTCTTACTTGCAATAATCAGAAAATTCACCTTCCTCCCCCACCCCCCAAACATCATATAACAATGCATTACATTTCATATGCCCATAAAAATTACTCACATACCCCCTCAGGGAGCATGCAATTTTAAATCCAGTTAAATATTTAATACTATCCTATGCCTCCTCAGGAAAAGGGCATCGTTCATAGGGCCCTGTTTCATTTTCAGACTTGGCTGGGTTGTATTTTCATTACCCTTGATTTGTTCTTCCAGCCCGGCCTCAGACGCTACTCCCTGAAAGAGAGTGGCAGACGTCCAAAAGTATGATATATCAGAGCAGCCATCGTGATAATTGTGTCCTTTTGTTGAGACAGAGAGAGATTAAAGGGATTCGTTTTACTGCTTCGGCGGCGCGTGTGTGTGAGTTGAAAGCAGATTCTGCTCACTTGCAAGAGCCAATTTGTACTTCCAGTCACACTTACTGGTCCTGGATCAACTCTCAGAACACACGACAGCAGAAACTTTACCATGAGCAAGAGGTGAATATAGGTCTCCGGCTGGCACTCGAGTTCTGTGATGATTCATACAGACACCGAGATGCATCATATGCTGTATATTTAGAACAGGAGGATGTCCGTTCTTTTATAATGAATGTGCAATTTTCCTATTTATTCATAAAAGCTTTGCTCATACAGGCCATTAGGTACACAAAACCCAGAAGTTGCATTTTCTTTATGTGGCTTTTCTTCCTGCAAATGGACTATTTTGTGCTTAAAAATACTTGTGAATGAGTCAGTGCCTACTCCCAGAGTGCATTTCTCTCATTGAATTCTCAGTATATTTTTCTGTGAGAGTGGAAGAGGTTTCTATTGTCAGAGTGTGGCTGAGAGTTAGGGATGGTTATTGTTTTTAATGAGTCCCACTGCGGATTATGCATGTCACTGGAAAGCTTTAGATCAACGTGTGCCGGTGTGATGCAGCTACTTCTCTATACATTTAATAACAACAATAATAACGGTGATAATAAAAACATGCTGCACTACAGGGCATGCATGTAGTTCGACATGTTGCGTGGGAAGGAGATGAAGCGTGCTGTGTGTGGGTGTTTATGTCCTGCATGGAGCACATGAAAGCCAGACGGGGAAAAAGAAGTCTCTAGCTGCACGCTCTGATTATGCGATTATTTGCTGTAAGACTGAAACAGTGGTGTGAATTTGTCCATATGCATGAGGCTTTTCATAGCGCCTAAGAAGTAGAGTCAACTCCTAATGCACTTAATGCACTTTAACAATTGCCCAAACCTATTATGCTCACATGCATAGCTCACATGCTTGTGTGAGAGTGACACTAATTTGCATCCAGACACAAGAACTGCACTCATGAAATGGAGTTTAAGCTGTGCTACTCTGGCCTACAAAGCTAAAAAATGGAACATATATTTGCTCCAAAATGAGTCAAAAACATGAATCTGACTTAACATCAGTTTGAAGATATATAAAAATAAAAATGTCCCACAAAAATGTATATCTTTTGTCAAAATACCATGCAAATTATCACAGGACAGCTAACCTAGCATTGGAGATTACCATAGCTAGCCTAAACTAAAGCTGGAGCTTAACTATAAACTAATGGAAGTTACCACCTCAAATTTTCAAATAACTGCCAACAGACATTACATTCTAATCTAACATTTTTGGCGTCAACTTCACCCTATACAAATAAAATATGCCACAGAAATGTATCTTTTCTGTTACAACAGCATGCTAAATCATTACAGAACGGCTAACCTAGCATTGGGGATAGCCTCAGCTAAAGTTAAATTTGGGAACTTGCCGTATTTGCAATTAGAAAATATCCAGCTTGGTTAATCAAAAAATTGCTACTTTGACTTGTTATTTCACAAACCTTGAACAGAAAACATAGAAAAAATATCCAGCTAAACTTCCGCTAACAGTGACTAGCTAACTATCTTAGCTTGAACCCTACATGACTTCAATGCTGCCTTTAAATGCATTTAAACTGTGAAATATTAAAATTATTTATTATTAACACATTTCATCAAAATTTATTTACAATATAAATAGTAAGAGCTGAAGGAAAGCATATATATAATCATTATGAACTGAGGAATGGAAGTTTATCTTCGTGGACAACAGAGGTGAGAAACCTAATTTAGTTGATATATTGCAATTTTTTCCTTATCTTTTGTTAAAACTATAAAGCAGAGTGTAATATCTGTTGGCGTTTATCTTTGGCAGTAAATTTTTAAAAGCATTGCAGGTGTTTTATGTGTTAAAAACTATTGCTAATGGCTACAAGCTTAGCATCAGCTAAGGCAACTCCTGTGGAATTTATGCACTAAAGTTTGCTTTATACACATTTGAAGCTCATATTTAATTGTGTTAAACTGTAGTTAGAATACACTATAGATATTGATAGTGGACAGAAATATATTATAGTCTAACTGTAGTCTGTAATTAAAAATAAAAGTGTTGTATTGAAACAAAATAGTTTAAATGTACAAAAAGGTGAATTTTGAATCTTATGCAGCTTTTGTGGCAGTTATAATCAGCCTAAATATTTATAAGTATCATAGATTTCCACCAGTTTGAACCATTTTGATTATTTCAGACCCCCTTTTTACTGTTTCTAAGCCAGTAGTCACTGCTTCCTGCCATAGCTCTATAATATAGGCTACATCTGACTTCCATGTTTAAATTTCCTCCAGTGACATGCTGTTTGGCCACCTTGATCATGACGTCTGAGTGTCTTTTTCTTGGAGGACGCTCTTGTTTGCCAAAGAACAGGAGGTCATGGACGGGTTGACGTGTTTCCGACATGTTTATATGTTCCTCCTGAGGTGACTCACTAACCAGCCTTGAAGCAAGATGTAATTCAGCAGTTGCATTTGACAAATTTAACAACTCTGTTGCACATTAATTATGCCATAAAGTGCACTAGGCTTGCTGTATTGCATTTTCTTTAATTGATGAAGGAGGAAAGAAGATTTCTCTAAGCTTTATTTCAAGAGTGCAGGAAGGTTAATGGCTTGTTTACACTCATTTAGAAAAAAGTATAATTTGAATAATGAATTTATTGACTACTGCAGAGAGTCTATCCAATGGAACATTTGCAGAAATTGACTTTGTTGCACATTAACACTCCGGTGCCTTGCGATCGGTATTGCTATCAGGTTTGTTGTTAAAATTCTATTCAGCATCTCCATTCTGTTTGCAGAGTTTTGGCGTTGCTCTGAATCCCAATAGCGATGAGTGAAAATCCCACAGTTTAACTAGACATGCAACCGTTCTCCAGCTGCAAGGTCGGGTTTTGTTAGCAAGAAAAATGTCCTTTTTAGAAGCGTGCTGAATCTACTAATGTGGGGAAATAATATTCTAATAAAACAATTAATGAATAGCTTTTCTGATAATGAAAAGAAAACAGCTGCTATTCTGATAACACAAATCTTGCAGGAGCAGACTGAGCACAGAGTTAAACATGGAAACTCAGGCCTTAATAGCTGCATATTGATTGCGTTGATCACCACAGGCTTTAAGGGATTCTGTCTAGACTCCTTTAAACCAGCTACACAGAAACAACTCTCTTTTACACTCACATTACAGAATGTATCGATGATAGAGATATGTGACACGGTCACTTATCTCCAATATGTGCATGTAGACGCTGTGCTTTGAGGCTGGGCTGCTGGGTCTTTTCATTACGACTGGTTATCAGCAGCCATCGCCTAATATACCCAGACAAGTTAGATTTGATTCATAGGCTGCTGAGCTCTATCTATTTTGCCACAGGCCTCTGTCATCCCATAGATATCAGGACTGAGTGGAGATATCAAATATCTTATAGTGGTTATAAATCATCTGAGGGAATTGAAATGTGCAGCGATATGAGGATAGATATTTTACTACAGTGTGGATTATGAACATGGGGTATTTTCAGGTGAATTAGACATCTTGTCACAGTGGAAGTGGGCTGTATTCATCCTATATGTTACGTGGTTTGTTTGGTCGTATTATTTCCTGTGTTGCTAGGACACTCCTGGGCTCTTCCAGGGTATTAGTGATTTCAGAACTGCTTGTCCTGGGAGTAGGGACGCTGTAGTTCGCAGATGATGACGATTTGCTGAGCATTTTGGACATTTTTAGTGAGTCTAAACTTATGTTCGGAAATGTATGAAAATGCAAGGTATAGCTACACTCTTCTTTAAATCCAGACTATGTTGATGAAGACAAATCAGGAAAAAGATGCACATTTAAGTCCTTGTCAGACAGAACATCTAACAGTGTTGCCTTCATCAATTTAGTAAAGTGGCATCATTCTGTCATTCAGATATCCAGGTCACTTTTACACTTTAATGATGTCATTCAGAGAGCTGTGGTGTGTCTACAATATTTGCCATACATGCAAAACTGGAAAATTCATCAAGTAAAACAAAAGGCAGAAAATTATACAAATGAGATAAAGACCAAGCTGAATCTGGTATGTAATAAATTATTTAACTGCAGCTCCTAAACAGTGATTCTGTTTGTGACAGCTCACCTGTCTAGAGTGAAGAAAGGTGCTGTTATTCTGACTGACCCTGTCTTCACATGAGGAATAATTTATAATTACGAGTATTCAGTGACGTTTCTGGTGTTGCTCCATGTGCGTAGATGCGAGCAATTCTTATAGAACTCCTGCTGCTGTCTGATGCTGCAGGTATTTAATAAACTTAGAGAAACAACTTCGCCAAACAGCCGGAAGCAACAAACTAATCTAATCTAAAACCCAGAGTCTCAATCTGACCTTCGCAGTGATAAAGTTGTATTTTTATGGACCTTTTAGTTTGTAATTGATGTGAAATTGTAGGGCAAAGTGACGCGAACAGTGATTTTGGCACAGCAACTGTGACTTTGTGATATTTTTAGAGCAACATTAGTGCTGACTTGTGGAAAAAGCCTTCCCCAAATTGGTTCACATAACTCCAAGTATCTTGCTTGTGCAATTGCATGCAGTTCAGACTTCTGCCATGTTGAACATGATTTGGAAATGTTACTAGGTTACAAATTTACAGAAAAGTGACCAGAGTGCTCATTCAGACAGAAGCTAACACCTTCAGATGCTGTCAGATTAACAGGAAGCAGTCTGAAAGAGGCTCCGGTTATTTTGGAACAATGACAAAATAACAGCATAAATTATGGAGAACAAAGAGTTGAAATGGCAAGGCTCTTCTCAGTTGCTTCATGCTCATTGTGAAAATGGTAACATGCTAATGTTTATCATGTTTAGTGTCATTTGGAATGTTAACATTTGGTATTTAGCTATAAACACAAAGCAGAACCGATGCTGAATGAAATTAGCCTAGCCGCGGTAGACCCATGCTCTGAAGACGCAAGGGTCTAGGCACGCTCGACAGGGAGGGAGGCGGGCTAAAAGGTTGTCTATCAAGTCACTCTGCAGCAATTGGGTAGGTATACAACCAATCAGCGCAACGAATAGGCTGACGTAGTTCCTAGAGCGCCGGATTGTGGCTAAGTCCCATTAGCTTCCCAACCAGCGGAGCCAACTGGTATATTAAGGATTTGCCGTATCCCGTCAGCATAAGTCCAAATACGTCTTTCTTCTAAATGAAACACTTCAGTGCCATCCTTTGTTTATCTTTCAAGTTGAATTTTAGCTTCAAATCTTTAAGGGCTGTGGCCAAAGCCGAGTCGAAAGATAACTGTTTATTGTGCTCCGGTTGTTTCTGTCAGAATCGTCGCACCTCTGTCGTCACTTCGTTACGCCCGCCTTCTGACTCTACACTTCATGGTGATTCGTCCGGCCAGTTTTAGGAGAATCCAACCTCGAGCCTTATGGAGGGTAACTAGACCCACCCTGGCAGAGAATTAAATTCGTTGCCGTGGGTTGTCTAGCGCGGCTAGGCTATAATGAAATCATTAAACACATTAAAAGTTCGACCCTGAGGATGGCAGAAAGTTTCTACAGTTTCATGGCAATTCATCCTGTAGTTGTTGAGATACAGCCGCCTGGATCAAAGCAGCGAAACTTCTCCATTCAGACACTATATGAATATGCTTTCAACACATTCCTCATGCAGTAAAAGCAGAGACATTTTTGAATAATGAAAACTCCATTTCTAAAACTCGGTCCTCAAATTATAATTAAAGTAAAAACCTGTCCAAGGATAAGAACTAATAGGACTGCCAAACTAATACAGACCTGCTGTGATGTCTCGCACACTCTCAGTAAAGGTCACGGTGCGTTTTCCTTTTCTCTCAGGACGTCTGAGTCATCGTGACTGATCTGCTAGAGGGTCAGCTTGAAGCAGCTAGCATCGACCTTCAGTTCAGACTTTATTGACATGTCGGATGAGGAGACTTTCTCAAATTCACCAACGACGTAGACTCATCCAATAAATGGCAAACTATTTGTTGGACGGGGTTTTATTGTGCAGTACATCCCCCTCTGTGTGCACATGGCAGTCCATGATGGTTAAGTGAGCATTTGGTGTGTTATTTGCAAAGCCTGTTTTTCAAAATTGATAATCTCAGCAGCTGCACAATTCAATACGAGTGCAATTGATTGAACATTAAGATTTTCTACCATCATCTGTTGTTGAATGTAATATATGCCTATTGATCTGTGCTAATAAACAGCGTGCAGTGTTCTCCTCAGCTGCTCTGAACCCACATACAGCTGCTGAACTCTTGTTTTCGGCGGCTCTGGATGAAATGAATCGCAGCCTGATAAGCTATTCAAGTGCTGCTGTTTTTCTGATTGCAAGGGAAAATTGTTTTTTTTTTTTAGCTTTTAGTTCATTTCAAAGTTGCAGCCTTGAACGTGTGAGCGCTGATTTTCAGCAGAAACGACACAAAGCAGGCTCATGGCTTGGGATGCTGCCATGGTTGGTGTGATAACAGGCGAGGTGCAGTGTTTCTTTGTGATTCAACAGATGCTCAGAGGGGTGTGTTGGGAGCAAAGCGGCTGGCTGTTTCTGTGCCGACACACGTCAGAATTGTCGAACCGTCGTGTCGTGGCAATCGGTCTCATTCCTGACTCGGTTCAAGGTGAACCCAGGAAATATTCTGGGTCAAGGAGGAGGAAGAGTTCCATCAGAGAGACAAGGAAAATGTCTTTTCTTCTTGAGCACTCTAAAATTAATTAGTATTTTCATATTCCTCTGAGGCTTGTTAGGTGTGAGAACATGATGCATTTACACTACTATGCTGATAAAACAGTTTTCCCACTTCTTGCTCGTGACAGTGCAAAGAATGTGCTCCTTCATGCGCTTTCTCACCTCTGAATGCACCTGAGCTTCACCGCCTCGTGACACCGAGTGTGAAAAACATCCTCGGGTTGTTAAAGGAGGAGCGGACAGCTCTGTTAGGCCTTTCCACGACCGTTTGGAGGTTCAAATTAAGTGGTGTTGGTAAAGGGGTCAGTCTGAAGGTCACCTGTGTGTTGCAGAGCCAAGATTTATAATGAGGACAATAACACAGTAATGAGGATTCTGAAAGCTGTGAGTTGAGCACAGGAATTAATCTATACTATCTTGGCTGTGATTAAAGCCGTAATGTGCCTGCTTCGTCTTTGGGTGATGCTGATTAATACTCCTGACCATTTCTCAGTGCAGCAGGGGAAGAAAATGACTCTGAGAGAGAGGCAATGCAATGGAGAGATTATGAAACCCTATTTTCCTATTTGTGTGACTAATTGATATCACTGCTGTCATTTGTGAAGTACATTAGGGGCATTTTTCACGCTCCCCTCTCTTGAGCATTGTTTTAAGCCATGGAGGGCAGCTGGTTTAGGGAAATATCCTCACATAAACCCACAATATGTAGCTTATATACATTACCTTATAGTTTCTTAGTATTGCATTTTTAATTTGCATTGTTTTATTGCCCCTAAATGGCTAAAACTTAATATAGGAAAGGTTGAAATAGCATCTTACCCTAAGAAATCCATTCCAAGATAAGACATAATCAATACCTAGCTTTTTTGACCTTGTTAACTTGATAGATATCACATGATATCTTGAAAAAAAAATGCAAAAAAATCAATAAAATTCAAAAGTAGACTGGAATTTACAATGTAAAGTAACATTACAAACCCGTAACTGTGAGTAACCATGACATTACCTTGTTTTTAAAAAAGAGAAATTGTGTTTTTCTTAACATAAGACAGTTAAAATACATTTGCAAATATATTATAGTTTCACAACTAATTCATTTTTCTGTAATAGAAGCATCTGTTTCCTACAATTACTTAACAGGAAAAAAAAGCATTGCTTCTCTGATGTTACACAGATTACAGAAATTTTACCTGTTTAACCTTAATCTATTTATGTTATCATGATATATTAAATAATTATATTTACACAGGTAAATATATTTCATTAGACACTGAAACGCCCAAAAACTCACATGATTTCATGTTAAATTAGGGATAAATCATGTATTTTAATTAAGGAAAAGTAGTGTATTTTCATTAGATGGAGTTTTTTTTGGTACCTCAGCTGTCAGAATATTGTGGTTTTTCTAATTCTTTTTTTTTTTTATTAATAGTGTAGTTCTGCACATTCAAAAGGAAACAACACTGTAGTGTTATATCTCAGTCATTTTAAAGCAGGAGAGGATTCTTTGTATGAGAAACGATTCTAGATATGTGACTTTGATGCACAGAGATATATTTTTAGGGCTCAAATTAACAATTGATGCGAGAGTTTAACATACACATTGTACTGAAACTACTTAACTCACCTGAATATAACTTTCACTTACTTTGGGAAGTCTCATGTTGACCATTGGGTGATTATAATTCATAGTCATAAGAACGGTTTTGGTGATGCTCACAACAAAAGATGGAAGGTCAGTTGCCATATAGTTGTACTAAAAAAATCATGAGGACAGGAATCAGAATTATTCAGTTTTTTTTACCTTGAATCATGTTCATGTAGCAAACCGCTTCCTAAACTTCAGTGCAGCTAAAAAAGAGCTTCATAATGCCATTTTATTGACATTATTGGTGAGAATGACTGAGTTGACACCAGTGCTCTGTTTTTAAAAATCTGTACTACATAAAAACATAAAATATCAAAAATGCAAGGTTTTAAAATGGGTTTTGTGTCATTTTAGTAAGATACCCAAGTCATAAAAACTGCCTGTTCATTAGTGATGAGAAGTGCCCTGACCAGATAAAAGCATGGAGACAGGTTCATGGCACAGTGGGTACCAAAATGTTCCTATTTGCGACTGAAGATACCTGATTCCACAGGTAGTAGAGCTGAGCATTTTATCTGTAGCTATGAAATTACCAAACGGCCACAAAAAATGACTTGAGCTCAACAAAAATGTTTTTTTTTTTTCTGGTATTTGCATCTCTTCTGGCTTCACACCTGCAGGAAAGTAAAGTCAAACGTTATGGGGCGGTGAGGACAAACCTTTATCTTCATCTGTAGCTATAGATTTCCCCCTGGGCCACGTTGTGTTGATTTACTTTGGGGCTCTTCAGCACTTCAGAAAGAGGACGCTTCACTGTTGGACTCGCTCTGGTTCTGCACTTCACCACCCAATCACACCTTAAAAGAGGGGAGAAAATCAAACGTCTGAATCACTCACTGCAGGTCAGAGAAAAGGTCAAGCTGGCCTATTTCTGGGCCCTCGGTTGCAGCAGTGATGCTGCCATCTTTAATTCATGGCCGTTGTCTGGGCTGTCGCCTGGAGCTGGCAACTGAGTGACTGAGAGTGACCTGCGTGCCTGGGAATTCTTGGAGAATTGTGTTTGGTTACACTCCTGTGGACGTCAGGTGGTTTCACGTCAGGTCCTTTCTTCTGTCAAAGTGACCTCAAAGCCCCCCGACTACCTGCTGCAAGCTCCTACTAATTATTCATGTTAAGAACCCTCAGATTTATTCTCTGATGCATTACGTTTGCCCAAAACAAAAAGTTCTACAGTTTCAGAAAGAAACTTAATTGATCTCTTGGCAAAAATTAGATGATTGTCCTACTGTTATTTTGTTGTTTTAGCCTAAAACTATTGATTTCCCCTCTTTTTTTTCTTCATTGCACACTATGATTACTTTGTGTTAAATATGAATAAATATGTAATACTACATCTACCTCCAGGCAGTTCCAAAGAGCACTTAAAAATCTGTTACATCTTTTTAATTTAATCCATGCAACAGCTGAAGTTTGAAAACAGATCCAAGCTAGCTGGTGCTTATGCTAAGCTAAGCTAACCGGCTGCTAGCTGTAGTTTCATATTCCAGAGACAAACATAAGAGTGGTATCAACTAAGTCTTGTCAAGAAAACACTTAAAGGCAGTTTCCAAAGTGTCATCTCACAAAATAGACCTTTTTTTGACATAAAATGTGCTGACTAAACCCCTAAAATGTCATCTCTGTGTATAATGTTATATATATTTGAAGTTTTGTCCATGATAGTGATCCCTGCCTGGCTTAAAATGAACTGAATGTGATTTTAAGGTGTTGTTTCCTCTAGAATGTGCAGATTTATGAAGCCAGTCACTCATTATACCAGCTCACCTAAGACTTAACTGTTGCTGCACATCGGTGAGCTGTAATATTTGAGTAATTCAGCCCATACCTGTTACAACCAGAGATTGATTTTTAAAAAATATAATGTTACAGATAGCCTCACCGTACAAATTTACAGGTTTGGTTTCTTAGGTTTGCTTGGAAATTCTGAATCCATGTCTTTAAAACTGTCATAGATACACTTCAGTTCCATAGTGGAAATGCTCATCCATGGCATTGACTAGTTATTTCTCTCATGATTTGTCTTCTAGCATATAAAACTCCATAAGGGCACGTTAACAAGGTAAAAAACCTGATTTTCTGTGGAGGGGGTATTCAATAGGAAGCCATACCAGTAGAATTTTAGTATTTCTGCAGTGTTAAAGTGAATTATTCACCCAAGAAAGGTAGTTTCTGCATGAAATGTGGATGCACAGAATGTCATAGTGTTATTCAAACAACTGTAATAACAGTGTCCTGTCATGTTCAGATGAGAAGTGTGCGGGGATTGTATGAAAATGTCGAGGATAATGATAAGCTAAGCAAAGCTCAGTTGGTGACAAGTGACGTGCAGCTTTTGACAAGAACAGGCCTTCTGGAGCAGAGAGAAGCTTGGAGCCATCTTTAATTTTAGCAGGAGAGCGCCGTAATGACACAAGCTGTTTAAATCTGCGGACATGGTGTCAAGCTGATGCTAATTTGCTTGCAGGTGATGTTCCTCTCTGCTGTCCCTCCTCCAGCCACGCTCCCCTTTTCAATTCCACTTGCGCTTTTATTGCCGTTGTCACCCGCTGCACTGCTCTGAAATGGCTTTTTTGGCTGCCAGTGCAGGTGTGTGTGATTAAAAATGAGTCTGGTGTCCTTGGTCGCAGCTTATATTTATAATAAAAGATACGTTGGTGGCCCCAGAGAGTGAATGAAATATGTCCTTAACTGCAGCAGGCTCTGGGAGCGGCTGTCCTCGCTGCCAGACTCCCAGCATCCTCCTTGGCCCCTCAGACATCACAGATGGTATCCCGGCACCGGCCAACCACCTGTGAGGGAAAGTGAAGTCTCTGACTTCTTGTTCAGCCTTGGGTTGCGCCTCATCGGGACGTATTTAATGTTGCAGGCAAGGTCAGCCAATCACGGCAGAACGTTTGAGACGATGTGAAGAGGATCTTTCAGAGCTAAATCTGCAGTGAGATGTGTAATGAACGGCCTGATGATGCACAGGTGGAGATTAACTGAAAGATTATGTGGGCATATTATTTTCTAATGAGAAACATTTCTTATGCAATAACTTTTCTTTTATTGACCTTAAATGAGCTTTTCCCTCCTCTCTGGTTTCACGCCCCTGAGTGCTGTGAGGGTTTGGCTCAAGGTGAATAGTTTTTGGCCGTGCGTGTCTCTACATGTGTGTTGCTTACTTATACAGGAGGTGCACTTGCTGCCCTCGATGGTAATTCAGCAGGCAGGGGGCATCACTGGAAAGTGTTTCTCTGCTCTTTGTAGAGGCCTTGGAGAGATCTCTGTAGCAGGTAATTGATCCAGGTTCCCATTTCTGAATGCATTTCTGGAAGTGTTTTTTCATGCAAAGTCTCCACAGCTTGTTGCATATCATTTCTACAGACAGACTGAAGCAAAAATGTTAAAATGTGGAGCAGTTTTGTGCATTTCACTCTCTCCTGTGACTACAGACCATTAACTACCAGTGTATCTTGTTAAAAAAAACTGAACTGACTCACTGCATCCACTGACCTTCTGGATTCTCCCTGCATACTGTGTTTGTAAATTAGGTCACACAGCGTCTATTTTGGGAGGGGAAGCTTCTGCACATTTAGAACACCTGTGGTTCGCTCTCATCTGGAGCTGCTGCTCGCAATTATTTTCATCATCAATTAATCTGTCTGTCACTTTTGTGGTTTATTGATTCTTAAATGAAGAGATGTCAAAATACGACCTAAAAATGACTTTTTATTATTCTGGTGGAAATTACCAGGTAATGTAACACTTTTCAATTCATCCACATTCAATTTTTATAGAGTATGCGACTGAAAAAAGCAGCTGATCCTTGCATTTTGAAATCTGGAACCTGTGAATTTGTCGTTTTTGCTGAGTAAATCACAAAAACAACAATTCAGTGATCTAAGGCTGCAAAAATTAGTCAATTAATTGACAAAATTAACAAACAACCATTCTGATAATCATTTCAGTAATTTACAAACAAAACTGTCCAACTTTCGGCTTCTCAGATGTGACTATTTTGTTTTATAAGTCTTCTATGATACTGAAATCAATGTTTCTGAGATTTATAATGCAAAAGTAGCAACTTTGAATAGGTCCGATAGCTTCTGAGAACTTATAATGGCCTTCTTTTTAACGGTTTGCTCACATTTATAGACCATAGATGAAATTACTAATTAAGAGGAAGCTTTAGATTAAAAAGTAATGATAGGACTCATTAGTTCTAGCTCCACAGCTATCAAATTAACTAAAACAATAGATGACCAAGCTTTTTAGCTGTATTTACAACAATTAATCTTAATTTGAAAGTATAATTTTAATGTATGCCACACATTTTTCCTGGATTGCTCCATGTTTGTTCACAAGATAAAGAAATAAACAGAAAGACATTAAATAGAAGGATGGTCCTAACTGAAAATTATTATTGCATTTCTGGCATTTGTTTGAGTGAAAAATCAGCTAAATAGCACACTCACATTATCTCTGTCAATCCTCCAAATCCCTCTGAAAGCGTACTTGGAGATGCTCAACTGAACTAACAGTCAGTTTTGTAATTGATGAGCGGCTCTGATTGATCTGAGATGAGGTTGGCATGGCAACAGAGCCTCGATACTCAACAGCGAGTGCAGCACTTCTTTGGAAAGGTCGTTTTGTTTGTGAAATTATCTTGTACGCCTAGAATTAAACAAGACAATGTGGCTATTCTTTGTCAGGATGCTTCATTAAGATATAGCCAAGACACCTTATTTATTTTATTTTTGTTCCAGCTTTCTTCGTCAGCCTCGCCGAGTGCTGCTCGCTCTTTTTTTTTTCCCCCCGCCCGAGGTAATCAGCAGCATCCACTGCGATTGCATTTTAATTAAAAGGCGCCATTTTAATCATCTCTGGCATGGTGTCGGAGAAAGGGGATGTGCCGTTATCAATCCGATGTCCCTGCCTATCACACACATGCACTCTCACGCGCACACACACACATAATGTCTGACTAACTATGCTTGGCTGGATGTGCCATTAGTTGAAAGTCGTAATTAATATTGAGAGCTGACAAGGCCTCCCAGAGAACCCGATGCATTAAGCAGGGAAGTGATGAGGAGGTAAAGCTGAATGGACTGACACTAATTGCGGAGCGCTGAGATGCATGGTCAAGAGGAACTGCAGGAGTCCTCCAGTTGTAGATAAGTTTTGTACTTTATATTTGTATCCATCTTAAATCTGAATGTAAAAGTTTTGGTGAGTTAGAAGCAGTTTATGCGAAATTAAGGGGTGCATTTAATTGTGTTGGCTATACAATACCAAAAATAGTCGAAAAAAATCTGTTATTTTGCAGATTTACATATCGGAATATAAAGTTTATTCAAGCTTTGAGCCTATTTGAGATGTGCCATTTACATAGAGCACACCGAAACGTGGTTCTCTTTATTTGTATATACATAAATAAATGCTATCATCCCAGTTACAGATTATTGTGTGCTGTTTGCTTAGGCATCTGTGATGTTTACAACACAAACCAGAAATTTAACCCTGTCCTACGAGTCAAAATTGGCCCGTTTTTAATGCACTAAATGCGAAAATATTTGGCTACAAGACTAAAATATGCATCAGTCTCAGAAAATGTAGACACTCCTTTTGTGGAGTTAAACAATGAGAATGAATGCAGTCAAAATTTACCTGTTTTAAAGTTTCAAATTGTGGAGAAAAAAAATCTGCATTTTCACAGTGAAACTTCTGATGTCCACATTTTCAACATTTTTTTGGGGAGATCTCTGAACATTTTTTGGTGGAAAAAAAGAAATGTCAAAAATGTTTTATAAGAAGTTTCACAAAAAAGTCTGGTTGGTTGATTTTTTTTTTTCGTGAATGTTCTTAAAGAAAATATTTTAAAGATATTAAGAATTTTCTTGCATAATTTGTGGGATTTTTTTTTTTTTAAGATAAAACTTTTAAGGAATTATTGGAATTTTCTCCCTGAAGGTTTTGCAAATTCACAGAAATTTGGGGAATTATTTTTGCAGAATTTTTGGAATTTTTTTTTTCAGACATGGAAACAATATTTTTGGTGCCTGTCAGTGAGAACAACAGGAGGGTTAATCCAGCATTTCTGTACCTGTGTGCCTGAAATTAAACTTTAAATTTAGCTAAGGATGGTGAAAGTAACACCATTTTGGCTTAACATGGACTTTCACGATTAACATTGTGTTGCAGATTTGGCTTAGCCGCCTTATTTCCTGCAAATAAGAGATAAGACCAACGGGAAATATTCAACACGCCTTTTTCTTGGACGGCCAGTGCCGCAGGAAGCGGTGGATGAAGATTTGATGCTCTCACTGGCCATCATGATGGAGTTCAGTGACCCAGAGAGGAAAGAAATTTGTGCATAAGCAAGGCATCCTTTTCAGAATCATTCATTAACCAGAAGAAACAACAGAATGAGCATCATAGTGTTGTACAGACTGGTTAATCATGGGGAATATTGCTTGGCTGGAGTTTGCAGAAGAGTAAATCAAACCTGCATATTTGTTCTGTCGAAGTATCCTGAACAAAACTATGATTCACTTCAGTTTTGAGAAGCCTGAGGATGTTAGCAGGATGCTGTTGCGTACGTCCTGATTTCTTGCAAAGGTATCCTACTAACACAATCAGGTTTCTCAAAACTGATGAAAGGCCTTATCCAGGTTTTATGAAATTGAAATATGATGTTTGCACAAAAACAGGATACTTGAAAAAACCCAATTCCAGCTGCATTACTCATGTCTCTGTAAAAGCAGTCACTGTTTTTTCTAGCCATTTCAAAACCTAAATGTACTGGGTCTGTTAAAACTGGATCGTTATATATTTAGGGCAGCACATTCTCACAATTTAGAAGCTTTTACCAGTTAATTTTGCCTGCAAACAAACTTTAATTGTCAATCAGTTGTCCATAGTTGCTGATTAATTTCCTTTTAATTGAGCAATCAAGTAATTATTTCAGCTTCACATCAGTTGAAAATGAGCTAAAATAGTCAAGTTGAGGTGCAACTTTTAACTAGCAGCAGAACTTTAGAGTTATAGTTGCAGTTTCTTGCAAATCTAACTAGAAAAAACCCCACAAAATATTATATATTGTTATGGAATCTTTTAGTCCATAATCGGCACGTTAAAATGAAGGATGTAGTGGCTGTGTAGCAGCATAACACTCAGGTACAATGACTTGGAAAAGCCGTTCAGTTTTGGAGCAGTAAGTTGCTTCTCTGTAGCTCAGGACATTCTGTCTTTTAGTTTTGTTCTAGAGAACTGAGCGACCTTACAGCGCTGTGATGATGCCTCGCTCGACATCATTAAATAGCCATTTTACTGACA
This sequence comes from Acanthochromis polyacanthus, assembly GCF_021347895.1. Classification (NCBI taxonomy): domain Eukaryota; kingdom Metazoa; phylum Chordata; class Actinopteri; family Pomacentridae; genus Acanthochromis; species Acanthochromis polyacanthus. Next base: position 21,624,076 of record NC_067132.1, on the reverse strand, counting down.
TATTGAAGCCATTACCTCGGAAAGGCGCAATTTCATGAAATGTGCCCTCGACTGCTAAACAAAATGGCTGCACATTGTGTCTCTAGGATCGGGTTCCCACGCAGATTAGCCTTTAAGAGAATAACGGAACAGAATAATGATGCTAATGTCAGATTCGTGAGGAAGAAACTTGTCCAAACTTTGACGCCTGAGAAGTTCTTCCACCTGTCCTGATTGTCTGCCTTCTATGTACCAATTGATTAACAGACTTCCTGCCACCTATCTCTTCTCATTATTAAAGAAGTCTGACAGAGGCCTCTCCTCCTCCGCAGTCTGTTCCTCATTCACGGTCACGAGCTGCTCATCGCTGTCCATCGAGGCCACCGGGCCAAGAGGCTGCATCCAATTTCGTCACCACGCATGATGAGCAGAGGGAGGGAAATAACAAAGATAAAGAGACTCGAAAAAAGAAGGCTGGGGCTTGACCTAGTTGTTTGCAGATTTCCTCTACATTGCCAGCACTGAAAACGCCATAAACTCGGCAGTATGAGCCTGTCAAGAGCTCATTCAACAAACCTAAATCTTATGTTCTATGCAGCTCATTTCCTGGCTGAAGACCCGTGCTATTGTCTGAGTTCATTTTGACCCTGAATGTGTGATCGCGCTCAGAATACAAGACGGAAAATTACACTTCAAGCAGACTTTTTACCCCACAGGCTTTTTTTTTCTTTCTTTTTTTAACTGGAAATGTGTACAAGAGGAGGATCACCTGTGCAGATCAGCGAGCAGAACAATCAGTCCTCCTCTGTTCACTGCAACTCCCACGTGTGAGATACGAACACAGGGAAGAGCCTCTCATAATGCTCCCACCATCTGTTCATTTATTAGTCTGGAACACCCATTCTTAGTCCAAGCGTTAAAGTTCATTAATATTCATGCAACATTCATATATGGAAACGTTGCCCATGGAGTTGGGGTATTAGTGTCAGAGGCAGGATAGGAGAAGTCACACTAATTGGTGATTGATGGCTCTGCCATTAGCAGCGAAGCCCCCGGCCAGAGTTAATGTAGTCCTAAGCTGTACTTTTATAGACCGCTGACATATTTAGAAATTGCGACATTTGGCTAATTTTATACTGCATTTTGCTCTTTTTTTTCTTTTTTCAAAAACCAGGTTGACATTACAATAATGTGTTAAGCTGTGTTTTAATTGTCTGTCCTTTCTGTTCCACCTTCTCTGCCCTCCAGGTTGTCTGTTTGAAGACGAGCTCTGTGCACCGTACGAGTTCTGCGTCAATGGTAAGTCCAAGCTGGAGATCCATGTTCACCACCTCAACTTGTTATATTCAGTCTTTAAAACAATATGTATATATAATTAAGGTCTTAAATATCCTTAAAAATGACTGTAAAACTTCCTTTCAAAGGTCTTAAAAATTCTGCAGCCATGAGATTGACGTAATTTTGGTCCTGGGGGCTGCACTATGAAGCAAGTTAAGCTTTTTTTTGTTATCTGGCTTTACTAACCCTAACAATAAAGTCACACTAAAGGTCACACTGGTGGAAAACCCAATAAGTCAATTCAGGATTTGTAAACCTGGTTATGAGCATGCATGGTCAGGTCTAGAGATGAATATTTATCATAATAAAACCAAAGTGAGGAATTTGAAAATATAGCTCAGACTAAAAGTGAGGTGGAAATAACATCATCTCATATTTTTAAATAAGCACAAGGAAAACATAATGGTGGATCAAAGGTGACATTCTTCTTGTGTATAATATGGAGAATACATCATTGCAAAGGGGAAGAGATCACTCTTGTCACAATCCACCAAAGAAGAAAAAGATTTACAGCTTATTTCTAGCATAATAATGAATAATTGACTCACTGCAAACAGGTTGTAAGTTCAAACCTTACCGTACAATTTTCTATTCCATCTAAAGCTTCAAGTTCTACAGTACATTCCTTGACGGAGCAGCTTCCTACAGATGAAATGAAGTCATCAGCTGTAGTCTTGGTTACATTTCATGAGCTGACCAAGAAGCCTCTTCCGAGGAAAACTATTTCTTGCTCTTGGAGTACAACAGACACGTCTCACATTATTAATAACAGCAGTCAACCTGTAACTCTGATCACATAAGTCAATCAATGTCTCTGACTCATCATGAAGACGCAAGCAGAGCTCATTATTATTGCGGTTGTGTATTAGATTAATGTGCTACTCAAATGCAGCCCATTCCTTATGCATTTAAGTCAGTTTTAGCCTTTTCTTTCAGCATAAAAATATCATTCAAACCTATGAATAGACTTAATGCAGATCTTTTAAAGGGTCAATAAGTACAAAGCTCTGGTGCTTTAGTCATTCTCTGCTTTAGGATTATATTGTGATACGAAGACCACTAGAATAATTTTGAAATTTCTTGCAGTAGAGAGTAAAATAAAAAGAGTAAAACAAGGAAGACGGATAATAAATATCTCTTATAGCTATGAATATGGTTATTAAATATGATTGTGTATCCCGGTAAGAAGGGAACCAGCACTGTAACCATGAAAAACCTGAGCTCAACCTGGAGTTACCTCGCTAAACCCAGCTCCTGCTACGTAGCACGGGTCTTTAGCTGCAGAATAAGATCCACTGTGGTGTATATGTGGATGTTTTTAAGGTTTTCATGAGATTCTAGGGGCCAGGTGCTAACATTTTGTAGCATCACCTTGTTTGCAGCCTTTAATTGGTAGAAAAGAAGATAAATATGAAGATTTATGAATGTCGTAGATGGTCAAATAGCAGACAAAGATTCGTATTTAGTGAACACTCGGCTAACTAAAATTTTTGTTGAAGTATTTGGCCTAAACTTAAATGGGCATTGTGGTCCACTATAATTTTAGCTATGAATATGACAGTGATGCTGGCTGATCATAACATTATGGGTGAGATCATGCTCTATCTGTGGTTTTTGCATTACGCTGAAGTTACAGATCTGAACTTTTTGGACTCACTGTTGTCTGTCTTGTCTGTGAGTGCTCTTAAACCTGCCAATAAGGTGCTATTTTAATTCACTCAGTGATTTTATATATAGATAGATGATGACTGCTGGTCTCGCTCACACAATATTGAACGTTTCAGCTCAGTTTAGACTTATGAGTCATGCTTCAGAAAAGCAATAAAACAATTGAGAGCCAGGCTGCAGCAGTAAGAAAATACAGTATAAACACACAGAGTCTCATGTTATTCATTAAACTAACTGATAGATTCATGATCAATAGCGGCAGCATGTTTCCCCCTTCAAATGTCAAGGTTTCCCCCAGCCACAAATGATCACGACCTCATCTACAGACCATCTTGTCATGGAAGACCAATGTGTCTGTCCCAGTGGTTGCCGTAACAACGCGTCACCTCATGAATGGAGGGAAAATGTCGGGCCTTTTCACAGAGTGGCATTCAGCCGAATCACACAGTGGGCTGTGGTTTTGAAGGGGACTGATAGTGTCGATATCGAGGATCACCTCCACGACACTGAAACGTTAATGTATTCCCTCATAGTGCTACGTTTTAATACAGCTTCAGGACACCGTATTGGTCTTATATGTAATGTAAAAGACATCAGTGTGTTTGTTTTTGTCCTCACAGCCATTTGAGATTGTTTGTTTGTTAGCTCACTTCATTTGCTTTATGTGGATTCACCTTAAAATCTGTTTCACAAACAAGATGAAGCCAGGAAGGAGTCTGTCAGCCTCTGTGATAGAACACATGGAGTGACCTAAAGGAGACAGAGCAGAGGACAAGCAGTGAAAAACACAGGACGAGTTCCAGTCAGACTATTAAAATGTTAATTAGAGGAGGAGAATGAGAGTGACCCGAGGTAACATTAGATTTTGTGCTTTGTTTATCACTCTGTCTGCTGGGCCTTGAACATTTTGTATCGGCACATTATGCCATCAAGCAGGAAGCGATTTAGCTCTTACTGTAAACATACAATAGTGAACATGACAAATAAAGAACAATACACCGCAGAAACCTTTGATTTTGGAGCACCTTTCTGTATAAATTTGCATAATATTAAGAGGAAACTGATTTTCCAGAAGTCACTGTAACTCCTCAACACTTTAAGCTCAAAATGTTACCAAATATTCAGCGAGAAAAGCTAATTAATTGCTAATTAATGAGCTGATAGTGTAATTAGGAGGAAACTGATCTCCTGTTGACACGATAACTCAAGAGCTTTTTCATGCTTCCAACACATACTACAGACAAAGTAAACCAGATGAAATACAAGGGCTGTGAGCAAACTGTTTTCCATCATGTAGTTCACGGTAGGACATAAGCCCTCTTGTTCAAGTAAAGACATTGACTTAAATATCAATGCTGCAGCTCACTATTGCTTTATTTAGAGATAAGTCAGCCAATCTTTGTCTCGATTAGTCAGAAAATACAAATGTAAGAATTCGCCAGTGTTTTCATCCATTTAAAAATCTAAATTGTTCTTTTTACCAAAAAACTCAGTTAATTATTCAACTAACTGTTGCAGTTTCACGGTTTATCGAGTTCAAAGCAGCAAATGTTCCCCAGAGTGCCCCACAAAGAGATGACAATCAAACACAACAAAACAAATAAAGATATTTCCTAAAATGCCTTTTATTGTGGGCAGTCTAAGGCACACCTGTGCACTAATCATGGTGTCTAATCAGCATCTTGATATGACACACCTGTGAGGTGGGATGGATTATCTCAGCAAAGGAGAAGTGCTCACTATCACAGATTTAGACAGATTTGTGAACAATATTTGAGAGAAATGGTGATATTGTGTATGTGGAAAAAGTTTTACATCTTTGAATTCATCTCATAAAAAATGGGAGCAAAAACAAAAGTGTTGCATTTTTATTTTGTTGAGTGTATAAATAATGGAAAACTAGTTGAATATTCAGCTGAATGTCATGGATAAATGGCTCAAAATGGTTGTAGTAATGCAAAGTTTTTCATACTGACTATTCACTAATTGTATGAAAAATAATTACAGCAATATTTAAAGTAATTCAAAATGAAATCATAATTTGGAGCATAATGAGTGGCATTGAAGGGCTACTGGAGTTCATCTGACACGCCTATGTGGGTACATGTAATCAATAAGGTTGGGATTTGTAGTCTTATACCAGCCTTCATTTGTTCTTCTTTCCCCAAATACTTTTTAGGCACAGAAACTTTCTTTGCTTTAAGCCCTACCAAAAAAACAACTACTACTGTACATTTTGCGTTTTTTAATCACTTTTGGACAGAACAAGGCCAGAAGCCAGTAACATGAAAGGACAATACTGGAGTGGTATCAAACTTCTCTTGATAAAAAACAACAACAAAACAAATAAAGATATTTCCTAAAATGTCGAGCTGTTGCTCTGAGATGCGTTTTTTAACAGGAGGGAATATCTAACACTGAGATAGTTTTTGGAGGTGCAGCATATTAGAGAAGCAAATTTGGAGACCTCCTCCCTTATTTCCATATTAACCCAGTTTCAGAGCAAACCGGGAAGGAGAAGGCAGCGCAGAAGAGATGTATAAAAAACCAACTTTAATTACACAGCCTGCATTGGTACAGACTAATAGAAGGAAATTGCTGACACCTCGACAGAAAAACACCCAGAGGCAGACAGGAGGGTCGCATTTGGTGTGGATACATTAGACTATCAAGCAGGGATATGACGTGGATGATCATTTCTTTTGCCTTTCTTCTATGCTTTTTTTTTAATTTTTTTTTTAATCTTCTGCTTTTTTTTTTTTTGTACGACGCTCACAGCATCCCTCTTACACTGAAAAGTAATTACAGACACTGTGCTCACTAAAGGCAAATGCATACAGGCAAAAAAGACTAATGGTGGATTAATGCTGTACCTAATACACAAGCGATATGACATTATTTAGTTGCTTCATAACCCTCTGTGCTCACTCCGGCTGCGCTCTGTCACTCTCCATTGGACTCCTGATGAGCAGCAGCCACTGCACAGACAGATGATGAGTGGGAGTAACTAGGTCTGCCACTTCAACTCTTCCCCCGGTCCCTGAAGGAGTAACCTGGTTTATTCTGAGCTGGGCCAACCGTTCTCTTCTTCACCCTGGCTGTTGCCATGCAGGGTGGCTGAGGGCAGGGAAGGGTTGCAAAAAGGAGCCTCCTCTCTTTATGTTTTGTATGACTGAATGAGGTGTGTAGTACCTGTAACACATCTACTTAGTTTTTATTGTTAAACAATATTTAGTCAGAGTAGATTTAATGAGGTTTTTTTTTTTTAACTCTTTAATGTCAAATTGAAAGCATTTCCTCATAAAGTGATGAGGAAATATATTTTATAGCTTTTATGCTATAAAAATTTCAGGCAAATTCAATTCAAAGAACTTTATTCTTCTGTTAGGAACTTCATTTGTGCCAGAGCATCTGTGCGTATACTGTACATACAATTCATGTACACAACATACATAATAAACACAGACAATATACCAGAGATAATAGATAGAGACTGGTAAAATTTAAGATAAAAAAAAAGTTATCCTTACTGAAGTGCAAGGTGCCAAATACATAAATAAATCAGAGATGGTTGAGGAAAAATTGTCTGAAAAAATGTGATGATTTGAAATAAACAACTTTATATTTACATGTGAAAACTGGTACTGGCTTTGGCCCCAAAAACCCATTATCAGTTAGATGTAACTCATAACCCCTCACAGATGTATGTTAGCTAATGATACTTTTCTGTACTGTTGCGTTTTGTAATCTAGTTATCCGGACATATTTACAGATTTCGGCTACATTAGAGCAGATAAATCCATACACAGTTCAGTTAATTCCTTACATGTTTGCGGTTTTATCCTGGGTTATAGAAAGCAACACTCGCTTTGCCTCGCTTGCGGCGAAAGAAATCGAATCCTGCAGACATCGAGCTTATTGACAAACACTCAATTCCTTGTACTGCATGTACTACATATCTTCTAGGCGAGCTTCACTACGCTTTGTGGTTTATATATACTGACAAATTGGAGGTTCTTGGACCCAATGAGGCATTTGTACTGTAGATTTGACATGTACATCCTGCACTATGTTTGCAGGTGGAGGTTACACTCCTTATACACAGCTGTGGTTTATCATGTAATTATGAGCAATTGATAATCTTAATACGTCTTGAGAAAGGTTCTTGTGCCTGACATTTTTTATTGAATCAATGCAAGAAGCGGTATGTGCTTGTGCGAATTGACTTTTTCAGAGAAGACATGGACAGACTAAATGAACACCACAACTTTGGCTCGTTACTAATTGCACTTTCTCACAATAACTTTTCAGGAAACGGTCGGTTCAATGTAATGTAGATACACATATCTATATACTCTAGAGGTAGCCTAGCCGCACTAGACGACCCACGGCAACGAATTTAATTCTCTGCCAGGGTGGGTCTAGTTACCCTCCATAAGGCTCGAGGCTGGATTCTCCTAAAACTGGCCGGACGAATCACCATGAAGTGTAGAGTCAGAAGGCGGGCGTAACTAAGTGACGACAGAGGCGCGACGATTCTGACAGAAACAACCGGAGCACAATAAACAGTTATCTTTCGACTCGGCTTTGGCCACAGCCCTTAAAGATTTGAAGCTAAAATTCAACTTGAAAGATAAACAAAGGACGGCACTGAAGTGTTTCATTGAGAAGAAAGACGTATTTGGACTTATGCCGACCGGATATGGCAAATCCTTAATATACCAGTTGGCTCCGCTGGTTGGGAAGCTAATGGGACTTAGCCACAATCCGCCGGCGCTCTAGGAACTACGTCAGCCTATTCGTTGCAATGATTGGTTGTATACCTACCCAATTGCTGCAGAGTGATTTGAAAGACAACCTTTTAGCCCGCCTCCCTCCCTGTCGAGCGGCCCTAGACCCTTGTGCCTTCAGAACATGGGTCTAGCGAGGCTAGACTACTCTAGAGGTCCATCTTTGGGTGAATCCTTATGTTGGTGTCACTTGTGAAGACAAAAGAAATATTTCAAGTTGATTTGATTGATTTGAAAGTTTGGAGTTAAATAAGTCATGAAAATAGAAAATGTATGACATAGATGTAAATCATTTTCAAAAACTTTCAACAAGCAGACTTGCTAGGAGACCCAAACAGCTTTAAAGGAGATAACTGTACATGCAGATAAGAGTCACCTGAGTGAAATCTACTTTGATAAGATAAATGATGAATAAAACATAAAACTTCCAAAGGTAGTGAACTCTTTCTATAGGGTAAAATGGCCGCTGATTTAATGGCAAAGCTGGGAGAAGTACCCTCAGCATGGTATCCTCCATATATAATTCGATCTTCTCCTGCCACATCTCATTTTCGATGCAATCTCTTTAAATCTTTACCGTCTTCTTTAGGGGAATACTTTTTGGAGGTTATGCGATTAGCCGGAAATGCATTTTAATTTGATGCAACTCTCCAGAGCCTGTGGCTTACTGCTATGATAAGCTAAGCTAAAGTACAGTGGATAAGTGCTACATGTTTCCCTTGGGGCACGCGTTGGCTCCTATTAAACACCTAACCAACAGCGTAGTATCGATTGGTGGTTATCTTGCCTCCACTTGGGCCAATATTTTCTGAAACGTCCGCACTGTATTTTAGATTTAAACGATTCGGGTGATGCTTCTATCGATTAGCGGCGAGTGCAACTGCAGCGTAAACACTTCAAGTAACCGCCACGAAATACAAATATCAAGTGATCTGCATACAGCATGAGCAGAGAAAGAGCGGCAAGGTTGAAGGGGCGAATCGTGAATGATCAGACATGAAGTGCTGAGGAGAGAGACAGGTGAGTATTAGGGATAAAAGATGCTTTAACAAAACATACAAGCAAACATGTTAATGAAAATACAACTGGAATAATAGAGCTGATTCATACTCCCCAGCCAAATTGAATAGGCAGCCTGTTTTGATGTAGCTTTGAGACGCTCCTTTATCTTTATTCATTTCTGTATTTACATGTGCGTTGCAGTGCATGCATAAATATAATTATCATTTCAAAGCCACAACTGTCACATAAAAAGCCCAGAATAACCTGGAAGCACTTCATTAATCACATCCTGATCACTTTAGGTTTTGTTCCTCTGCCTTTCTTTATTAGCAGCCTGCATCTGGCCGGGCTCGGTGCATTGATTTGAGCCTATTCATTTCCATGACATGAGTTGCACCGCTAATACACCTGTTCCAATACGTCTTAATTTGTCTCCTGGGTCCGTCTGCCTCTTCCTCCGACGTACAGTCTTTTAGAAATGCTTTGCTGACTGTCAGCTTTAGTGTTCGCTGCTGTTATCCCAGAGCATTAGCTTTCACAGTTTAAATAGCTTTCGCAGCAGCCGGATGTCGCTCTGTCTGTCACAGCGGGAGGAGAGACGGCGTCTGGATTTAGAGCTCTTCACCTTTTTTATTTATTTTTTGGCTGAAAATCTTCTTTATTCCTGTCAACATGCTGCTTATCCAGACACAGCTTCTCTTTAGTGAGAATGCCACTGATTTATTATTCCACATTTTAGGATTGATTGATTGATTGATGCTGTGGCCTGCTTTATGTATTATGGATTATATTGATCAAGGTTTATTTGCAATGCATTTGCCATTCACTCATCAGATTTCCAGCATTAATCTTATCTCACAAGAATGCAGAAATTGATCTCCTGTCAGCTTCATTTTCATTTACCCTCCTGTTGTCCTCATTTACGGGTGCCAAAAATATTGTTTCTTTGTCCGAAAAAAATTCAAAAAATTTCCCAAATTTCTGAAAATTTGCAAAACCTTCAGGAAGAAAATTCCAATAATTCCTTACAAATTTCCCTTAAAGGTTTTATTTTTTAAAAAATCCCCCAAATTTGGCAAGAAAATTCTTGTATTTTCAAAAAAGGAGTAAAAATCTTCCAAAAGTTCTACAAATATCTAAAGTGATCACATATATATCAGTAAAACTTCTAATATTTTCTTTAAGAACATTCACAAAAACATCAACCAAAATGCAGCGAAATTCAGTTTATTTGTGAATGTTCCTAAGAACATTTTTAACATCTCTTTTTTTCCACCAAAAAATGTCCAAAGAGTTCCCAAAAATGTTGAAAATATGGACATCAGAAGTTTCACTGTGAAAATGTATATCTTTTTTCACGTTCTCAAACTTTAAACCGGGTCAGTTCTGACCCGCAGGACAACACAAGGGTTTAGCCCGACAGGTAATCCTTAGAAAATCACAGTTTCCTTCTCTGTTGATAGACTTTACTTAAACCCCATATTGCTTTGGATGGTTTGAACGTTGCATATACCTCTTACACTCACACGGACTTATTTTTGGAGCAGCTCTGTTGTTTGACTTGCCTGGATTTCTGTGTTTTATTTTCCGCTTTGAACAACCTTCCATGCACCCGTCACTCGCTGCGCTCTCCCAGGCCTGGAATTAAAATGTTGTTTTCAGCTATCAAATTTAGGGAAAAATAAGTGTTTCCCTGCAAGCTGTCAACTACAATGAGCCATTGTTGTTTGTTTTGATACTCTCAGCATTGTGAATACACACAATAAAGTGACAGAACGATGCTTTCTGATTCACTGTGCATGCGGCTCTGAATGGCTCAGCATCACCTCGATAAATCAATCAACTGTAACGTTTGCAAAACACAGATTTCTTTGTTGTAAAATACCCCTGACTACTATATTTAATGCACTAAATCCCTGCGTGTCTGTGTATCTGGTTGCTATTGGGAATGTCCCTGACAACGGGAAAGGAAGTAATGTGCTATTGCCATGGAAACCAGCGAGGCATGCAGAGCATCAAACATTTAACAGTTTCCCGTCACTAGTTATGTCACCAGCCTCCTTTTTTTTCTTGCATAATATACGTTGTTAGTGTATAACAGGAAAAAAAAATCATACCAGAGATTCTTCTACAAAATGAAGCCTTATTTAGTGATCGTATTAACCGTGTCAGCGGGGATAATATCATTAGAAACGAGTGGTTGCTGGCAAAGAGGAACGAGACAGTTGACGTCTTGTGATGCACACACGTCTGCGATGATCTGTGTGACTGTAGGTGGGAAGTCTTCCTCTGCGCTGTTTGAGATCTCAAAATAACTCCTGGGCGTTGTGCTGTGTAGTCTATGCTAATTCACCGCCTCCCACAGGCTTTTTCCTGTACAGAGCTGTCATTTAACGGGTCACAGGCGGAGGTGGAAGTCAGGAAAACACCAGCATCTCGTTTAGAATAAGATTTAGATTCCAAGGCTCGTCACATTAATATCTTTGTAATTATCAGTTACTGAATCTTACAACGAACACGGCACTGTAATTAACTTTGTTTTAGCTGAAGGTTAAAATTATGCTCTGAAATGTATAACTGCTAATGCAAAGATGGAACTTGACATGCTCCCTGCTGTGCCAAAACGGCACGTCGTGTCTGTGATTGATCATGAATCCTTTGCACTCTTCTATTTTTATAACTCCACTGAAAAAAAAAAATGTCATTAGATGAGCAGACAGAAAATTGGAGTATGTAATGGACATCCGTTTTTGTGTATTCTGTGGTTGCCCGCATGTCAGTGAGCATCAGTCGTACCATTGATGTTTGCTGTCATTGTCCGACATCTTGGGGCTAATTAGTAGGAAGCTGTGGTGCATGACAAAGTGTTGATTCACATCATTAGATCCAATCTAATCACAGTGGCATCCCCACACATAGTCTCACATGGGAGTACACATGATTACACACACACACAGAGGAACTAGCTCAGATTGAATCTCTAGGATTCATCTCCAGAGATCATCTTTGAGGTGGACTTTCATTTAGTGAGTTTAGCCAACAAGATGCAAGGATTCATCTTCCCAGCTGAGAGAAGGTGACAACACGTGTCATTTATATTCCAGGCCTTCCATCTCTGCTCGCTGCTTTCTGACCTCCTGAGCCTCAGCATCCTTCAGAGGTCTAGACCAGCCATTGAATTATGGGGCTGATATGGGCTCTTTGGCGTGAGTTGCCTAGCAACCTGTTTTGAGTGAGGCGGGAGGCCTGCTGATAGGGAGATTACCAGGGTCCCTGATAAAGTCCTTCCTGCCATGAACGGCTGCTTATCGTAGCACTGTCAGAGGAAAAATGGCAGCTATTAGCTCCCCCAAAAGAGAGAATCAGACGATCAAACTCTGCAGGTGCCTCACACCATCACAGCATTTAATCTGGGCAGGTAGATGTGATTTTACACCCTCAGATTCCAAAAGTATGTTGGAAAATTAGTTTTGTCTTTTTCTTTCTTGGAGCTATTAAAAAAATCCCCCAATACCATGCTTTTCCACTATTTTCTACTTTTTTTTTCTTTGCAGATGAAGTGTTTGGAAGGTGCCAGGAGCTGGCCGGTGCAGACCTGTCCACGTACGATATTTCTTCCTCTGGTCTGCAACGCCTCAGGATCCTCCTACAGAAACTGGCTCACAGAGGTACAAACTGCCCGACTTTCTTTCCTTCTTTTTTTTCTCCGTTCGGCGTCAGTCGTGTACAGGGCTTACAGCAAATGCTTGTCAACTGCCATTGTGTGAAGCAAGCCAAATAAGCCAAGCTGTCTCTTTGGCTAGCACAGCGCACCGCCACAGAGCTAGAACAGGTCATTTGACTCATATCGGGCCATTGTTTTGCCATCATCGCCTAACTCCAGCAGCCAATCTAATTGGCTTGTATGCTGTTAGGACATTTAGAGCTAATTTTGTGGATGAGTAACTCTGAGGTGCGCAGTGTAATCACATCAGACAGTCTTTCCTACTCTGTCAATGGCAGCTGCTAATGTGCTTGTTATAACAGGTTACATCTTCAGGCAGATAAGGCGCATTTATTAAAGAATGCCCTCATAGCAGAAGTAACTTTATAGCTCATTAAGAAGGAAGTTGCAGTAGGAATTCAAGAATTATTGTTCCTTGTCTCCCAACCTGGAGGCATGCTGGGTCTCCTTTGGCTAACATTTTAAGAGTCTCATCAGTGCATCTCATCAGTTCTGTAATTTGAATGTGGCATGTTTGATATTCATGTCTTGTACTGGTTGTGGAGAAATGAGTCTCTGCTTGTTGACGGTTGTTACAGTGCGAACAACAGATAGAAATGTCTGCAGCCTCCAGGCAGTCTGCTGCACTTATGAGTTGCCACCAATCAATGAAAAAAAAACAACTTGAATTCTGTACGTGTTGGAAAATATGAAGCAAATAGAAAGAAACAATCAGTATATGTGCTTGTAATTCCTTAATAGTTTCCTAGGGTGTTTCCTGGAACTGAATATGTAATTTGGTACTAATAATAGATGGAAAATGAGGGCTGTTCAGTTGGTACATTTCTAATTATTACATCTAATTATTTGCTTCAGTGTGTGCACAGCAGGTCAGCTAAAACAGGAAATATATCAGCATAGTGTATAGAATAACGACCTGTGATATAAATAGTTACCAAGGAAATATGCAAAGTTTTCTTGTGAGATTTTCTTCTCCACACATTTAGCAGCATGTAAGTGCATTTACAGCCCACCAGGGGGCAGTAGACATCTTTAACTCAGACCGTGACCACAAACATCAGCCCTTCAAACATAATTGGCTTTGCAGGCCACTCTGAGCTTAATATCTTTTAACAGGCGTGAACCAGTGTTGAAAATCATTAAGAGTAAGCAGTCGGCCAGAGGAAATCAAGAAAAAAAAAGAAGAGGGGAAAAAAATGCAGTGATGAATATTAAGCCAGACGACACCGCACATTTATTCTAATTACTGCTTAGAAATAAACAAATGAGAGTGAGGAGGATGAGACGAGATCTGCTGTGTAATTTTTCCCGCTTGGTTTTAAGGGATGTTTAATTCTTTCGCTGCTTTTCATCATGAGACTTGTTCCCTGACCTTGTGTTTGAAGACGTCCACTTACAGACGCCGCTAACATGACATCATTACTTTGAAACGTTTTCCCCCTTCCCTGTCTTGTAGAATCACATCCACAGACACCGAGCATTATCTTCGGGTGAGCCCACAATGCACTGTTAATGCTCGGTGGCACGCTATTCTTATCAGCTCAACAGCTATTGAAGTGTCATCTTTGAGACGAGGGGGGACCCTTTTTTGAGCCTAGACAGGGTTATAGAGACCATTGTACTGTAACCTAAATTGAAGCGATGAAGAGGGGGAAAAAACGGGGAGGAACATCAATGGAATCGATTTACAATCCTCTTTATCTTGCATCAGAGCAGGTAGAAACCACACAATCTCTGCTCACTGCACAACACCAATGTCATTCAGATCAATAGAAATTGACCCTTGTACAAAAGGGCTTGGGTTGTCTGGATGTGTCCCCACTGGCAGAGCACATTGTCTGGTATTAAATTTTCACTACAATACCCTTTGAATGCAAGGCACTGTCATCCAACTGCAAATGACTTTTATATTACGTAGCACCCAAAGCCAAGCAACTTTAGTATTCACCATGCACAGCCACAATGTGTCTACACATTTCATAGCCAGGCTGCTGTCATATTGCTCTGGAATCATTACGGCTCTGCTAAATATGTGTGTGTTTGTGGAGCCTGGCGTTGTATGAATATACACACAGGAGCTAATGCAGTAACTGCGCTGATTGGAATTTGATGTACCATATATTAAAATGATAGAGTATTTAATTGGTCGTTCTCTAAACCCCTCCCCGGTGCAGCGATCGTCCAATCGTAGCTTAGCAACTGTAACTAGGCACAGGAAGTCTGTCAGTCTGTGGATTCTCCATGCTGGAAATTGTTGCCTTTCCTTGCAAAACTTCTTTAAGCATTTAAGCGCTTTGAGGAGAATTGCATCTTTTTCAGCTTATTCAAGTACCAAGAACCCAAATACAGAACTTACCTGTGTCTTTATCCCTTCAAACATCACCTGTAAACATTAGCACAACTAATTTACCCACACTAGAATGGACACAACATTAGCCTTGCTTTCAATTGCAAGGCTAACTACAATATTTGTTGTAAAACTGAGAATGCATACATGCCATCTTTCTGTTACCTGTCAAATTTTTAAATGTTAAACAAGCTCATTAGATCAGTTTGCTCTGCGTTAATTTACAAGCTGATGTAAGGCAGTCAGAACCTTTGTGCATGTTCTGAACACAGGAACCAGCATTGTAGAACTGTTTTAAGGGCCTGTTTTAGTTGAGAAAACTAGATAGGTCTTCACCGTAAAATACACATTATTGGTTTTCATACCACACCTTCAATTTTTTACTGTTTCTATTTCCTGTGTGGTCATTATTTTAGTGCATTCTGAGTCAACACGGTGGTTGAAGCTATTGGATCTTGCATAGCAATGAAAACGCAGATTATGGGAGTGTTCCTAAAAAACATTTGCACCACTATCTGCAATTTGCGACTTCCTGCAGTGGAAATCACCAGCTACAAAGTACCTCTGATTTTTTCACCAATGTATAAAAAGAAACGGATACCAGACGTAAATGAACATTGCTCACCTGGTGCATTAGCTATTAGGCTTAATTTGCAAGTTTATTTCCGCACTACAAGGCCCACTACATGTATTGTCCTCTACAGTTCTAGGTGGTGTAAATATTTGCAAATATCATACATGAATGAATTAAATATTCATGGTCGTCCCTGTGTTTAATTTTAAAGACATTTCTTTTATAATCATGATCTACAGGGAAAGTGTTTTGATTGTCATTGCAACACCATGAGTGACCACTGGGACAAAAATTGGTGGTAAGCTTTCTTAATACCTCCATGCTGCAGCCTCAGGGGGCAGTAATGAGTCCATGACAGTACAGAACACCACAGATGAAGAAGACATCACGCTGGTAAGCTGCTTTTACAACAGAAAAGAACATATCAGGACAATGGTTGGTTTTGCAAAGCAATTTTTAAATTAGTTAATGGCACATACATTCACATTAGTACACTATTTATGGTGTTCATGCAACAGAAGTTATTTCCCTTCTTACGATGTGGTGTACTGTACTGTATAGTGTGCAACTTCTGAGTGTGAAACTGTATTCTCTAGATAATGCCCTGTACTACTCTGCTAGTAAAGTAAAAATGAACATCAAAGTATGAATCTGGGAGCTGTGTTGGCTGCGCAAACGTGTTTTCCTCAGCCCTGACTCTCAAAACTTACCAAACTGCCTTCTCAAATACATTTTGAGGGAAACATATTTTCTGCTGCACAAATACATTTCCATTTATTTTATTTCTTTACTGTTTCTCCTTTTCAGACAACCAGTCATATAGTAGATGAGTGGGATTCGCCACCCTGATGAACCAAAAAATAGAGAAGAAGCATCAAATATGTTGTGAAAGGACTGCATTTTTACCCAAACCGTGACATTTTCCCAACACTGACATTAACCAAGCTTATAACATGCATTTACTGTGGTGAAGGTGTCAACCAAAGTGTGATATTTCGCTAAACCCAACCACAGTGAGTGAAAACTGACTTTGTAGTTCCTTCCTCCTCTTACTGGAAGTCTTTCTTTCAACAATACAGTTTTACCTTTTGGAGAAAATGCATTTTTCTTTCTTTCTTTTTTGTAAAAAACATAAATGACAATGCTGTTTAGGTGTATTGGGACATATATTTTGGGGACAGGGCTGATTTCTCTATAGTGGGCATGAAATGTGAGAATGAATACCATTAAATTGCATTTTTATTTAAAGCTCCACCAGAAAAATAGTACCTAAGATATTGAGCTTTAGCCACAGTCTTCTATAAATGTACATCTAAAACTCTTTTTATAGGCTTCTCATTTTACAATACAATAAATTGCTTGGGAAAGAATTCTCATTCAAATCAGTGAGCTTTGGTCTGAGTGTTAGCATTAGCTTGTGCTCACTACAAGAGACTATTTCAGACAACAAAAACAAAACAACAATTGCCAGGTGAAGAATTAGAAGAGGGCTGAACATTTTTGGGAAATATCTAATTGCAGTTTTTCTGACAGATATTGAAATTTGATTTGCAATATAATTTCTAAAAATCACACTTCACTTTATGTGATGGCACATTACCACTAGAGACACGAAAATATAAACGTCACACAAGGATGATGGACACAACAGTACAAAACCTGCACTTCATGTTTGTCAGAAATTACAGCAGCTGGGCTTTTGTAATTGTTTTAATGCAAATTGCGATTTTAGTTTGAAAATGATTGACCAAGAAACCTACTTTTGCTCCCTTATGTATGTAAATCGCTGTAAAAAAAATGACTATAAATGTTGAGGAGAGAAGCTTTACAAACACAGCAACAGTAACTACTTATTTTTCCTGCAGGAAAGATGATAAACACGGATTATTGTATTTTTTTGAGCGACTTTACGGCATCATTTTCAGCTCCTGGTCAGTATTTATGCTGTCTAGCACCATACGCTTAACATCAGAAGGAATCATGTCAGGGTGTTGCAGTGGTAGATAGTTGATGGAGCACAGTAACCTGCAGTCGATTGACCTCCAGCCCTTGTGTGGAGCAGCAGATACTCTCATACTACAGACAAGTCAAGTAAGATGATGCATTGTGACATTTGCATTAGCTCCATTGACAGGAGTCGTCAGTCAGGGAGAATCAGTGACCATAAACTGACATCCTGCGCCTCCAGTGCTACTGAAACGACGTGTTACTCGCGCTCCTGCTTAGCTGTTCCGCGCAAACATGCTTTCTTTGACAGGCAAGTAACAAAAGCAAATGTTGTTCTTCGTCTTGTTCTGCGTTGTCTGTTCCTTCACAACCCTACTAGCTAGATAGCAGCGGAGAGAACAGATCAGGCACTGACATGCCATGTGAAAAGCTTGAGTTGTTATGAGGAAAACAAGGTGGCTGCATTGAATCATTCAGTGTGACTCCATGTTTGTGCGAGGGCTGGCTAATTTCTGCTGCAGATTTTCACTCCGAGCACCATGATTTCCTTCAATAAAGGCCAAATGATCTATTGTGTCCTTGTAGACGTTCTATAATGCCATAGAAATTTATACTTGGGTGTAACTGAGAGTAGAATAAATATTTCTGGATGGTGTCTGGCATTATAAACTCATGCTGTGAAGACATTTTTTTTCTATTTTAGTGGAGGTTCTAAATTTTCCAGAGACACCAAACTATCAAACTGAATTCATTGAGCATAGATTGTAAGACAAAATGGTAATAATTCACATGAGCTGGTGAAATAAGAAGATTTTATTTTTAACATTTTTGCTGGAAATAACATAAAACTCCCAGCTAATGAATCATACGTTACAAACGGCTCATATTAATGTGTTCATATTTTGCCGCCTGCCTCACCATTGCTCTGTTGGTTTAATTTATGTTTCAGATTTGGAGTGACACATTTAATTTTGACTAATTAGGTAGAACTTGCTGCTAAATTATTCACGTTCTTTTCCATTAATGCCTTTAAAATCAGTTGGTGGACAGAAGTAAAGGAAAGGGGAAAATCTGCATTTCAAAAACAGCAGATGAAACAACAAGACATGTAGACAGGATCCCATCTAATAGGCTTTGAATATTTAGGAGGGCCCCTCTCTCTCCCCCTCTCTCTCTGTCACACAGAAAACAGACAGGAGGCCAACAGAAATATCTTGCTTGTTTGAAAGCTGTTGTGCTAATGGCAAGGCGTTAATTAACTGAGGCATTTGCCTGAGACGGGATGCTATCCTTAACAGGCAAAAAGCGGCAGCACTTGATGATGGAACCTGCTCTTTCTCTGGACTTACAGATGAATTTGCATGACATTTCGCTCCTCAGTGCCAGGATAATCAGCTGAGAGGTTGATTGAGAGGAATCCAACCGTAAAGGCCCCGCCACTTTCCTCCCTGACTTTTTCCCTTCCAAAATGGCTCATTTTGATTCTGTAATTTGCGCTGGCATACCTTTCCTCCTCAAGTGTGCCCGTCACAGACGCACACAAGACATGGTATGTATGGAAATGAGTGCATCCCCCGGGAGACAGAAGGGATAGCGGTGTCACAGCCAATGAAGCCAGCCTCATCCTGTTGTGGCGCCGTCACACGTTCACTGTGAACCCATTTAAGCAGCTGCACTAAACCGCAGGTACCATATGAATCCTTTAGGGCTCAAGCCAGACCTGCTTTCCCCCGGCGCCGCTGATGGTAGCATAAATGATCATCACCGCGGTAATATATAGCAAGTATACACCACATCGGGTAAGCCATGGGTAGTTAACTGTCATTGTTGTACGGATGGATGGCTGAGCTGCGTTCCAGAACAGTGACAACATACGCTGCTTTGTGCTCCATTCAGCGCTGCCAAGAATGACTGGAGGCATCTGTAGCTGCTCTGCATCGCTCAGATCCTCATCTGGTGCTTATGAATATCTATGAGAGTATCCAGCGTCTATGGGTGAGAAAGCGGGCTAATGAAGACATTCTGCATTGTTGATACTTTTCATTTCTTCACATATTTCCGCCCGGGCTGTTAGTTTATTGATATCAAACATGCCCGCATCATTATGAGCGCCATTGTTTCTTCAGATGAGTCTGGTGGAAAGGTTAGGTGTGGAGCTGTTAGGAATCTGTGCCACAACCTAATTACTTGTTTCTCATTTAAAAAAAAAATAGATGCTTCTGTGCTGTGAACATGTTGGCTCTTTAAAACAGCTATAATATCTTTGGTATTTCTATGCTCTTTACCGATGGAATCTTGTGCCTCTTGGCTCATTGGGAATGGGGCCATGTTTTGGGTATCTTTTTTGCTTGGGTAGCTCCATCTGGTCCTGGCACCGCAGCGCTTTGCCCCTGCCCAGGAGTTCTGCATCCCAACTATGTGTTGGCAATTAGCAGAGATGTTGGCACGGCGTCAGGCCACAGTGTGACATTCTCCCCGGGCTTGTTGACTGGCTGTGGTGTGTGTGTGTGTGTGTGTGTGTGTGTGTGTGTGTGTGTGTGTGTGTGTGTGTGTGTGTGTGTGTGTGTGTGTGTGTGTGTGTGTGTGTGTGTGTGTGTGTGTGTGTGTGTGTGTGTGTGTGTGTGTGTGTGTGTGTGTGTGTGTGTGTGCATACATGTGTCTGTACATGTGTGCACGTGTAGTCGTGTCTTCGCTTTTAGAGTGTCGTAATTTTAGATTGCCTTTGCTCTTTCTGATTCATCCTTGCTGCTTTGTTTTGCAGTGTTCTGTAAGGCCGAGAGAACTAACAGTTTACCTGGAGTTGGCCAATTACTGTTCAGAAAAAAAAACATTTCTACCAATATTTCCAATGTAGCACTTGAAATATTGTTGGAAAGATTTGTTTTTCTTGCTATTTTTCTTGCTAATTTTAAGTTAAATGAGAGACATAGAGGTACCACATTGCTGTTGCAGGAACAAGTACATTCATTTTGTTACCTTTTATTGGTGCATATACTGTAAACATCATTTCTACTCAATATTTTACGCAATATTCATATTTCAGTTCAATTCCAAAAACTTTATTTGTCCCCTGGGGGCAATTCAAAGGCACATAGAGCAGTTGGATACAGAACAGTAGCAACAACTGTACAATATTAGTAGCAGACATGTGGTAGTTAAAGTAGGATAATATAAAATATTAAAATTAAAACTGGAATATGCTGAGACAAATAATAAAAGTAAAATACTGACATTAATGTACATAAGGTGCTAAAATGGTGCAGAGGTGCAATGTGACTGTACAGGAATTTAGCAACATTGTTAAAAAGGTTCAATAAGGAACAAAATCACAGTATTTACAGTATTTCACAGTTTATTTCATTGACATTTGATGTGCAGTCATTCTTTTTGAAGATCTTGTCATGGTTTTAGGACTGAAACAAGAAGTTGATCGAATAAGAAACATGCTAAACTCCCTATAGTCATGTTACAATATCTGGGAAGAGCTTTCTGACCTTTTATAGACCTGACAGTTAATCTGTCAATCTTAAAATGAACTGTCCAATCTTTAGTTTTACCTGTAGGTGGTTTTCTTGTTGCAAGGTTTCAGTGTTTGACCAAAAGTCTGTAAAGTCGGACTAAAACATCTTCATTGGCTCCACCTGTGAGCTTGAAGTTCATTAGGTCTGTCTGTCTGCAGCGTCGGTAAATTGTAGCACCCACCAGCAGTCTGTATGTGAGGTGTTTAGGGGACATCAGTAAATTGTACCTCCAGAAAACAACCTGATTACACTCAGCCTGTCTAAACTGCGTGATTCTCTGCATGCACATCGGTCATGCTGTGCCACCCACCACCACAAATAAATTCTCAACCTGTGGGAAACAACAACATTATGCACAGAATTTATTGTAAAGTGTCAGACCTGAGCACGGCTGGAAACGGAGCTTTTACTGCTGGAGCATCAGTATTATTTCAAATTGAAATGTTAGAAAGTTTTGTCCTGTGTCATGACTGGTGAGTGTCCAGCAGAGCTACCATCCAAACTGAAGCAGTGAGGAGTTAGAAGTGATCATAAAATTTACCTCTGCTTATAATACAGATAAAGAAAAAGCTAGTTTTTTAACAACTTTAGGTTCCAGATCACACATATATTCCAGCTTTAGTTACATAACATGTTAAAGGGGAACTTCGTTTTTTTTCAACCTGAGGTCCGTTTTCATATGTCATTTCATACATATGAGTGATGGAGAAATGAATTTTCGACATAGCTCCAGTATTTAGCCAGGCAGGCAGCTTAGCAGCTCCGCTAGCAGCTCAGCTAGCGAAAAGTATGGGGCAGCTGCCCCCCCCCCACCCACGTCAAAGTCCGCCCTAACGTGCTTTTTTCCCCACACTGACTGGCTCAGATAGTCTCAATGAGTGTCCCACAACATACTAGAGATGAGAAGTGAACGAAAACCTCCACATTACCTGGTATCCAAAGCTCAGGATTTGACGTTTTGGCGCGAGCTATCGCGCGATTTGGAACGAGATTTGCTTTCTAGCGTCCTCAGATTTGGATACAGACCACAACAAAGAGCGATCGCCAGGTAATGTGGAGGTTTTCGTTCACTTCTCATCTCTAGTATGTTGTGGGACACTCATTGAGACTATCTGAGCCGGTTAGTGTGGGGCAAAAAGCACGTTAGGGCGGACTTTAACGCGGGGGGGCCAGCTGCCCCATACTTTTCGCTAGCCGAGCTGCTAGCTGAGCTGCTAAGCTGCCTGCCTGGCTAAATACTGGAGCAATGTCGAAAATTCATTTCTCCATCACTCACATGTATGAAATGACATATGGAAACAGACCCCAGGTTGAAAAAAACCGAAGTTCCCCTTTAAGAAATGACCAATCTCACCAAAAAAAAGGAAACACTTGGAATGTAGTATGCAGCATTTAAAAACTTCGTGAAAATTTTTGCATTAACCTAAATGTTGTGCCGATGTACACCAGTGAAACCAATGCAAAAAGTTAGTCTGAAGCCCTGTAATAGTAACTGGAGTCTGGTCTTCTATTATATAGTTTTATTATTAGATGTTTTTTGTCTTTATTCTCATATACACCAGTGACTATGTTGAGCAAATTAGGTTCACCATCCTCCATTTGTTCTATTTGTTTACTGCTGTAGTTGTTTATTTGTACAGCAGTTTCCATCCTGGAGAAAAGTGGAGTATTCAGGACATATTAAAAAGCTTTTCCCAAGTTATACAGCAGTAAGATGTTGTGCCTTATAAACCAGACCTCAGGGATGAATCTATGCATTGTACGACCTTTCCAATTTTAACCACACCTTTGTTTTCAGGTTTGACGTGGCAGGATGACACCACTCAGCAGGTCATCTCCAGGGAGCTCTCCAAATTGAGGAACGTCCCCCTCCGCAACCAGGCCACACCTCCAAGCCCGCTGACGGCCTACGGCAGCTCCAGAGACAGGAAACTGAGGCCTGGGCAGGCTGAGCTGAGCAGAAACCTCCAGCACTACCTGACCGGTCTGGGCTTCCTGCCGCACGCCGAGGTAGATGCACAGCCAGGTGTCCAGCAAGAAGCAGCCAAGGTTCAGGTAAGAGTCCAACACAACCTGAGTGAAATGAACAGGTGGGACAAATACACAAATATTAGGGTTAAAATAAAGATTACAATGTGATGTTGTTACAATAGATAGGTAGGTAATCTTCATTATCCCAGAGGTGCAGTTTGTCCTACATGCAGCAGTAAACAAAAACACAGTGGAATAAAAACACCACACACACTTCAAACAACACAATAGACAAGAGAATCACATAATGCTGTTCGAAAGGACAATGGTTTCAAGGACAAATGCATTTTTTCAGGGATGCTGTCCGGGTTATCATGGCTGGGATACAAGAATTAAAGCTGCAGAAGGTGGGATTCTGGGGAAAAAGCAGAAAAAGAGGTTAAAAAAGATAAAATAGATAACGCAATAATTTAAAAATCTACAGCCCTCTTCTTACAGGTCTATTCTCTCACCTTTCTGTTCTAAGCTTCTTTCTCCAGACAAGCTTGTGTGTCAAAGAAGCTCTAAAAGTCATCATTCATGTTCTCCCAAATGGAAATCCTCACACATCCTACTCTCATAACGGACTTTGGCCTCAAAATGGCCAAAATCTTCCATAACTAGCCAGATTTTCTAAAACATGAAAATAGAATGACAAGCTAAACAGTAAGGATTAAGAAGAATCAAGAAGAAAGCCTGCATTACGTTCAGAAATATGTGGTTTGAAAGAAATTAGTGTTTAGGAGGCAGGGGGAGTCTACTGAAAAAACAAATCATCCAATTGTGTTATGGGAAATGTAGTATCCAGTCATTTGTGGTTTCATCTTTGATTCAAACCTTATTCTCCAGAATCAGCAAACAAGTTAAATCTTGAGTCTAACTCATTGCACCATCACATCCAACTGCCACAACAGACTATGGCCTAAAAATGGCCAAAATTTCCCATCAGGAATTAGATTTTCTAAAGCCTGAAAATGGAGTGAAATAGCTGAAAGATGAATTATGAGGTCAGAGCGAAAAAAACGGCATACTCTGGGTTTAAAATACTTTACAGAAAACAAACATCACAGTTTGGAAATGTGTGATTTGGAAGAAATGAGCATTCAAGAATCAACAAAGGTCTGGGGAAAATTCCATTCAGTGTCTGTCTACTATTTTTGGAGCTTAACATACATTATCCAGACTCAAGATCTCTCAACAGTTTTTGAAAATCTGTCTCAGACAAGTTCCTCAACTGTATGGAAGTGGCATAATTAATATTACAGACTTGGCAAGAGATATCACATTTAAATGCAACAGTAAGACTGTGTGATGAACAAAATAGACTTGTCTAACTACAAAGAGTTGGTACCTGTCTTTTGCCAGAGTCGTCCTCTAGTCTCTCCTTTACTTTGGCTTCTCACTTTCTTTCTTCATCCGATCTTCCACTGACTCCTTTCAGATAAAAATCCTCCATCACCTCTTTACATTATTCAGTCCTCATATTTAGGGTGGAAGCCCAGCTCTTTGTGAAACGCACTCTGCGTCTTTCATGGCCGAGCCGCCTCCTGCTGCTGTGTCAGTGCCGCCATAATGCAAAGTTGAAGAGTTCAGGACCTTCCTTATTGATGAAATGAGCTCCTTTGTTGTATAGTGGGATGGAAAAGGCGAACATGGTTAGCATGAATGGCAGAGCAGCCCCGTCTTGCTGTGCTAATGCCATTATAGCCTCTCAGTACGCCGGGATTGGAAAGACTGACATTTCTTCTATATACATTTGAAGGACAGAAAATGGCACCAAGGGAGATGGCTAGTATTAGTGCAGCAGTGACATGGAAAATAATGCTGTTCGGTGCGTTGGATATACTGTACGCTAAACTGAAGCGTGGGCTCTTATGATTCAGAGGAGAAGAATGGCTCCTCTTCCTCACAGTAAAAGAAAGCACAAAATCACACATTTTGGTGCCAATAGCAATACCAACCACAATGCCAAATGGTTAAAAGGCCTCTAAATGCCTGTGTACCGGAGCATTGTAATGTGAATGCATTATTCATCATGTGTCAAATATAAACTCATATGACTAACTTTGAAATCAGATGACTCATAATTTTTTCTTTTTAGATAGGGGATTGCTGCTGCGTCTCTGACAGAGGGGATATGCTTTTAAAGTTTGTTGTGTGTTGTGGAAATGCATGAAATTACTCTTTGAGTGACACTATCTCATCTGTGATTTCCATAATGGAATTTCCAAGGGCAGTTGTCTTTGATCTAGAATCCCTATTCATATCCTGTCCTGTCTCGTCGAGCCCAGGTTGCTTCTCTTTTTATACTAAAGCCTGTCACAACAATGCTGACCCAGTACAACCCATTTAATGCTCCCACAGAGGAGAAAAAAAAACTATTGCAGAGCTCAGATTAGGTTGAAGATTCATCGTATGAATGTTGTCACTTCAGCTCTCAAGAAATGTGCAAAACAAGCCTGAAGAGTCTCCAGTGGCTTTATGTGGTTGTATTCAGGCATGTGTGCTAATATTAGCGTGCTAAGACACTGACAATGACAGTGCTAAGATGATGACTTTTTCTAGGTTCTTCCACCATCTTAGCCAAGCATGATTGTAGACTTACATTTACTAATTAGCACTAAACACAAATTACAGCTGAGGCTGATGGGAATGCTGTTAAATCTGCAGGTATTTGGCCATAAACAGCAGATTAAAGTCCCTCTCTGGTTGTTCAGAAATAATCCTTTTCGGCCTTAAAGGTCCCATAATTTGCCCCATTTCAGAAAATTAATCAAAGTCTCACGAGTCTCCACAGAGTGTCTTTCAGTTTTTTTACCTTAAAATATTCCAAAGATAGTTAATTTTGCCATGACTGTATGATCACCAGTGAGCTGCTGCTGTTCCTGCCGCCTTCATTAAAGGGGAACTTCGGTTTTATTTAACCTGGGGTCTGTTTTCACGTGTCATTTCATACATGTGAGTGATGGAGAAATTAATTTTCGACATAGCTCCAGTATTTAGCCAGGCAGTCAGCTTAGCAGCTCAGCTAGCAGCTTGGCTAGCGAAAAGTATGGGGCAGCTGGCCCCCCCGCGTCAAAGTCCACCCTAACGTGCTTTTTGCAAAACACCGGTTTTGGCGTGAGCTATCGCACGATTTCGGAACGAGATTTGCTTTCTAGCGTCCTGAGATTTGGATACAGACCACAACAAAGAGCGATCGCCAGGTAATGTGGAGGTTTTCGTTCACTTCTCATCTCTAGTATGTTGTGGGACATTCGTTGAGACTATCTGAGCCGGTCAGTGTGGGGCAAAAAGCACGTTAGGGCGGACTTTGACGCTTGAAGGTTGAAAAAAACAGAAGTTCCCCTTTAAGGATGCAGTTTGAACCAGTCGGTTATTGATTATTTAGTTATCTGGGAGAGTTTGAGGAATGACAGAAGTAAACATATTCATATCCTAACAGCTTTTATTAAACACCTCCAGCTTTGAAACGACCACAAAACACACAAAAAGATGGATTTTCCCATTGCAGCTGTCTAAAATGTGCAGATCTATGTATTTATCATCAATCTATTTACAGTATATCCCTCTCCACTCACTCCTCCTCAGCTTGCTGCAGCTCGAGCACACCAGCTCACCTCCAAGTCTGTTCAAACATTGTAGAACCACTGTACACCACACAAAGGCAAGTTGGAATATTTGAGTAATTCTACCATAAACGTTTGAACTAGAAACCATTTCTGAAGCAAGCTTTTCTTATTTATAGAGCACCATATAACACACAGAGGTTATTCAAAGTGTTTCACAGGCAAATGTCAAGAAAAAAAGGAAATAAACATGTACTGTAGATTGAATTAATTTAAGCAATTAAAAAGCAGCACAGACAAGTTAAATAAAATGAACACAGATTTATGGAATAATCAAAGCTGATTGAAAAGTGAAAGCATGTAAAAGATAAAGTATACATTAAAATAGAAAAGGAATTAATTAACTTGGGTGAACAGAAGTGCAGACAAGCTTAATAAAAGTGCACTTGGTTCAGACAAAACTTTATAATTACACTGATTACCTAAAACAGTGGAAAAAAGAACAATTTTCAGCATATTCCTAAAAATGGGCCAAGAATAAGTTTCGAGAATAAGGTCTTTCAGGATTGTATCAGACATATCCCCAATGTATTTTGGTCCCAGATCATTCAGAGAGTTATAGACAACAGGTAGAACTTTAAATTAATTTCTGAAGAATTGCATTTATTGAATTGAAGAAAAATGATGATACAGAAGTTGCATCTTGGAAGTTGATGGGGTTAGTTTCTTATGTGTGATCCCAGAAATTCTGAATTTGCATTTTTGAGACTTGTCATTGGTACACTACTGTTCAGTGGTGGGATTACTATCTTTTTTTTACTTACATCTAAAACACCACATGTCAACAAGATAAAAGAAACCACTCAATTTTCACAAGAGGGAGTCTTTTAATTTTCCATATAAGGAGGTAGATAGCTGCACTTAAGAGAAACTATACAGGTATTTCTAAAGGGGGATGTTAATCTTTGTACTTAAAATCATGCCAATCCATCCAATAATTGTACAAATATTTCATTCTGGACAAAGTGCCAAGACAACTGACGTGTTGAAAATGATCTTTGACGTATGAACAATGCTACATGTGGTGAACTGGTTGTGTTACAGAATGAAGACATCAAGTCTGGTGATCGTCTGGAGCCCAGTCGGCCAAAACCCCAGCAGGGCTGGAAGGAGACCACCATCTACAGCCTTCAGAAAGGAGCTGGCCAACCTCCGGTCACAAAAGTCTTCACCCAGAGTGGAGAGGGCAGGCACCCCAAGCTCAGTACAACCTACTCCAACCAGGACTCAGGGAGGAGCAAAGTCCTCTCCGGCCATCTGGAACGGCTTCTTTCCGGTGCACCGGGCCCTCAGCAGGGCAGCCCAGGTGGCGAGGCTGCGTGGCCCAAAGGAAAGCTCCACTACCTCAGCTACATGCGGCCAACTCCAATCGGCCAAGCAGAGCCGCAGACTCAGGTCACTTTTGGCTCCAAAACCCAAAGGCCTAATCTAGACAGGCTGCTGTTCAAGTCCGGCTCAAACCGACTGCCCGCGAAAGAGCCTCTGAGCGTCATGGATGGTAAGAGCTGCTTTTTGGTGGCTTGTTATGACAATTCCACACTCTAGCTTTTTATTTTTGCACCACGTTATTCATATTTTTGTAGTAGCTTGTCAGCATTTTCTTGAGCGTTCTATTTTCTGGTGTATTTTTAACACATCTGAATGCAATCTGATTGTGTGGTTTCATTCTCCTCTCTCTCTCTCTCTCTTCAGAGCGATTCATCCAGAATATGGTGAACCAGCTGGGCAGACACAGCATCCACATGGAGGCTTTGATGGGTAAAGACCTGGACCAGCTGGCTGAGGTCATCACAGGAGCCCTGCAGGAGGTGGATGAGGAGCGGCCGGCGCTTGAGACCCAGCCAGGACCAGGAGCCACCGACTCCAGGGGGGAGATGGAGGCTAACAGGGAGCCACTGGCAGAAATGCATCTGAATCAAAACCAGGACCTGAAATCAGATAAAGGGCAGGATCTAAACCAGAAAGACACACTGAGAACGAAACAGCAAGGTTGGTGCTTCTGCTGTTGAGTAAGACATAAAAGCTGGCAGCGTTCAGAGCATTTGCGCATATATTTTCTGTCCTAGACGTAAGAATGTGAGGCATTGTGCATTTCTAAGTGCTTTAATTAGGCAGTTTTTTATATAATCCTCGTACAAAGTACTGCCAAATGTATTTCTGAGTCTCTCATTTTGAGTCATAACTGTGTTTTCTTTGCTAAATACAAAAGAGAACTTCAGTTTTTCACACAATCTGCTCACATACATTGTGTTTGTTTCCAGGCCAACAAATAGACGGTGCAGACAAAGAGCCCGTTGACAAGGTGAATTTAAAATTACTCTGCTCAACCAACAAATTGGTTTCTCTGGGAGCGAGACATGTCCAAACCTACACTTTATTCACTTTTGAATGCTACTTCAAATAGGGATGATTTGAAAAGTTGTGCCGACTAGCATTTACTGTCGAATTATTACAAGTTGAAAGCAAACTCACAACTGCGGAACCTTGGAAAATTTCTTGATTGTTGTCCAATCTCAGTGTTTTCTCTGAACGAAGCGATAAGAATTTAAACTGTTTTTCACAATGCCACAAATCTCTGGTTAACTATACTAAAAGCTGCTGAATGCACTCTTTAATAATTTATAACGACAAAGGTTGCTATTAGACCTTGGACCAGAATTCAGACTCAGAAATGGTGATGAATGCAACACAAATTTGTTGATGTCTATGACTGGCATTTCTAATGGAGCTGAAGTCTTTTTTCAAGGTGTTAGTTAATTTTCCTCAGAGCGTAGTAAATTCTCCTCTCTAAGGAAACCATAAGTAATGTGTAGGTAAAATTAGAAAGAAAATGTCTCTACTACTCTTAAGTGAATTGTTTCTGGATTCCAAACAGCATGCAGCCTTCTTCTCCAAGCTGCTGGACTACCTCAACATGGAGCCCTTTGGCGATGCTCCAGAGGTCAACGGTGGGCAACCGGCTCCCCTCCGGAAAATGGTCGGACTGGAGAGCGTGCACAGCCGGACCATGCAGGACCAAGTTCCCGTCTCCCACCGCTGGCAGGAGAAGACCGTGGGCGAACCCGCGAAGGAAGGCGCCACCCTGCGGCTGAGCGGCGGGGCGGAGAGGCCTGAAGCGCAGGTGGACTCTGACATCGAGAGGTGGATGCAGGGGGTTCAGGACCCTACGGGGAAGAAGCAGCTGGAGGAGCCGCAGAAGAAGGACATGAGAGTCAAAACCCAGCTGGTCCATGTGGGGGTGAAGGAGTTTTCCAGCAGAGGGAAGGACAGACACTTTGGCTACATTATCACTGGTTCAGAGTGAGTCCAACACATTGACACTAGATGTATGAACTGATGCTACGGGCCAAAAGTGCACAAACAGAGCAACAAAATTTCATTATAAAACAGCAAAAAGCACCATTATGTATGCAACACATCTAATTTACAAATAAGGATACAGTAAAATACCATAAAATGAAACATCGTTTTGATTATATCAGCAATCATATTTGATTTCTTAAGAGCATGGCAGTGGTGTCATCTGGAAGAAAAGTGAACTGACAGTTTTCTAAATGTAACACTGTGGGTTAGACATGAGTTTCTATCCGTCTTGCTGGATGGGCTGTAAATGCTGTGACAGCTGGGTAGAAACTGATAAAGCAGTTCTCACCAGATAAAACATGACCTGTGCTGTCCGTCTGAAAATCCGTGAGTGACATGATTCTGTTAAGTCCTTTATATAAAAACTGAATGGAAGTCAGCCAAGAACAAAACCCAGTGAGGCTGCTGTTTTAGTCTCTGAAAAAAATCTATTCTTTCCTTATTAGCACATACTGTCCACGGCAGAGAAGATCAAATCTGAACTATTGCAGAATTTTATCCAGAAATTGAAAAGTTTATAAATTAAAAAGTTCAGAATGTGTGAAATGAAATATAACCAAATAATCAACATCGTATGTTTTTCTAATGAAAGTTTACACACAGCATTAATCTTGTAACTAGCAATATTAAATAGAGATATCACGGTGTTCAGACTCTTACTTCATGTTTAAATCATCATGTTCAGAGTAAATATTGATTTATTTTTTTTTTTAGCTAAATAAATCCAGACAGATGGGAAAATCCAGCTGGTGCTTGTGATTAGAAATAGAGGAATTAGACATTTGGCGTCTTAACAAATATTACTATAAATAATGCATACAAAATCTGATTATGTCTGATAATCAGGAATCCTATCTGCGAATATTAGATGGTTCGTTAGAAGGTTTGGATGCGACTGACTGCACTTGGTTGCACTTGTTCATTATGTTTTAATATAATTGTACTTGTCATGAATAAGGAGGTGTCTTCATTAGAATTTAAAGGTGTTTCATTGAGTGTTTGTTGTGTTTGTTGTGTTGCCAGGTGTGTGCTCTCCTCCTGTGTTGTCTACAATATTTATATAGACACCAGTCTAGAGACAAACATGCACTGTAAAAATATTGTAAAAACACTTTCACATAATTGGCTACCAAACAAAACTGTACGATTAAAGTGAAATATGCTTATTCAGATAAAATGGAAAAACAATAAATGTACAGACATTTTAATCCTGTTTTAGGAAATACACTGTTATTTTAGAGATTTTTCCTGAATTATTACAATAACACACCCTTAACAAAGTGATAGACCTAAATGTTCTGCAGTAAAACTCTGTCGTTTTGCAGGTTTTTGCTAAATTATTGCAATCAAACACCTTCAGTGAACTGTTAACACCTGCTAAGATAGTTAAAGAACAATCTTATTTTGGCAGACGAATAAAGCGCACACCATTATTGATTCCAAAACACTTTTATTGCATTTATTCAGATGAAAATTTACAATATCAACCACATAATTCTGCCGAACTGCCCCGGAGGAACTGAAAAAGTAAAACTTTCTGTGTGTTATGACCCGGCTTATGGGTGCAACAAAGAGTGGAGACTGAGTTTTTCTGAATAGAAGTTTTATTGTAAAAAATAAATAATACCTTAAGTAAATATCTACGTGACAAAATGCAAAAATAAAAACAGTCATGAGGGCATTATGAGCTCCAGCAGTGCAGTGTGGTGATAATACAAGACTCCTCAGACATTTGTTTTCTTACATTTAAGACAATTAAGCTCATTTTTCACCCAAAAAAACTGTTGCACTGTCACTGCAAAGACGGTGGGGTCACACAGGGGGCAAGATGCCTGAAAGATTCAACCAGACAAACAGATTCAAACAAGGGAGCAATGCTTCTTTGTCTTTTAAAGGGTGCATTATGTGGACTATAATGAAAAAGCTTTTGATTAATTTGAAACCAAAAGATACACAGAGAATTTCAATGAAACCAAAAAAAAACCTTTAGCATAAAACTGATAATATTTACCTTAAATTTACATGCAAAATGTTAAATTTGTAGTATGAACACAAGCCTTTATATTGAATAATTACTGTCAATTTAAATAAAGTTGTATATAATTTGAAAAAATGGAAAAAAAAACACTGTTTAAATAATATGATGCATTTCATGAAAATGACAGAAAGAAATGCAGTTTGCCATTAGTGGCATAATACTTAAAATAACAGTGGAGTTTTTGATTTACAGATAATGCCTGTAATTTAACCTAATTTTCTATAAAATAAAAAAATAATATCAAAACTACTGGACTTATTTTGCATAAAAATAGGATTTTGGATGGAACATTCAATGATGATTTTCCTTAAATATGTACTAATTAAATATAATTGCAGAAAGGATTATATTCCTTTCATCTTTAGTGGATAAAGCCTGTGCTAATGTAGACTTGAATGTTTGAATTGCATTTATATTGTCTGTCGCTTGTTTTATATTGTTTACATCAGTTCAGACAGACATTAGCCTAATGCATGTCCATAGTCTTGGTTCTGTTAGTCACTGTTTTCAAAAACATGTTTTTTAAGTTGCTTTCCCAATCTTAAGGCTCGATATTGTAGTTCCCACTTTTCGCTCCGTCCTACTCCTGGACCCATTTCAAGGCCAACTCATTTCACTTACCTTAACACCAAGCATTCATCTGCTTTGTTCGCTCACTTAAAACTGCCTTTAAGAGACGCGAATTCTGTCAAAACCTCCCACATGTTCACGTCTTTGTGGAAAAGGATACCGTAGTTGGAAATCCTCAGTGTGTGCTGTACCTGATTACAATAGCGGCGGTGATAAATCCCTCAGTGTGTGGGTATTACTGTGCTGTATTACAGCTTTAATGATGATACTTTGTCAGGGAGGGTAGCCAGGTTCCCTCTCTCTCCGTCTCTCTTACCTCTCACTCAGCTCAGGCTCAGCAAAGATAAGTTCCTATCGACTGTGTCTTCGCCTCTGGCCCGCTCTCAAATCCCTTTATGGCGTTATCAAGTCCAGTGTCAGTGGGCTGTCCTTCACCTGTTCAACAGCGGAGTCTCATAAAGGTCCAATGGGTACAGTCTTTGTCACCCTTTTGCCACACAAATAGGAATAGCAGATTAAGACGTAAACACACAATATAGGTGAGTATGCGCCAGGGGAAAGAAGCAGGTCACCTTCTGAGTGAAATATCTTCCTCCTCCTTGTCTCTCCTCGGCCAACCGAGTGGACGCCTATAGTTGGCCTATAGAGGCGTCTCTGCATTCGCTGCAGCCCTCATGATTGCACAGTTGTTATCCCCTGCTTCTTCGCACCCTGCAGTGTGGCTACGCAAACCTGCTTATCTGACAGCTCCTGACATTGTGGCGGCGGTAGTGGGGGGTTTGGGGAATAGAGGAAAAGGAAGGAGGGTGGTATACGTGGAGGGGGAAGTGGAAAAGGTATGGATAGAAGAGAAAGAGACAGAGAGAGAAACCCAAGGGGAAAAGTGCTAGCATCAACAACCAAGTCACTCCTGGAGCTCTCCAGTTGCTAGAATTACCGCAGAGGGATGCAAACGTGTCTGGAATTGCTGCGGTGAATCTTTAACTTTCAAAACCTCCTCAAAAAGTGGAGGGGAGAAAAAAAAAAAAAGAACCTCCCACTCTCTCAAAGGTGGAGTGAATCAGCCACTTGTGCACGGTACACTGTTCTGTTAGAGAAAAGCTGCTGTAATGTGGTGTCAAATGGGGGCTAAACAAAATATTTCAGCATGATTCTGACTGGAATACGTCGAAGAAAAACCTCCTTTTTTAACTTGAGACGATGCCGAGTGTCTGAAAAAACGGCACGTGTAAGTGATAGTGCACTCAATACTCAGTGTTGCATGAAATTGTTTCCCAGTTTATTCCACATTTCCCTGCTATGAAGTGGTAACAAAATTTGAACAATGTCTCATTATGATCCATGACTTCTCGGTGCATGTCACCTTGCAGTCACTCGGCGGTCTCAGTGATTCCAGGTTAAGCTGTCAGCAATAAAGTAGCTTTCTGAGTGTGTTTGTGTGGATGCCGTTCTCATTTCCTCCGTACGACGCTCTGGCCGGCAGATTGCCTTTGTTTGGTCTATTTCCTTGGCGATTTACTCTCTGAGTGAGAGAGCAGCCGTGGACTGAGCTGAGATGAGGCATGGCTTTATCAGACCACCATTACACTTCACCTCCATTCCATTTGCACCTTATTATTCTCATCTCACCGTGAGGGCGCGTGCACGGAGTGTTTGTGTACTCGGTGTTATCATGTTTTTACCTGGAGCGTACGTGCGCGCCCGGAGAAAGCAAGTGAATGTGGGTGAAAGACGAAGAAAGATGAGGGAAGGGGAAGGGAGAGAAAGGAGCGTCCATATGATACAGCCATTACACCTCATGCAGGTTCCATTTGCACCTTATTGTTTGTCTCATTGCTGGAAAAAAAGCAGGTGATTTACCAAGCCTGAAGAGGCAGCTGATCCCTTTTCCCTTGGCGCACACTGGTG
The DNA here is from genome assembly GCF_021347895.1 of Acanthochromis polyacanthus. Lineage (NCBI taxonomy): Eukaryota > Metazoa > Chordata > Actinopteri > Pomacentridae > Acanthochromis > Acanthochromis polyacanthus. Next base: position 21,589,668 of record NC_067132.1, on the reverse strand, counting down.
TGTGTGTGTGTGTGTGTGTGTGTGTGTGTGTGTGTGTGTGTGTGTGTGTCTGAGTGTGTGTCTGAGTGTGTGTGTGTGTGTCTGAGTGTGTGTGTGTCTGAGTGTGTAAATGTGTGCAGTACATCCATCCAGACAACCATAGCTTTGCTTGTGTGCAATGACCCATTTGTGGGTATGAATTGTGGCGGTATCTCCCTAAAAAAAATAGTATTTTAACAGCTGAGTGGCTGCGGGTGTGTTGCACGGGTATGGACCTGCGAATGTGACGCCTCGCTGTGTGTTTCCTCCCCCAGCTCCCTCACCACTGACCAGGGCTTGGACCTGATGGAGCGTCTGACCCAGAGACTGAGCCTCCACGCCGCCGATCTCACCCAGCTCTCGTACGTACAAGAACAAACATCCCCCGTTGTCACAAATAATGATTCTCCTCGCAGTTTACAAGCTATACATTGAATAAAGGATAATTGGCCGCTTTTAAAGCATTTGAAATGGTTTTGTCTTGTGCCTTTGAGCTCGGAGAAACAGAGTGAAGGTTGTCCAGTTGCTTCGAGGATTGTTTGTGTGAAAAACGCTGTGCCACACTGCCAGAGACTGTAGGCGTTTGTTGTTTTTCTGACCTTTTGCAGTGTTTGACTTCTCGCAGGGAGAGAAATCAGGCCTAATTACCTCCAGACACATACTGATGTCTCCATTGTATTCAAAACACTGCCTCGCCACTATTGTCACTGTACGCCTTGTCAAAAAGAGAGCAGTCAAGCCATCAAACGATTTTTAGTTAGAGGCAAAGAGAGGAAGAGAGAGAAAGGGAAGCAGCAGTGGATAGAGAGCTGGAAATAGAGAAAGTAGTCCAGCAGGAGGCGGTTAAAATATTAATGAGCAGGCGAACTGTCCTTGAACCCAGGCTGTTTTGTGCTCGTACCATGGTTCTGCTGTACATTTGGTGTCAGACCATGTAGGAGGCAGAGGAGATGTGTTCGCCTAAGATCTGACAAGCCTTTCAAGACACTCCTGCAGGAGAAGTGAAGTCTGGGTGGTTCAGTAACACCCACAGCATATGAACACCAAAGCCGCTGCACTGCAGTGTGCGGCTACACTGCAACTGTAGATACAGAGCATTTTGGCTCGGATAATAGTTACTGAGAGGGAAAACTGTCGGTGTGTTCTGTATCTAGTGTTCGTGCTTTGAAAACACACACAGTGACCTCAAAATAAATGCAACCAAGGAGGCGTTCTGATCTCTATCTTTAAAGCCGGAACAGCAGGACGTGTAATCGTGCCGGCACTGATTTAGTTAATCTGGTTATTGCACCTGTCATTTCTTATCGCTCTGATTCAACTACTGACGCACAAAATGATTAATGTCATTATGGGGATGCTGATGAAATCATTCACAAACAAAACACTTTTTTTTCCCAGTTAAAAGTAGTAACACTTAATCACAGGACTGCTACAACTCCTGCTGCACTCTAAAAACAAAGGTTTAGACTCAAGAAAAAAAATGAAAGCAACAGTTTGCATCAGTTTTTCTTTAGTTGTGACAATTTCTGAAGAAATTAAGTTCATCCAACAAGCTTTAATAAGTTACAGGAACCTGTCTTTACAGTCAGTACTGTTTTGAATGACGAGTTGCTTCATAAATTGGTAGCATAAACACAAGCTTTTATGCTTTTACAGACTTTCTGAACTTAAGGTAGAAAAAAATAACTTATAAAGCCAGTTTGAACACTTGTACAAACTTCTTATTTCATTTTTAAATGGATTAACACAGACATTTCAGTTTAAATTATTCATTATATTAAGTTGGTGTAATTACTAACATTAAATTATCAAGACAACTCATCAAAGCAATGTTTGCAACTTAAAAGGTTTATGTAAATCAGTAAATCTGAATATTTATCTTCTAAGCATTTAAATAAACAGGTCACGACTTATTTTTTTTAGAGTGTATTGAAGAGTTACTTTAAGTTAAAGTGCAAAAAAATCATACTAATAAAACTAAAAATACTCACTTTTCCTGTCACAAATGGTGCTAATATAATAATATATAGTATTGCAGACAAATTCTTTGTAGTTGTAATACCCTGAAAAAAAGAGCTCAGTGATGATTCCAAATTATTTCCGTTTAGTATTCCTGAAACACTTTTGTATTTTGTTTTTGTTCTGCAAGACTGACTTATTTATTCAGAGCAAATTTTGTTCTGAACGACCAAAATTGGTTTTGATGGTTCTTGGCAGCCTGGTCTCACACCAAATTATATAACAAGTACATTAGTCCACAGTCCAAATATTATTTTCATTTTAAAAAAAGATGTAAACTCTTGAGATGGTTGTGTTTTTTAAGGGCGATTCTTGACATGGGACCTTCACAACCTGGAAAACAACTGGAGCACTTGCATGGGTGTATCCTAACCCAAACCTTGATGTTTTCCTAAGACTAACCAAGTAGCTTGTTTTGCATAAACAAAAACAAGCAGAGACTAAAAACTGCAACAAAAACTGCAACGGGTCCAACTGAAACTCAAAGAGAAGTGTAAATTGAATAGTCCCACACAGCACCCAATTTCCAGTCTCCTAGGTAAAAACCTGTGGTTAATCTCTCCCCCACCACTCCAACCTCCTAATGCCACGTTTGTTGCTCTTTTTATGTGCAAAGTAATGTGACATAGACATACGACAGAAGAAAACATTAGACCAAAAAAACTGTCACGGGTTGATAGCCTTTATAGTGAGTCTGTTATGTAGCTATTTCACAGTTTGACTCTAGACTGCATTGATTCTAGTTTACCTGGAACACAATGACATGCATAAGCACAGTTATACTGAATTCAATGCAATATCACATGATTTTACATATGTTTAGTGTATTTTCAGATATCCAGGGTATTCCTTCAAACTTCTAAAAACTCTTGGTGTATCAGAGGTGCATATTTAAAGTTTTTTCCCCCACGAAATAGTCCCTGATTGCCTTAAAATTGGCTGAGATGTAACTTTACATTGTTGCATGCAGAACTATAGATGTAATCCCTGCCTCTCTTTCCACCCACTCCTCCCCATTTACTGCAGCTCAGGCACACCAGCTAACTTATAACTCTTTTTGTACACTGTAAAACTACTCTACCCAACAGCAAAATGTTATATTGGAGTAATTCAATCATATATGTTCCAACTGGAAACCGATTTTGAAGAAGAAGAATACAGAATGCCACACCCTGCAAGTTAACAAGATTGGGCTTTGTTTGTAGATTTGTGATGTAAGAAACCCTGAAAGTCTGAAACTGTCTTTCTGAGGCTGTCATGAGTATATTGTAGCTATAGGGTGAAAATCCAATATTTCGCCTTCTAAGACATCAAAACACCACATGCACATACTCGCAATGTAAAAACTTCACTTTACCAAGATTTACATCAAAATTAATTATCTTGGACTCATAACTCAGTCACATGAAAATGCACAGACATGATTCTCACATTTTTACATTCAGTGTGAACCAACCATCTCCAATGCCCATCGTAAATCAATCATAGAACTGCAGAGCTTGGTTTTATTCATTTTTAAGATGTTAAAGTAACCCGGTGGCATTTCTCTGTGCATCCATGGTCACAGTGCGAACAACTACTCACGGCTTATTCAGTATATCTATGTAAGAATTGTATGTTCTACAGCACAGTGCATTTGTGAGTGTATATATTGTCGTTCACAGCACATTTATGTGGTTAAGCCAGTGTAAAAGCCACAGAAGAGCCCACTCTGTCTTACACCTCGTATTGACACACTTCTATAGAGAAGACAAACACAGAAAATGTCGTCTCTGTCTGGCTTGTTTATCTCGTTCTTTTCCCCCTTTGCAAAGTAATGAAAGCGCATTCATGTAGAAACAGCCGAGGCGAAGGACATGACGCGAGCTCATTGTGCCTCGTGCTGTGCGGCCTCGACAGGTGAGTATTTGAAAGCCTCTGTCTGAATGCGAGTCGGCTGGAATACGAGAGCTGGGTCAGAGCACGCCGCCCTGCTTCTGGGGCCTCTCGTTGTTCCCTCGCTCTGATGAGCCCTGATAGTAAGAGACGAGAAGAGATACTCAAATATGACAACAGGCGGGCAGAGATGACTTCCAGACAGAGCGTACTAGAGGAGGAGGCTGGATTTTTTTTTCCTGCGTGTGCGAGTGTGTGTTGTTAAAATTTTCAGACACAATTATGTTTGAGCTTGCTATTACAGTAATCAGCACAAAATATTCCCCCTTTCAAAAGAGATTTGAAATAGCAGTTCTGGATGATGATGGGCTGGAGATAATATGTGCCTTTTTTTTCTTTTTTTTTCGCTTTTTTTTTTCCAGATGACGTAAGTGTTTTGCTCATCAAAAACACTAGGGGGAGTGGGACACACACTCACAAGTCCGTCCGTCCTCACACGCATTCTGTGCAGGAACACACACACACTTGGCTGCCAATATCCCGCCAACGAGCCTGCAAGCGCACACACACTCATCTCGTCCCACCAACAGAGCTAATATGAAGTCCAAGCTCACACGTCCGATAACACAGGAGACAGTGTGAAGTCCTCCAGATAACTTATCTATCTTAACTTCATCTCCCAACTGTGGCGGTGTTTTTCCCCTGCCAGTATATTTAAATACGGTTTTTGTGTGTGGCTTAGAAAAAAAAGAAAGAAGAAGAAATAAAAAAAAAAAAAAAAAAATCACGTCAGTTCAATTTGAGATGCATTGAGATCTCAGGCGGAGCACCTTCGGCCGGAGAGAATGGAGGCAGGGGCAAAGATTGTGGAAACATTGACATTTACGAGAGCAAACAGAGTCCAGGTGAAGGCCGGGCCTCTGTGTGTGTGTGTGTGTGTGTGTGTGTGTGTGTGTGTGTGTGTGTGTGTGTGTGTGTGTGTGTGTGTGTGTGTGTGTGTGTGTGTGTGTGTGTGTGTGTGCGCGCGCAGGAGCATGTGTGTGATCATGTTCACAAATGCACCGGTGCATGGTCGGGTCCGTCTGTCTGGCAGTATTGGCTCATATATCGCTCCTGGCCGAGGGAGTGTCGCTGCATCTGTAGCGGGGCTGACTGATGGTGAGCGGGTCTGGGTCACAGCACTCCGGCGGTCTGATGAATCTGCCTCTCTGTCGTACAGTCTGGCAGCGAGTGCACTAAAAATGTACTTTCCAGGACATAACAGTTCAGACACGATGACGTACTGAAAGGTTTCGGTGGCTCGGTGGAAAAGTGGGACGGGTTTTCACAGTTACTTATTGTCAGCTGTCAGTAAATTCTCGACTAAACATAGGTCCCCATCTGCCCCAAGCTTGTTATTGTATCTATTTTATGCCATATCTGGGTTGCTAAAGTCAGATTTTACCTCCTAAATCATGTATATAGTACTTGATTTAGGTTTTATTAGCAGATTCTTCTAACTAAAACACATAATTTGATATTTTGAGAAATACTCTAATTTAGAGAGTAAGGTGAATGTTAGCTTAGCTTAGCATAAAAACTGGAAAGACGAAAAAACGGTCCAAATAACGCCTCTCAAGGTCACCAATTAACACATAGCTCTAAAATGGACACTATACAGTATGTACTAGGCTATTTCTTGAATTTCTGCTAGTTTCCGGTTTTTATGCTAAGCTAATACAGCTGTCTCCTTGTTGTAGCTTCATGTTTGTTGCACAGGCATGGGGAGTGGTATCGATTTATTCGTCTAACTGTCAGCTATGACATAAATGAGCTTTTGAGCTTCTGGTTTTCCAGAAACAATGAATTATGCCTGCATTTCAACAATCCAGTGGCAATTTAAAGAGTGTTCTAAGAGCATAAACCTTCAGGTCCTTGTTTCCCTACTTCTTTTTATTGCATCTCCAGCCAAATCTGCACCAAGATCTTCCTTCTACCAAGATTGCAAACAGTAGCAGCACTCTAAGCTCCTTGGCAAAGGTAAAAAAAAAAAAGAAAAGAAAATCCAGATTTTCATTGTGATGGAGATTCAAGGGTGAAAAATACATGGAAAATGTCAAACCCAGCAGCATGATTTGTAAACTGGCGCCGTATTGGTTTGTTTAGTGTGTGCTGTGATGTCAGTTACATTTTCAGAAAACCAGATGAAACATGCAAAAATAATTGTGCAACAGAAATCTTCCATTTAAATTACCTTATTCTTGGCTCTAAAAGTCCCGTTTTGTTAAAGCAAGTGACAAAATCTGCTGTTACAGTAGAAAAATAAAAAGATATAGTCAATTAGAGGCAAACAAATCAGGCTTTTGTGAGGTTTTTCTACAAATATGTGTCAGTAACAGTACGTGAAAACTGACAGAAGCGAAGACAGTTCCACTTTTAATACAAATTGTTGAGACAAGTTGAAATTTTCCCACCTCAGAAGCGGATTTTGCACTTGTTTTAAGAATATGAGCCATGTAGGACTGAATGAAACGTGATAATAAGCAGATTGCTCAGTTCTGGCATTTTAAAAGTCTCACTGACTTCAAAGGGTGATGTATCTGACTCGTACATTGATCATTTGTTTACTCATGCCATGTGTTCATCATCATCTCAGGCTTTGCTGGTTTAATTTTCATTTTAAGAAATCTGAGGAATATTATCTCACTGCTCCATTCCAGTATTACCATATTTCTTGCAGATTTTTCCCACTTGGGTTCTTAGTTTCTCCTGTTTCTTTGTTGAGCTCTGTTTTGAAAAAGAGCTACCATTAGGGCTGTGAAGTTGCTGATTATGTGTAATTTTAGCTGTTAAAAATCTCCCCTTTCAGCTGTTTAGAGGAATATTTTCATTTGGGATGTTGCACTAGACACGAGCAGTTTTTTTTTTTTTCTTTACCCATTGCTGCGCTTCCCTGACCATTGCTGGGAGTTCTTACAGAGTCGGCTGGGGTTGTTAGATTTTATTTCATGGCCAACCTCGGGGACCTTCAACATTTATTCTGCTCCAGGGAGAGAAGTCTGTAGCTGACTCCTGCCCAGACAGAGGAGAATGGGTGCAGGGAGTGCAGGCAGGTTACTGTAGGTGAAAAGAAAACAAGGTGCTCAGTTGATGACTGTACTTTGCTCTTTGGCCAAATCCAAGCTGAAAAGAAAAGCCAAACTCATGGTCATCCACGTTTTTTTCTGAAAGGGTGTTCACAGTTTCTCCTCTTATTATCGATGCCCTTTATCAGTTTCTGCATCCAGTGTCGAGTTAAACATAGTTGAACTTTGAAACAGTTGAGTGACACTTTGGGAAATGTGATCTTTTGCTTAGAATGAGATGAGAAGATCGATTCCACTCACAAATCAGTCCAGTAAATATAAAGGTTATGGCCAGACGCAGGTTAACTTCGTTTATCGTAAAGAAAATTGGAAACTGGAGAAAACGGCTAGTCTGACTCCAACAAAAACCCACAAAATCCACCCACCTGCATGTCTAAAGCTCACGAACCAGTATCTTCTGTTTTGTCTGTGTAACCTACACAAAAACCTAAATGTATAGTCTGGTCTAGAAATAGTCCCACGCATTGTGTCGCCTTATACATTTTGGGGGTTTTTTTGTATGGCATAAACAGACAAATACAAGTTTCCATGCTGTTTCCAGTCTTTATGCTAAGCTAACCTAACCTGCTGCTGGGTTCATATTCACCAAACCGATAACATATCAAACTTCTCGTCAAATCCTCACGAAGACACTGAATATATGACAACGATAAATGGCTTGCACTTACTTTGTACCTTTTAAAGAAGGCTGTTTTTAACATTAATTGAATCTTTGCTTATTTAACATTTATATATTATGCGTGAAGAGATTACTTTCCAGTTTTGTTGCAAACTCTATTCTATTCTATTCTGTCAATTAACCGATTACTTCTTTGGTGTATAAAATGGTGACAAATAGCGATTAGTGTTTCCCACAGCCCAAATTGATGTTCTCAGATGTCTTCATAAGGAAAGAAAACTGAAAATATTAACATTTTTGAGGCAGAGATCAGAGAATTTAGATCTTTTTTGTAAAAAAAAAAAACAGGTTAATCAATTGTCTAAATAGGGGTGGCTGTGGATCAGGTGGTAGAGCGGATCATCCAATGATTGAAGGGTCGGCGGTTCGATTCCCGCTCTTGCCTAGTCATGTGCTGTTGTGTCCTTGGGCAAGACACTTTACCCTCCTGTGCAGCTACTTACACTAGTGTATGGATGCGTGTGAATGTTGGTGGTGGTCGGAGGGGCCGTAGGCGCGGATTGGCAGCCATGCTTCCGTCAGTCTGCCCCAGGGCAGCTGTGGCTACAAATGTAGCTTGCCAGAGTGAGAATGTGTGAGTGAATGAATAATGGATCCATTGTGAAGCGCTTTGAGTGGCCAAAAAAGCGCTATATACATCTAATCCATTATTATTATTAAATAGTTGGCTAAACGATTAACAACTAATCTATCGATAAGTCAATTCTTGAAGGTCTACACAGCACTTTACAATGTTGTTCATCTATTCACGCAGAACTACCTGGAAGTAATTTAAGGCGGCTGTGGAATACTGGAATGTTTTTGGAATACTCCCTAAAATGTCCAACTGTTCCTCTTAACTACAGCTGCTGATTTTGTCCCTCTTTGCTGTTAATCCTGCAGCGTTCTGGGTCCTGCGCTGACGTTCAGAGTCGGCCAAAACCCCAAGAACGTGACCACCGCCGACCTGGTTCAAGTCGCAGGTAAGCGAGAGCTCCCCGTTTCCTTTCTTCCATCGCCTTCGCACGATGATCCTGTTGACAACCTTCATTGCGATTCATCTCATTTTTACGAGCCAGACCACTTTGTCACCGTCTGGGCTTCGGTAAATGAGAACACAGATTAGTCTCTCCAGATACAGTAGATAGACTGGTGTTCATCTTGTTCAGACAAACCCCTGTCCCTAAGAAGATTATCAACACTGTGCGATGACAGATGACCATCAGTTACAGAGATGATGAGCTCGCCGCGCACACCTACTGCTTCTGCGCACACACACACACACACACACACACACACACACACACACTCTGTACAGTACACCGGACAGTTTATTCGCTCTTCTATTACGTCCAGCAGGCTGACAGGTTGAAACAGGCTCATAGCGACCAATCAGTCAGAGTGTATGCTTCTGTGTGAGCCTGCATGTATGCACTTGTTTGATGTGGACTGATGGAGAGCTGTCACCCGCAGAAAGGAGGTTGTCAATATGCCTCCACTTCCCCCGCGTTCATTGTCTGCACTCCGATCAGCACCCGTGTCAGAGTGTGTGTGTGTGTGTATGATGTGTGTCGGTGTCCTTGCTTTGGTTGGAAATGACTTTGAGAAGCACAGCAATACTCCCTACAGTCAATATCATCCAATATCACCCCACTGGAATCAACATGGCGGTGTTGTTATTGGCAGAATTGTGTTGCTGCTCCAGTTTCTCATTGCGGCGACGTTTTTTTGGCACTGGCTCGTTCGCTATTAGGGAAGTGACGGCTGATGATACAGATTCACCACAAGAAAAGGCGGGTTGAGCGTCGGATCGGCAGGTTGCAGGGGTGTGTTTGCACACGTGTGTGTTTGGTGGATTACAGTGTGTCTGTATTTATTCCTCGCCGTCAATCCCACTTCTGCAACGTTTGTTTAACAAAACGATCAAATGAGCAAATATCACGAGCGCCGCGTGCATGAGGTTTTATCATTATACTGTATCGTAATCTGTTCTCCCTGCCTTTATCTATATGTTTTCTGCTTCTTCACATCTTTTTTTCCTCTTTTTTCCATTCCCCTCTTGTGTAACTGACTTTGATGAGGTGGCGTGTGGCGAGAACTAATGAAAGGCGTGAGCAGGGCTGAAATGTCAGACCAAATGTTAAGTCAACATGATCATCAGCCTGACCCATGTTGATGAATTATGAATACAGACCACCTGAATAGCAATTTGTAAAGGTGAACAGGAGCTTATCAAACTACTTATGGTTCGGATATATTCTTCTTTTATCTCAAATGATCGTTTCAGCTCAGAAATGTATAAAAAAAATGACACTTTGACATAGCAGAATGCAGCATCATCTTCTCCCACACTGACCTCAGATCGAATCCTGCCGGAGCTTCATCCCCTCTGCCCCCTCCTACCTTGTTGCCCCTCCTGCCTCTATTCCCACCACAGTGTGAAGCGGCGCGAACTTCCCCACTCTCCTCCTGATATTAAAAAAACAAGCCAAAGTAAATGCAAAACTGTCCCTCTCGTGCTGTTTTCCGGCTCCAAAATAAGCATGTATGACATTGAATTCAATGCGGTATGGCAAAAGGCGTGGTGATTTCAAAGTAGTTACCAGATTGTGGAGCAACAGCGTGGTTAAAGTGCAGTCTGAAAATCAAACTGACACCCACATGCAGTGGCCACCTGGGTAATCCTGGCTGACCTTTGCCTTATGTGTGGCTGTGCATAAATGACGTGGCCTCCTAATGAACTCATCAAAACCCCTGCTGGATTCTTTGCTCAACCTGCTGCTGAGAGCTGCACATTTATGGTTCCATAGCTGCTGTAAAACTGGGAAGCCAAAAACTGGAGATGATGCAGAAAATTTAGCAAATACATTCTTCTTTAAAGCTGATTAATCACAAGTGAAACAGGTCTAATCAGTCATTTATCATCAATATGCAAGTGCACAACCATGTTCTTAATCTACTTGATGATAAATTTGTATTTTTTAGGGCTTGCAGGTGTTGATTTTGTTTTGTCAAAGAATATTTTCATTTTACAGAAGCACATTATGTGACAGCTTTTCATAATAACAACTTGTAAATATTCAGGATTTTTCCTTGATAAAAGAGTTGAAGTTGTTGTTGGTCAGTTTTCCTGTTGGCTAAATGGTTTTGCACTGCAGGGGATATTTTTTATTTACTGTTTCGGCAACAAACTGTTCAATTTTTCTTTAAAAAAATGCCTATTGTAAGTTAGATGAGGTGTTTTAACAGCAGATTTGAAAAGCTGAAAGTCAAATTACTTCAACAGTTTTAATTATCTTGTTGACTAACATGCAGCCGTGTCCAAATATTGTCTAAGCTGTATATTTGCTGTCAGAGCTGTAGCTAACACTCTATTACTCCATTTTTGTTACCAGTTGATCAGTCAAGTGTATAAGATGTCAAAAAATACTTTTAAAAATGGTTTGCACAGGTTCTGAGACCATTTTTCAATCTCGTGTCTTGTTTAACTAGTCGTCCAAGTACCAAAAATATTCATTTTTCAGCAATATAAAACTACAAAATGAAGCTGAAGGAGGATTTTTTATTATTATTTGCTTGGAAAATGACATGATTGTTTGTTGATTTCTTCCTAAATGACTAATTTTCCAACACTGAATATTGTATATTTACCACTAGACCTGCAACTAATAATCATATATGTCATGTAAAACAGCTAAATGAAGATATTTTAAATATTTTCTTGGAAAATAACTTTATTTTTGTGCATTTATTCCTAAAACAACATTGCTTTCTCTGTTAATTTAGTGTTAGGTCTGCACCTAATGGTCGTTTTCATTGTCCATCAGTCTTCCTTTTTATTTTTAGATTAACACGTTAACTGCTTAGCCTCTAGAATGTCAAAAAACCTAGCGAAAAATGCCTGTCACAAGTGCTGAGAGTCAGAAGCTTATTGTATAGTAAAGCTCCACTGGTGTTACCTTGACTGTACGCTGCAGTGTCTGAAAGAGGTTAATATGGCTCTGCTACATTCTGCTGTCCATCTATCTGCCCATCAATTCTATTTGATGTGTTCAATGCTCCATTGAAAAGAATAGACAAAGAGACTCGGTTGAAAGGCATGGACAGTATAGAGGAGATTTGATAACTCATTGAAAAGCATCTTTTAGGCAGCAGGTTCTTAGCGCCTGTGTGGTGAAAGGCCTGCTGGGAGGTCTGACTGTATTAGTGGAGGTAGAGGCTCTTGTGTTCTGCTCAACTGGAAAACCGCAGGACAAAGACCCGCACTGCCTAATCCCTGCTCGGCAGCAAAACAAAAGAGAAAGCTGCTGCTTTATCAAAACTACAAGGCATTCTGTGTGTCCGTGTTTGTGCGCGCGTGTACGGATGCGTGCGTGTGATTTTTTTTATTTATTTATTTTTTATTTTTTTGCAGCTGTGTTCGTACTGTGCCAAGAAAATGATTTATTCAATATTTGATGAAGTGGCAGCCAAGCTGTTAAAACCAGTGTTGAAATGTGTTGTTTAGAACTCTACTTTTTTTTTTGCCTTCTTGCTTCCTCTCAGTGATTTCTAAACATGTAAATCACCTTCAGTTGGGGGGGAAAATAGATCTGCCAGGACTGCTTTTGCTCACTGTAAAGCGACGTTTTGTAGCTGGTGATGGATTTGATCCACTTGCATGTTTGCGCACTTCGCAGGGAGTAGGTGGATTAGATGTGTAGGAAGGGTGTTTTTGCTTCATAAAGTGTCTCTATTTTTGTCCTGTCATTATGTTTTTGTGTGTCTGAGCCTTGGCACATCATTTTTCTGACACATTTCTGATTGGCTGCGGCTGTTATAACTACACTTAAATGCTTCTCATTGGTCAGCAACTTTGTGTTTGGTCTGACAACTGACGCCTCATGACTTGGTGACTTGTCTCCCAACTGGGATCAAGGATGTCCAGGCCAAACACCAGGGTGAGTGAGAGGATATGTGTGTGTTAAGAGAGGCTGTAGGTGGTGGGTGGGAGCTGGGTGAGGACACTCCTATTGTCTCGGCTGTCACGGCTGGGCGACCCCGGAGCCCCTCGGAGGCCTCAAAGGCCCCAGAGGCCAGGCCACAGCAATGAGTCCGCAGGCCCCCAGGCCGTGAGAACCCCGGCCCTGGTCAATGAGCGCTGGGAGCCTGGGGACCCTGGGAGCAACTTGCTGGGCCATCTGGAGCAGAGAGCAGAGACCCTGACACACGGCTGTCACCCTGGGGAGACACGCAGAGACGTGGACGTAGACAATGTCTGCCCCCATGTTTCTGCGTATCTGCGTCGTACGCACACACACACATGCAGACACACACACTTTCACTCGCATGTAAGTGACAGCAGCAGAGTGGAGGTTGGTGGCGAGTGAGAAGGAAAGTGGTGGTGAGAAAATTAGGTATTTTAGGAGCAAAGACAACAAGTGTGTTTCCATCCACCTGTTTTTATGTGCATTTCAAATTTGTGCAAAGAAAAACATGGAAAGTTAGAACCAGATTATCCACCCAGAAAGCATTTGCGCTAGGCTAAGGTGCAAAAGTGTGCACATGCAAACAGATTTGCAGTAATAAATGAGTTATCTGCTGCGACGTGGGTGCAGAAAGACAAGTTGAGAACTCACTTTTGACATACAGTGTATGTTGGTATGACATGCAGTTAGTGATTTACGCATTTACTGTAGCAGTTATAAACCAACGTTATATTTCATCGACTGTTTTGTCCTGGTTCACCTGATAAATGCAAGTATAATATTCAGTCTCTTTTAGCTCTGTTTTTGGTCTCCGCCAACTCCTTTGTAAAACATCAAACTCTTTATTTAACTTTTATTTAACCAAGTAAGTTAGTTGAAAACTGATTCTTATTTTCAGTAACGACCTGGCCAAGAGGAAAGATTCCAGCAAATCACACAATATTACAAAACAGATTACGCCATGACCTGTAAAATAATAAGGCTAAAAACAGCTGCAGTGGTCCTGAAGTGTTACTGTAACGGATTTTTGAAAAACCGACAAGAGCGATACATATGAGGTGAGTTTTTGGGATTGTTGCAGAGAGTTCCAGTCATTAGCGGCAGAAAACTGGAATGAGGATTGACGGTGAGTCTTATGCTGCTGAATTCTCCACCATGTTCACTAAAGGCAGGTAAGGTTTTTCAGTGTTGTCTTTATTACTGAATAGAGCAGCCTTGTGCAGCTATGAAACTGACTGTGTATCGCATTACAAGCAACTCCATTCATATTTCCATATATTGGTTTTATTAGAGAAACGGAGACTGTAGCTGCTTTAAGGGGCAAAAAATAGCATCAGATGGAAACATTTGTATGGAGCGATGATGAGACTGTAACCTGCCTTAAATGAATACATGAAACAAACAGAATAAGACATGGTTGCTTTTATTTTTTTCCCTTTTTGCTGTTTCATTTACAACAGAGGATTAACGTCAAACTGTCAGAATATGCACAATGTTTTTTTAAATTGCCCCCAGGGGACTAATAAAGTTTTTATAATTGAATTTAATTGGTTCTTTCACCAGTGGGACCTGTTGATTGTTTCCATTTCTGTATGTATGCTTCAGTGCTGCATGGATTTCTGGAGGCCGAGATGCTGGCTGTATTTAAGTATTGTACTCAAGAGGGTCTTGAACAGATTTATTGCTGAGGTAATTTATTATTGATGTTACCCTGTCCTCTTTTATCTGCTTAATTTGTTAATCTTGTGTATTTTCTTCACTATAATAGCATATTTATCTGCAGCTGTATCCTGCAGGTGCTATATATGCTATGCCTTTAGGGAGTTAAGGCATTCTCATTATAGCATTTTAGCCATTTTATGTTAATTTCTTTGGGATGCATCTATGATTCTTACTATATAGAGTGTTTTGTCGCTTTCTGTATGTCAATCAGTGGAAGTTCATGCCCTGTTAGTGCATTGACAGTGTTGATTAGTGGCACAGTTGCAGCCACTCCCTCCTTAAGATGGTTTCTATTTGTCAAAAAACTATTTGCTTGATGAAGGTCTACCATCAAAACATTGCGGATGAATGTATTTCTGCAAGTTAGACAGAGTGCCGGAGTCTATTCAGTTCGCTGACGTCATCTCATTGCGTCCTCTTCTTCTGCTGAATGGCACCCTACTGGAAAAATACCGCCAGCAGCTGTTTATTTTGATGCACCCTACTCCAGTGTTCACAAAACGGCAGGGGATGGAAACACACATTAGTTTGCATTTTCTTGTCTCGGATATTTTTGTTAGCATTTGCTCCTCATTCGGATGTGAATCGGAGAAGTTTTCCCCTCACAGCCAGTGGAAGCGACTTCAACACTTTGCGGGCAGGTGTAAAATGTACCACGCTGCCTTGTTTTGTTCTAAAAACATGAGAGGACCTGCCTAAATATAACTGGGTTCCTCTTCTGTGTCACTCCGTCTGTCTGCCTGATTCTGTCTGTCTGTCTTGCCTCTCTTCTCTGTGGGAAGGCCTGGTTTGCTCTCTGATCTGCTTACACACACACACACACACACACACACACACACACACACACACACACACACACACACACACACACACACACACACACACACACACTCACTCTCTTGCAGACAACTCTAAAGTGAAAACACAGTAGCGGTGGCTGCATAATGGTGCTAGCTACCATTTGAGTGGTGAGTGGTAGTCTTTTCCAGCTGAGCAGATTAGCATAGATCTCCCACGCAGACAGAGTTGACCTTCACTCTGGCAAACACTTGTCAAAATGCCAGCGATAATTACCTGCTCTCTTCGCAAACAGCACAATGGTTTATCCACCTGCATCTCAGGCGTGGAGGACGGATCTGTAGTGCTGTAGCGGCCTGTTTTTGGACATACACTGCTGGTAAAGGTAATATAAGCCACTGGCATTCCTGTGTGACACGTGTGTGTGTGTGCTGCTTGATATCGTAATATTTACCATTCAGACGTCAAAAAACCGCCAGAGGCCAAAGAAATAAGAGTGAATTACATTTTTCTTGAATGTTGCCACCGCTTTCAGCATGCTCATGTCCGGACACATATGGCTGAAATGAAATTAGTTTTGTCAGCATGGGTTTGACACTATCAAGATCGAAAAAAACCTGCTTTTTTTTTTTCTCCCCCTCCCGCCTCAAATTCAACAAAAGCTCGGTAGCAACTGTGTCGGATGCTTGATTGTCTGTGTGTTCATGCCTTAACATCTGTATCAATGAGCGTAGAGGTCAGAAAACAACCCCATTCCTCCCCCTCTGGTCCCTCTCTCTCTCTCTTTCTCCTCCTCCCCTCATTCCCCTCCCTCCCTCGGCACTCTCCTCTCGCCTCCTCATCACTGGCTGCCCTCTCTGGTTGAGTGCTTGAATGTGCTCAGTTCGGTGATCAAAGTCTTCCTCAGTCTCTTCTCCTCCATTGCCCCTGGCTCTCTGTGCATGAGTGTGTGAGAAACTGTGTGTGTGTGTGTGTGTGTGTGTGTGTGTGTGTGTGTGTGTGTGTGTGTGTGTGTGTGTGTGTGTGTGTGTGTGTGTGTGTGTGTGTGTGTGTGTGTGTGTGTGTGTGTGTGTGTGTGTGTGTGTCATTCAGCTGCAAGCCCGGCTCTCAGTCGTCTAAACCGTCACTCTCACTATCTTCTTTCAGTCTCAGTAGTACCTTTCCAGGCTCCCTTGCATCATTTTCCTGTCTGCTTGAGGGCATACACACACATATATATATATATCTATACTCACACACACAAACATAAGTCTACAATGATGCTTATTCGATATGACACATCTCACTTTTCTTTCTTAACGTTTATGCATTGTTGATCTCGGAAGCGTTCGCTGTCTGTTGCAATAGGTAAACCACAATTTATTCACTCCGCACATGCTTTTGTGTGCGCGCATGTGTGTCTGCATGCTGCGGGGCGCTAGATAACCAGAGCTGCGTGACTCACACTAAACTGCTAAACATTTTTGCATTGTTTTAGTGGAAACTTTCTGTCTCTAGCAGGGTGTTAAACATCTTTTTAATTCCAAGGTCATGATGCTTCATCCTTTTCTTCTTCTGCTGCTGCTGCCTCCTGAAGTGCCTCCAGGAACAGAAAATATCTCAAATTGTCAAAGACAGCTATTAGAAATGCTCTTGTAGGGCATTCTGATGTCTGTAAATCGGTCTAAAACATCAAGTTTTTATCCTTGTCCCTGGCCTAGAGAGTGAGCTTTCATCACCGCTGACTCTTTGTGCTCGTCTCACCATAAAGAAGGTGTCATGTGGAAACATTTTCTATTGTACTGAGAAGCTGAGAATGTTCCAGCAGATGAATTGGGCTGTGTCTTACTCTCCCCCTTATCCTGTTTATCCTTGTCAGCGGTACTCTTTCCCAGTACTTGCCCTTCCTCCATGCTCTTGTGCTCTTAGTTATTCCTCTCTCTTTTGCCTCAGTATTATCCCTGCACCTTTAGTGTAGGGTCAGGGCTGCACTGCTCCTGTAAACATATTTACTGTGTCAACATTGCTGTTGCAAAGCAGCTGAAGACAGTAACAGGTGCCTGTCAACAGCCGGCCTGATCTCTAGTGCATTAAAGGATCTTTGCTGTAGACGAGGATTAGTGTCGCCTGGCATTGTTTGTTTGCTAATTCCATCTCCAAGGTATTTGTGGAAAATAGGCATGAATAATTGAAAGCGATTTCTAGTGGACGAAACGAAGCTATCAGCGAATGGAGGGAGATTAATGAGTAGGGGGTGAAACGCAACGCAAATTGGAACAACGGAGCAACCTTTCTCAGACACCTAGAGAGACCCTGTGCTCATAAACATAAATAGAATATGCATTGTTTCAGTGGTGGAAAAAAGCTTTGAAATGGGAAACGGACATGGATCCAGAAGGAAATACAGCAATATGCTTTAATGTGAAATGTGTCAAACCGTGACGCTGAGGCATTAGATACTGAGTAGTTTAAATGGAATCAGCATATTGCCTGACCTAAAATGTATTTGGATAAAAATGCAACTTTCTGGAACATTTGTACTCATGTCTAAACTTCTGATCTAAAGCCATGAGTAATCCCTTGCATTTGTGAATGTTTGTGCTTGTTCTTGAAGGAAAGTGACAGCAAGAACTGATTAAATTTCACTTATAACTTGTACAATTATAACAGCCTGACACTATTGTAGTTCCTCAGAAATAGCTGTAAACACACATATGTTTAATGCAGGTAAACGATGCACATTTTGCTTTGTTTTTTGTCTTCCTTAGTTTTTTAGAGACCCAAAGAGAATAACTTTTATAGAGTAACTTGCCATCCTTACATTACAGGAATGCAATAATTTATTGCAGTGTTACAATATAGTGATATAAGCCACAATACAATTAGTTTTGTCTATACTGTTGAAGCTATCTCTTTTTATTGTTTTATTGGACCCTTGTAGGAAAACTGATGAATGTTGCAGTATTGCACTTTAAGTGACGTTAGCAGCACAGCTCTCTGAATAGAAATGGTCTGTCAGTGTGTCACTCTACCACTTTGGTACAACATTTTAAATTGGATTGGCTGTAGTTGTGACTGTGGACAAGCATAGTGTCTGTCTGTGTTAGTCCTGAGATCAGCTGGAGACCTGTCCAAGGGTGAAGCCCAACATCTCACTCAGTGTCAGCTGGGATGGAATAAAGCGATGGATGGACCGATGGACGGATCATGTATGAACATCCATTGTTTCTGAAATAAAAATGTAATATCCATCACCCTCATTTGTACTTTGTGCTAATTAACAAATATTTATAATTACACCTCATAGTGAAAATTGTGTAGGAGTGAGGAGTGATATTAGGTAAATATGCATCAGTCAGTCCCTCTTGGACAGCCATAGCGTTGGTTGTTTACATCAAAATGGCCTACAACACAATAGCTGCATGACAAATGAAGAATGGAGTTCAAACCTACTGCTCATGTGGACCGTCTCTCCGCATTTCACAGGTATAAATACTGGATTGTCTGTTTTTTTTGAAAGTTGCATAAATGTTCAGATACAGCTCCGTGATTCCAGCGTTGTAAAGATGTCGTGGAAGCAACATTATCCAACAGTTCAGCAAAGTCTTTGGACAGTGTCTGCTGCCTCTCTTGCTGTAAAAGTGCTGTGGCTGCCTCACAGAGCTGCCAACATGTCTTGTTATATGATTCTTGCATTGATGTAGTATCTTGCTTTGTCAGGTATTTGGCTGAATAGATTCGTCAAGAACAGACATTCCCCTCTTGGGTTTTGAGAAACTCACTAGGTTACAGTATATATATTAATATTGCAATATGGTATTTTGAAATTAATATTGCACTCTGGAGTTTCTCTGGAGACGTGTTCAAGCAAAGCTAATGACTGTGGTGTGTTGAGTGCTTGTTTGTTGCAAACAGTTCCAGTTTGCAGGCACTTGTCATTATGCAGCACCAAATTTTCTAATTGATCGTCTCTGGATTTGAGCCAAACTGTTGTTGATGCAATTTTTATCTGACCAAGGACTTTGCAATGATCTAATTTCCAGCTGAGCCAAGCAGGACGGCTGGCAACAACACATTTGCTCACACATGGTGGTGAACTTAATAACAAAATGGCTCACTAGCTTAATGTTTTATGAACTGACAAAACGGCACATTCTGCCACGGCATCGCGAGGACGATTAGCTGTCTCATGGAAGCCACAGTTTTCTCTGAGCATCTAAACACTATCTAACAAACTGAAGAGGAAACAGCTCTCAATATGTTTTCCTTCAGCGTTCACAACGAACCCAGTAGAGTCGCAGAGGTTATGTCACCACTCCACAATCTACAGGAGCTGAAGGCACAAAGGGTGTGACCATATGAGATGGCAGATACGTTTTAAGCACCATGTTGAGCCGAAAATCCAACCTCCACTTCAGTGCTGCCACCACCAGCCCTCTCTGTTTTCTTGTGCTTCGTGCCGACCCCTCCACCCTCACCTCTATATTGCCTCGTCCCTTTATCTTCCATGCCTGAACCCGCACTGAACGCTCCTCCATGTGAGAGACCCAGTGCTGATGGCCCTCATGTCAAGAACAGCAGGTACTCGTGCATTGTGTTTGTTGCATGCACAGCGGTCTGGAGACTGGATGGGCGCTACTTTATGAAGCAGCAGATACAAACAGCTCCATAAATGGGCTTCTTTCCATCTCCTGCTGCGAACCATAATTCAATAAAAGGAGAAGGCATTGTAAGAATTGTAATCGTTCTCGTCGCACTGCACTGAATATTTGACTGGGAGAGCGGTTAAGTTGAAGCCTTCCTGTTTGTCATCCAAAGGGTTGGACGGACGCTGAGGCTTCACTCTGCCAAAATTACTCATCTTAAGTCATTTAGATTCAAACTCAGCCCTCGAGCACACTAAATTTATTCCTTTCTCCCCTCGACAAGGCTAATTAATGCAGTGGACTGTGATATCAATAAAGTAAAGAAGGATTCATTTTTGCAAACTTCTAGAAACACATGAAATAGCCACACCTTCTTAGCAGATAATTAAAATTTGAGGGCACAACTATAAAATGACTTTGAATGCTCAAAAAAACATCTCAACCGGCAAAACTTTTTAAAACTTTTGTGCATGTGCAGCATTCAAATGGGAATCAAAGCTTCTTCAGGTAATTTTTAAACGCTAATGATAGTGTGTCACCTTTGTTATGCTTCCAATCCGACGCCAGCTGTGGCTAAAGGTGTCATGCATTTGGATTATTTGTCTCATTTTTATGAGTGCAATATCTCAGGAACACCTTGAAGGAGTTCCTTCAGATTTGCCACAAACGTTTATTAGCACTCAAGGATGAACTGAAAAAAATGACAAACATTGAAATAAAATCTCCAGAAGAGGCGATTAGTTTTGCCCAGCAAACCTAAAAAAAAACATGGAAGAACATTTTGTTCTCCTCAACTGCAACTAAGAAATGTTTTAACAAAATAACCAAAGCCTGTGATCGGTCACTACATTTTTGCGACAGACTTAAATCTGATTTTGTAACAGCATCACTCAGTGTTCCCTAAATAAGCTCTCAAACATTCATAACTGAATCAAGGGTGAGTCATCTACTGATGAAAAACACTCCATACCGAAGTTAAATATATGTATACTAAAGAAATATAGATTGTTTTTGTTGGATATGGCTGTTAATGGACTAACAAGACTGTATGTGCGTATCAAAGAGGCAGCAGATGACACTTCAAGTGCTTGAAACCACAAAGGGTTGGTAGAAAACAAAGAGAGATGGCCATACATTTGCTGCTTCCCAGGTGTGTGCATGTGCATTCGTGCACCTGTGTGGGTGTCTGTTAGTGTTTCCGCAGTATATCACTGTCTGATGCCGTGTTTGTGTGTTTTTTCCCTCTTAATGGTACATCCGCACTAAATTGGCCCCTGAATGCAGTGTGCTCTGCCTGTGGTTTTGTGAGCTACAAGTGTAGAGAAACAAAGAGAGCCGGGGAGCTTCAAAGCGGGTGGGTGACATTTTGGGCTTTCCATCTTCAAAGCACTATTTGCTTTTGTAGTTCCTCTTTGAGTATAATTATATATTTTTTTCTAAAGGATTACAGCTGTCTGAAAACAGAGTAGAATTTGAGGGCCATTTCATAACATTTTCAATAAAGGATGCACAATGAGCTGTCTGTTTCTACATTATTTCAAAATATATCAAGCAATTGTTTTTTACTGTTATGCGTAACGTAATACAACTTATCATGCAGCATATAGCACAATGTTATTCCGTATTGGCAGCAATCGGCAGTGAATCGATCATTGACCTTCCTGGCGAGTGTCTCTAGATGGGGGAGACTTGAAATCCCCCTTGTCCCCTCATTTTCATTCACCTCTCTCCCTCTTCTCTCTTTCTTCAACCCCCCTCATCCAAGTGCCTCTCTATAATTCATGTCCAGGTGCAGCACCAGCTTTCTTTGGCAGGAAGCTTGAAAGGGGGAAAAAAATACAGATGTTCAATTTTCACTTCCTTTGTGCATCTCTGTATGTGTTTGTGTGTGTGTGCACCACATTTCTCCCCCTTTTTACCTGTAATGCAGATCGCTGTGTCCCTGTAGTTCAGCATAAGCAGTAATTAAAGCGAGTCACGGCCATGACTAACCACTGGCTCCTGTTTTCATGTGGATCTGGATGTTGTGGTTTTGCGTTTGGGCCGAGTGAGATGTTTGTTGTTGCTGTCGAGTGCAGCATCTTAAATAGAAAACGAGAAAGAAACCTTTACCCGGGATTGATTTCAAAAATCGGTAAATAATGAACCATTCTGATGGTTTTTTTTCTCTCTCCTCGCTTGATGTCGGTTGCAAGGACCCAGATTTCTCATTCCTACGGTCATCAGGAGAAGCGTGACATGCATGAATGCCAAGATATGCCCACGGCACAGCTGTATTTACATGCAGCTTCTGTGCAGCTTGTCATAGAAAGCACATGAACCCCCCACTGACTGCAAAGCTGTGGGAGCGACTGAACTCTGTAGGTGGATATCTATATTGCAAAGTGACATGTGCAGTATAATGCACAGCTGTGGCCTGAACCAAAAATAATAGCTTATTTGAGGATGCTTTTATAGAATCTGACTTCTATCTTTCATCTATCACATGGAACATACTGCATGTTTATGTATTTTAAATTCAATTTACTCCTGTTATAAAAGTAAAATGTGCTTTTCTTGGTACTGCTCTATTTTAATCCCTCAGATTAGCATTCATAAGCAGTGTATGATGTATATTATTATGACTAAAGCTCACCAGTGTTGGGGAAGTGTCTGAATCAACATAATTTTTTAGGTTTATGTTTGGAAAAATTCACCACTTGGTTTTGATGAACACAACTGTGAGTTTTTCGCACATCCAAATGAGTTCTTAAAGCTAATTAAGCTGAAAAGTTTCATAGTTTGCCCATTTTACCCATGGAATTAACACAGCTAATCTGTCATCACAGGCAACTTTCTGAATGTAGATAAATACAGTGAAATAATAATGTCCTTATATGTGCTTATAGCTTCATTATGCCGTAGATCTACAGACACAGCATTAAAACTACTAGACTAATATTGTGTAAGTCCCTCTTGTGCCACCAAAATAGCTCTAATTGGGGCTTGGACATGAGATTTCTAGGGTTGTGCTGTGGTGTTTGGTGTTCAAAGTTTTCATGGAGCGTCCTACCAATGCTAGTCAGCAGCAATGATTACAGTAGGTGGGTGCTACATGTCACACTAACAACCACTGTACTGTACATCTGCAGTGAAAATAAAAATCTTAAAGTAACGCAATCTCTGACATAAACCTTCACTGAATTCTTCGATTTTAAATACGTTGAATTAAAAGATAAGTTTTCATTAGGCTATTCCCTGTGATGTGAACCCAGTCAGATAGTGCTGGAGGTGGAATAGATGGAAAGAGGCAGCTGCTTCACAGCCTGAGCAGCACACTGGTCAATTAATTTATTTGACTTAAAATCAGCTAAAAAAAAAAATTAGTAACAATGCCAGTAATCGTAAAAAAAAAAAAGCTAAATATTTGACAAAGCCAACAATTAGTCAACATGTAGCTTTTACTCATTTTATGTATGTGTCAGGGGAGAATTGTCAACAAAAGTGTTACTGCTTGAAGAAAACATTCTTATATCCTCCTCTAACTAGATAATAGTTCGTTCAAAGCAACTTATTCTTTGTTTATATGTTGCTTGTAAATGCTAAGTTGGAGAGGTAACATTAAAGCTTCTATTCTCCTAATATCATCGGCTTGTATAGAACACCATGGTGTGTGGGATATTCCTCCAATTATGTGAAGTGATTACATCTTACTGTGTGTGGTGCTGGGGGTAAGATATAGGATTAAGGCAGGAGATAACTCCAGGTTGGGCTTTAATGAAGGACACACTAGTTCTTGTATTGACCCCCAAATCTGGGAATGTATTACTTATACTTATGGATACTGAAAGCAGAAATGTATTATTAAACATTCTCAGTGTGCCCTCATACAGGATCTTCCACCATGCTTTCACTTTACACTGTATAAATACTGCTGAGGAAATGATAAACATGTCTGGAGTAACTGACAGCACTTTTAAAGGGAAATCATCAGCAGCGGTTGCAATGTTAACAATCTAAGTTTCAAAACTTCTTGAGATTTATTATGAGGGGGAGAAGAATACAGTTTTTATTGTTTTAATTATGTAATATTACAGTTTTTTGCCTCGGTGCAGTATTGACTGAATATGTAAATTTTTACGGGCAAAATGCCTCTTAGAGTCTATCTGTGTGATATAGTGAAAGTGACAAAGTTCCATAGCGCTGCTTTACAAATTTTGCTTCATTTTTAGAAGCATAATATTTAGCTTTGGGCATTAACTTTCCCGTATTATAACTGAAATTATTATTATTATGGTTGTACATTATGAACATTAAACCCTGCCATAATGGATTCACCTCCTTGCAAGAAACAGGCCATAATCACCTCTCTAATATCCAAACGGCTGCTGTTGGCACCTACTTCTTTCTTAATATAGGAATCTGGCTGTACGATTCTGGCTGTATCTGTGTGTCTCTGCGTGAGGGACGCATTCCAAAATAGGTCGTCGCTAATCCCCCCCCCCCTTAAAAATGAGCATTCTCCTGCCATGCACCCGTTTTAGAGAGAAAATATAGAAGCAAGGAAGAAAGAAAAGACAATGAATTATGGATAAGTTTTAAGAGGGATATTGCTCCCTGGCCTCCTCAGTGTTTTTCATTTTTTCCTCTCCCCTCGCTCGTTTCCTCTGTGTCCTCTGCCTCCTCTTAAATCGATACCGGCTGACTGTCATGGGTCAGTGGCCTGTATGCATCAGGCTGGACTGCTACAGAGGAGCGCTGTGTCTCCCAGGGCTCACTGTGGAGGTGATAACTCGTTGCTATCTCAAACCTCTCTTTAAGGGACACCCGCTTTCAATTTAACTCCAATATCCACCTCAGATTGATTTGGGATGACACAAAGGAAAAAGAATATATATGATCGCCATTTCTCCCCGAAGAAAGTGAGCATGCCTAAATACCTGAGGCTGTGTCTTTGCATAGATTGAAAACGATGAAACTGAATTGTACCTAAAGAGACTGGATTATTTCCAGAAAGTCTTTTCTAAAAGATACATTTTAATTGACCTTTTGTAGAACCCTGCCCCACTTAGTTACAGCCATGCCTCCTGAGCTTTTTGTCCTTGCACAGCAGTGCTCCATAGTAGAGTTTACTGTAAGAATTTATTAACAATAGGACCAAAGTGGGCTTTTTATTTCTAGCCAGCAGTCCCTGATTTTATTACATCGCTGTCACTTGCAGATTTTGCAGCCATCTTGCTAGTCAGGCTTCAGGAATGGATCAAAGACTAGATTATCAGTCAATTTGTGGAATTAAATCTTGGAGGTAGATAGTTTACATTAAAAAAACAGCATTGTTTGTGTGCTGCTGTATAGAACTATATAGTTCAGGGTGTACTTATCAGACATGTTCAGATGTCACATGCCCAGATGCATATTTCAGTTGTCATTTTTATGCTTTATGATTTATATTTTCAAGCAGTATGATTTCAGTTTTATTGCCACGAAAGAAAAAGCTTTTAGGGAAAGGATAAACTAATGGGGTGGCAAAATGTAAGACTCTCAGATAAGTTTGACCGGGATTACTATCATTAGCTAAATACTGACAGTAGCTTAATTGACAAGGTTCTAAACAATGGAGGTAATACTAAACAATGGATGTCAGAAGTTTGGCATAAAAGCCAATGAAATGAAGTGTAGAACATAATGCTAGACCTTGGATGTAATGTTTGGTTAATACTGAAGTTGTGTCCCAATTCAGCAGCTGTATTCTACAAAGGCTGTGAATTTATCGTCGTCGCTTTAATACTTTCCATTTATTGTCTATGTGAAACTCGCCACATTGCATCCTGGTAACATTTTGAGCAACAAGGCGTCGAGTTGCCTGCTTGTTTTTGACACATCATTTGCATAAAGTTGAGGTCTCATCTACGTTATGTAAATAAGAATCGCTGTGTGGAGGTCCAACGCCTTGTGAAACTAAAACCTCTATACTAGCCGTCGTTAAAGTAAAATGAAGACAGATTGCACAACTGCATAGCTTGTTTCTCACCTCAGATGCTTTCAGATATGCTTTTCCCTGAACTTCATTTGCAATAAAAAGAGAAAGTTTGTGACTGAGTTGCGATGTTTATCTGACAAATTTACAGGACTGGTTTCTGGTGAAGGTAAGCACCTGCCATCACACCACCTAGTGGCCTGCCTATAAATCGTGCAGTTTTAAGATTTTGTGGCCTTGCATGTGGACACGTCCATTACCCTTGTGTCTTGAAACGCCACTCTTGAAGCCTAACAACCATGTTGAAGTTGATAGTCAGGCTTAAAGTGAAGACATTTGTCATTTCGACAAAATGAAGATGGAAATTAATTTTTTTGTGTTTGAGAAAAAACACTGTAGGAATATGTTCCAATGTCTACATTTACAAATTGTAATCTTCAGCTGCCAAAATTATGCCTGCAAAGTCCTCCAAATTCCCAAAAATCTCACCATGCAATAGATCTCAGAATAGGTTGACCTTCATTGCTTCGGAAAAGAATATTACATGTCTTGATTGTATTGAAAAGAACCTTCAAAACAGTAGAATCTTTGTTGTGCCACTGTTATATATCTGGTCTTTAAATGCAGCTATATGCTTTGATTATAACCCAGTATGGACATCCATCGACACATATTCATTGCCATTATACTACTTTTCCAATCTGCAGTAGTCCTACTGGACTTCTGTGTTGCATACATACACAGTATATTGCAGCTAAATATTCTGTGCAGACATACTACCGGCATGAATGCACATGTTGCCCTTGAAGTAGAAGCAGCGACTCTTTGCATACTTGTAGACACAGAGAAAAGGATGCAGCTCTTGAATTGGGAGAAAGCATGAAACCCAAATCCATTTAGCTGAACACGCTAACATTTGCCGCTTACACTAGAGTAGATGAATCATTCTTTCGATTTTTGCTCTCGTTTTTTTTGATTTTGCAGGAGATTAAAAAGAAACCACCATCCAAACTTACTGCACGCAGACTGCTTTTTACTTGCTTTTACTGTTCTCAACAGAAAATCAAAGCTTAACAGCAAAAGGTGTAAAATCAGAACCAAAGCAGCTGCACTTCACAGACAAACAAAATGAGAGAGAACTCATCTTCCTTGAGAATATAAGCAATTCTCGTCATTTCAAATCAGACGGTCTATGTGTTTCGCCGCGGTGTGTGTGTCTAGCCACAGGCTTCCTTGCACTCCAAGTCCAATTACCTGTGTTAAGGCCACATCTGAGACAGGGGATTACAGCATATTATTCTAGCACAAACAACAGTGTCTCTGCCCACCAACCTGCAGGCAGCCAGACACAAGCTACTGAAGAAGGTGTGAGAGGTGTTACATTAGCACCTGGATGTGCAAACAGCAGACTACTGACCTTTTACCAGTGACTGATACACTACCTTGAAAACTTGTTCGCCTCCTGCAGATTCTTGCGCTGCCCTCAACTCTTCTCAATATCTTTCCACCTCTGCCTCTCACTTTCTTTGCCCTTTTTCGTCTTTCTTTGTCTGATGTTTTATTTTTTTTCCTCTCTCCTAAATCATGCTTTTATTTCATCCTCTGCCGTATCTATTAAAGCGCTCTCCACAGAACCATAGCCTGTCTGACTTTTTCCTCTCCATTTTTTGACAGTTGATACTTTTACCAGAGGATGTTAGTCAAGATGTCACCTCTTTCACTTGACTTGTTGTCACCACTTGAAATTTTTTCTTTTAAAACGACAGTGATGCAGAAGTGCTCTGTTTAACTTCCTCGAGGCACCTTCCTGTTCCCCAGAAAGGCCCTGAAAATATGTTCCTTGCACCACGACACCTTTACCATGAGTGATCTGTCGCCAGCAATTCTCAAACCATGGTTTTAAACCCTTCATTCTTCACTATTACATTTTTGTCATGTACCAGCTACCATGCCTGTACAAATTGCTGCGGCTGAACATCCGTGAGACACACAACTTCCTTCAAGTCACCTGCCAGGGGCTCTAATTAGACTGATAAGCAGTGCAACTGGAATCAGCTCTTCCTGGTAATCAGCCCCACGGAGCCCAGACAGACGGCTAAATGAGGAGGAGATGAGCCATGCAGCCCAACAGGTGTCCTTAAAAAGACAGGGAGGTGTGCTTATACAGTCTTCTTTTTCCCTTTCTAACTACTCGAGGGTTCAGTCGCAGCAGAAGCTGGAACATATAGAGAGATTTTCCAGTTATTTATTAAATTAATCCAGGCAAAAACAGTATGCTGGCGCTGCTGTGGTGTATAGATTTAATCATCACGCTGGGACTGTGAACCGCTGCCTCGCTTTTTAAAAGGAATTGTTTGAGAAATTCTGCAGCAAGATGATTGATTCCGAGTTGGGGGGGAACGATGCGATGGCAAACACACTAGTCAAACAGTGTATTTTGATTTTCGAACTGCGCCCTGTCCTGAATACATTTCTCGCATTGCAGTCACAGCTGCTCTGCTTTAGACATATAATAATGATTATCACATTTTGTCCTGAAGCAAAATAGTAATAAAAAAAAACGAGCCCAGTGACACATCAGGCAGGCTGAATGCAAAATGATATCAGAACTAATAAAATCTCTGAAGGGAAATGTCATATTTCTCATTTTGACACCTGCGTGAGACTGTTGTGTTACACTTTCATTTTGCACCCACCACTCCCAGCTGTACACAGGAAAGCAGCATGGTGAGATTAACACTGCGATCTGAGGAGCAGCCAGGATGCTTCACAGAGACGGAGGGAGAGGCGGGCAGATAGGACGCAGCTCCCAGTTGCTTTATCCACTCTCTGAGGGAAGATGTCCGCTAACATCTGTGGACGTGGTTGGAGGGATTTACTTAAAGGCCGCTGGCAGCAAATGTGTTCACTTTGACATTAACCTCCTCTAGCTTAAAGCATCTTGGCTACCTCAGTGCAAATCAAAAAAAAAAAAGAGAAAAAAAACCCTCGGAAATTTAATCTAGATGCTCAGACGGCGCATTAGTTGGAACGGGGGAGGCTGAAATTGTTTGAAAAGGGACAAAACAGAAGCTTTGTATTCTTATGCTGTTCGATGTTTGATGAATTTATACTTTATACTCGGTGTCAGGACAACATTAGCAGCTCAGCATATATTGCAGTCTGATTTAGGATCCATTTTGGAGTGTTGTTTTAGATTGGCTTAGAAAATGGTGGCATCTCCCTGATTTCACGCTGTCACATCCATTCAGTGGGAGTGCAGCCCTTTATCTTGAAATAAAAACAGGAAATGAAAGCAAAAATAGGCACTTTAAATAGAACCCAAACAAATATAAAACAATGTCCATTAATTGATTAGTTCATCGATGGAATATTAATCAGCTTGTGGTCATTTTTAAGCAAAAATGTCAAACATACTCTCAGGTCTCAGCCTTTAAATTCACTTCTGTGGCTTTAGTGAGCTGAATCTTTGGCACTGTTCACACCTGGTATGAACATGTGTCATGGGTGAACAGGTGTGAATGTATAGAAGGTGCATTGGGGATGTACAGAGATCTGATCATTTTAGAGCATATCTGGAAATGATGTACACCATATTTTTTTTTAGCAAATGTGTCCTTGACCACACTGAAGAACCGAATACTCAACCGATGTAATGCATCAGCGAAAATGTTCATTTACACACCGATTGC
Source organism: Acanthochromis polyacanthus (assembly GCF_021347895.1). Taxonomy (NCBI): domain Eukaryota; kingdom Metazoa; phylum Chordata; class Actinopteri; family Pomacentridae; genus Acanthochromis; species Acanthochromis polyacanthus. The sequence continues at coordinate 21,560,213 of NC_067132.1, read as the reverse complement.
GTCATTTCAAAGTGCAACAACAAAAAAATGGTGGTTTCTAGTTCTCTTCTTCCAGTAATTTCCAGAAGACTAGAGGAACTGAATTGTTGCCTCCTACCAGATAAATACAACAATGTGTTTGGAAACAGAATTCATGTGCATATTTACTAGAGCAGGGAGGTGAGATCCAATCACCAGCAATCACTTGAGACGCATGTGCAGATGCATTCTAATGCCAGGTGTGAAGTGACGGATTTAAAGCCCCGCACTTGTGATCAGATCAGCGAGGCTGATGGTAATGCCAGGCTTTTGAACAAAATGAATATTTGAAAAGCACCACCTGAGGTATAGAGGGGGGGATTTATCTCTTATTTCTGGAATTTTATAGGCTGCATTATTAAATTCTTTGAGAAAATAATCTTGTGATTACTTGATAATGGAAGCACTCAGAAGTTGCAGCCTTTATCACTGATCAACTAATATAAACAGTGGTTTTAGAGAGGATATACATTTGTTATTTTTCACAAATTTGCTACCACAGCAAACATTATAGTTGTTGGTTGGCACTTAGCTCTTCATATTGATATTTGAAGAATTCATGACTGCATCTCAGTTTGGAAGATCATAAACTCAAACTTTCTCAGCCTTTTTTAAACTATCATGTTTATAATATGTATGATACCTCTCAGCCAATTTAGGGTGAAAGGCAAGAATCACAACCACCAACAAGAAAAGCACTCAGAGCGCAGTACTATGCCAAGACTGCTCAGTCGCTGTATCATTTCGGACGGATAAGTCCCAATAAATCTGCAGCTGTCGATTTGTAGTAGGATGGCAGTCATGTGATCGTCAGCAGGCAGCTGATGTAGCGTTCACTTGTTGTCATAGAAACAGTGACGCCGTGATGCTATCTCGCAATATACAGAAATCTTTAACAAATCCATGGATCCAGACTATAAGCTGCATCGCTGCCAAAATCTAATCAGTTGGTCCTTGTGTTGTTTCTGACCTTACCTGAAAATTTTATCCAAATCTGTTATTCTGTTATTCAATGTTGCTAACAAAGAGAGACAGAGATGGACAGACAGACAGACAGACAGACAGACAGACAAACGTACGTAATTAACCACAAATGTCAACTCACAGCGTGAAATCTCATTTTTCTGTTCAATATAAAATAAGCTACTTTCAGTGTTTCTTGTAAGCAGGAAATGAGTATATGAGGGTGAGCTTCGTGCTCGAAATCTGAATTGTCTGATTTTACATTCCTATCAACAGAGTAATATTGTTGACAAAATATGTACACTTTATAATCTGACTGCCCTACAGCTTGGTTAGTTTTAGGCGTAACACCAAGTTGGGTTAGGTAAAGATTGTGATTTAAATTAAGGTTAAAGTAGCGGTTACACCATGGTAACAAAGCACTACTTGGTCAGAGATGAAATAACAAACAAAGCCCAGTTTCCCGCTTTTAGGTCTGATGTTTTTTCAACCTTTCCATCCACCCTGGCCTCCTCCCTCAGCATACTTTGTGGCTCTATAATAACATCCTCTGCTCCCAGTAGATAATTGCTCTTCCTACAGTGCTAGAAGACTTGTTGTGCGGCATTGCTGAAATGACTGGTGTCCTCAATTTTCTGAACGTTAGGTGTTTGTATGAGATGATTAAAGGTTTATGTCTGTGTTTTGTGACTAATATAGATTTTAAAGAACACGTGCATCACTGTAGCATTTCATTTATTTGTAGTAAAGCCTGGTTTGCTGAGTTTGGGAGTCATGTTCTTGTGGTAATGCTTTAATGTGTCATGGTCGAGGTGGTAATTGTCTTTCATTGCAATCACAAATCTGTGTCCTTGTGCCAGCGGTATATGCTTGGGAAAACACACTGCATGTGTTGATGCTCTCCGTCGTCTATAGATTGTTCGATGATGGGTCTTGTTTTCCGATCAGATCCACTTGATTACCATCAGAGCCCAGAATCACCCATCCACCCACCCCTGCCTGCTCCACCACGTCTTCCACCCTCTCCCTCATATTCCTGACTTGAGTGATGGCGTTTGTGATTCCTAATGACAGTCGGAACAAATCTACGGTAATGAGGTCACATTGGGGTTTTTTTTTCTTCCTTTCTCTGAAATCACCCTTCACAGCTCCGTACAGTCAACCTGTTTCTGAAACTCCGACCGGGCCCTGAATCCGAGCTCCAGTGAACCAGCATGAAGCAGATCAATTGCTTCCTCGAGAAGACCTCCCTGTAGCCAAAATTGGACACCATGTCCATCTGAGCATGTCTGAGGTTTTTTTTTTTCCTCCAATATCGAAGAATTATCTCTTGACTCACTGGAGCTCATATCCTGCCCTCATGTTAATGCAACGTCTCATTTCCAAACTCTGACTTGCGACGGCTTTAGCATATTTACTGCCTTATTTCAGTTCACTCCGGTGTGTATTTGCACACTTCTTAGCAGTCTCACCTGTGATAATGCATTTATCTATAACGGAACACAGAAGAGGTATGTGTACATGCTTGCATGAGCACTCACAACCACGTAATGATATGTGTTTCTCCTGGCTTGAGCAGGATGTCTGCACCAACACATCATTACGATTCGGTCGAGCCATTAGTCTGTGGAGAGAGAATTGTGGATGAAAAGCACAACCGCCCGTACAGCCGTGTGTGTGCGTGTGAGTGTGACTGAATATGTACAGTATGTGTACTCGGGGGTGTGCAGAGTGCCCTCTTGTGCGTTGGTGTGCATACTCGCTGTGTGTGTGCTCAGTGATGTGGTTAGTAATGTGGAGACCTGCAGGAGACGGTCCGTGGAGAGAGCCTGCAGGATAATTGCTGCCACAGTGACAGGTAGGGCTGTCTCTGTCAGAGTTCCCTCAGTGGGGAAGCAGAGGAAGAGTCTCTGTGTGTGTGTGTGTGTGTGTGTGTGTGTGTGTGTGCAGCTCGGTGTGTCAGCTTCCCTTCTTCCAATAAGCATTTCCCCAGTAGGCTCCCTTCAGACGGTGGCAGGCTTCCAGATGTTTTCATCTTGTTTCGCACAAACATCCAGGAAAAGACATTAAGCATCATTTAATCATTTGGATTTAAATTTTTGCCCAGAAAAAGACTGTCAGTGATGTACCCCGTAGCAGGCAATCACAAATAGAGTGAGCGTCATTTACAAAGTGTTTTATACTGGATGCATAAAGACTATTCACTTGTTGAGGTTTCCCTGAAGAGTCGCAGTAAAACGCTGCCAGCTTATGTTACTGGAAAGGTCATCCAGAGACTCAGCAGTGTGGCTCCGTAGCACGCTGGACCTCTGATGACCATGATTACCTCAGATGTGCGTTGTTTACCTCATCGCTCTCCGTAATCCGCAAACCTGTTTGTTCTTTTTGAGCGATTGTCACATGTGATTTGTGTTGCGTGTGTCACACATCTGCAGATTGTCATTCCTGAAAGGCGGCGTAAATGATCTGAACGTGTCCCGGTGAGAATGCAGAGTGACATCCGTGGGGTTTCTCCCACATCTGGAGGTGTCTGCCATCCAAGTCATTTGCCAGGGCTGCTTCTCTTCCCTGGTCTCCTGCAGTCCGTGAAGAATTGGTGTCAGCACCTATCAAAGGCAAAATGCCTATTCTACACAGAGTGTCAGAGCAGCCACAATCTATTAATCAAGCAGCCTGCAAAGAAACAGATATTATGCATGTGTGTCTGGAGCTGTGTTTGTGTGCAGGAGACTCATCTAGGTGTATTATGCAGCCAGCTTTGAAATGGCTGTCTAATAGGGGAGGATGCAATTATACATTTGTCATGTGTGTCCTGTTTGAAAAAGGAAAGGGCCAGTAAAGTGTTTGATACTAAAGGCCACAGCAGGGTCTGCAGTGGACACAAAACGCATGTTGATTGCACAACTCCAACAATTACAGGAGCTGAAACCTGGCAGCACACTTCATCTGGTGTTGTTTTTTGGGGGGTTTTTTGGTCTTTTTTTCCCACTGTGTTGTCTTTTCATACTGCCTGTAATGTGTCAACCAAGAAAAAACAGTTTTGGCAAACGTTTTGGTTCTGTGATATGCAGCATTTTGCAACAGAGTTCACGAGCTACATTGAGGCAGATAGCAAAGAGTCCTGGTGTGTTGATTTAGGCTGAATAACAGCAGTTGGTTTGTTGGGGAGCATTGTTGGCTTATCCACAGGAAACGATCGATCAGGGTGAATAAACAGCGAGCCAGCCAGGACCCCTGCTGAGAACAGCAGGGTCCGACCATGTGACAGACATGCTGGTATATGATTGGCACTGCTGATTGGACATGATGTCATGGGTATCGTCATGTTGGCTTTATTGAGAGAAAAAGGGGAGAAGACTTATTTTATTTCCTGTCATATGATTTGGCCTTACTCTAACTCTACGTATTAACTATTATATTAAATTAAGCTTAATCAAATTGGATTTTTAGGTGATTATTATGACAAGTAACCAGTATTATAGAGTTAGTTGGTAGATGAGATACATTAATCAGTGCGGGAATAATTAGTCGATTGACAGTGAATTAATGAACTACAGTTTTGCTGAATTATTCATCTTGTGAAGGTTTTTCATCAAAAAAAATCACTGCTTCCAGCTTTTTTAAAAGTGTAGATGTGTTACTTTGCTCTGTTTTATATAATTGGCAGATTATTTTAATTCAGTTGCTTACTGTATAAAGTGACAGATATTTTCTGCAAAATTAACTTGGTACAAACCCAAACATTATATAAAACCTTAAAACATCAATAAATCTCCACATCTGAGAAGCCACTGACAACATTTTTTGTTCAGAAAGTCCTTAAACGTTACATTTATAATCAAAATAGTTGCAGTTCTTTTTCTGTTGATCGACAATCAAATAATAGTTTAATCATTGCAGCTGTAAATTGAATCACTTTGGTGTTTTTGTGACTGTCAGACAAAACAAGCAATTTGAAGACATCTTTGTTCTGGGGAATTTTGATTGCCATTTTTCAAATTTCCTGACTACTTACATAAGATGAAAAATTAATCAAGTCTTTGGTTAAATGGGGGGAAAAAAAGAATTGACAGATCAGCCTGGTATAAAAATTATTCCCTTTTTTCACTTTTGTGTTCTCCGCTGCACCTCCTTTTGATGAAGTTGATGGATTAATTGTGTCTTGATCAGATATCAGCACATAATCATGTCACACAGCGGAGGCTTTCTATGTTAAAAGATCTGTTTTTTATTAGTTTACTCTCTACCTGTTCTTCTGTTTCATTTGAAGGTTTCCTGGGGTCCTTTGATTTGGTGTCTTCATTTTTTTTAAGCCAAGGAGCAGAAAAACAACCGATATGTGGACAAGAAGAGTCAGAAGAGAGCATAAAGTAGAGAAAAATTGTGCGTGTGCTCAAATACTGGAATTATTTCACTTATTTACAGGATGTTTGTGTCTTCTGTACAGTATTGTTTTTCTTAAATTTAATAGAAGCAACATAGGAGGCAAAAAAAATGAAGATGAACAAATAAGCTTTAGTGAAGTGACAACAATATCTGCAAACTGATTTACATTTTGATAAGCATCAGCGTGCGGATGTCAGATGTAAAGGGGTCACATGCATGTTATATATCACGCATGTAATGAATATGTTGCTGCATCGGAAGTCAGCGCCACGGCTCCTCATACACAGGAATATTATTGTTTTTGTTTCCCGCCCAGGATTTTGACTGAAAAATGGGTTGCCATGCATCTTATCTGTCAGGGGGATCAGGTGCATCTCCCCCTCTCTCTTTTCCTCACCCCCACCTCCTCTGCCTCCCTCCCTGCTCCTCCTCTCTCCAGCCTCCACCTCTGATAGGTAGAGACAGCCATCATATGTGCAAGGGGGGAAAGTGATGGGCGGAATGGCAGCTTTAATATCGGAGCGATTGCCTGCTGATAAGGCTAACGGCTGTGGAGAGGCGTGAGCGTCAGCCCTCCTCCGCAATAAACACTTTCATTTTGTTTGGTTGGAGTGACGGATGGAGTGATGGAAGTGGTGAATATAGAAGACCTGAGGAACAGAGGAAAGGAGAGGGGGGCAGATAGATGGAATGGATATGAATGTTATTCAATATTAACAGATCAATCAGAGGGTGGTGAAATATGCATTTTGTCAACTATATACCCCCATTTGGCCAAAGAGGCTACATAACCATCATGTGACAGTGGCGGCTGCTGTGCTGTGTTGAAATACACAGTGCTTACAGCCTACACTGGGTGATTTGTCTCCTGATGCTGAATTTATATTGCTTCTAACAATAACAACCCTGTCGTATATCAGAAAAAATGAATATATATATTCATGACTTTAAGCTCTGATGACTTCATGATAATCATTTCTGAACTGCTATTAGAATCTATGATGAGGAGCGCACAATTGCTCCACTTTCCAGCATATGGCGGAGAAAAGCAACATTTTAATCAAATTATATCTCGCCACTAGATAATTTTTGTAGAGAGCATATGCTGCAGAGCAATTTAAAGGTCGTATAAAATCAAGCTTAAATGTGTACTTGGCTGTGTGTTTTTTTTCCTTCCTCTGTATTTTCCTTCGTTAGTGTGCGTGTCAAGGAAAGCCAGCAATATTCTCCATCATCCTTTAGACTGATGATTGAAATGGCCTTTTCCTCCTCTTCAACAAGTCCTTGATGAGTTTTTGAAGTATTTCTCTGTTCGTCATGTTCACCTGGCTGAAGTGTCTGATGCTTAACAGAGAGACGGCGATCAAATCAAAGCGCGTTCCCTTGTGCATTTGTAATGTTTGATAACACAAGTGCAATTTTTTCAAAGTAGAAAAATGTCCTTTGGCAGTGACTCAAATAATTCAGGCGATGGAGGCTGAAATGTTCAGCAGCTGTAATCAATTTATGGCAGATAAAGCAGCATTGCAAGTAAAAGAGCCACTTTAAAGAGCTAATTTAAAGTTAGAATTGTAAAGAATGCAGTCCTGCTTGATTTAGTGACCAAACCAACCAAACCAACATGCAGTGAATGATAATTGCAACTGTGATGTGACTTTGTGTAAAGTAAAGTTGGTTACCTAATGGATAAACCTCACTGTATCGGCTCCCTTTGTTTAAAAAAAAAAAAAGGATCTGCTATTGGAAAAAAAACATTAAAAAACATTTAAAAAAACCACTATATATATAAAAGGTATTTACAGAAGATAAATACATTGGCAAATGCTGAACAGACAGGCTGTTAATTGTAGCCAAAATAGGGTTTGATTTCATGAAGATTAAAAGAAAATTACAACTTTGATAGTTTGCAGCCGCTATTTCACAAAATAGTCCCCTCCTCTTAGATTGATTTCAGATCGTCCCAGGCAGTTCTCGTTTTTAAATTATCCATTAAAACTGTTCCCCTTGAGTGTAATTTCAATGAAAAGCACATGAAAATGGGGCACATTTGAACACACATGAAAACCCCTTTTGGCTTTACTGAGCTTTTTTTTTTTCCCCCCCACCTGCTGAACATCAGGTGATTTGGGTCAATATGACTTGGAAACCAAAAAGATCAAATGAGCAGCAGGGATCAGATCTCGATATTAGAAATCAGACTAGATAGACTCAGACAATGCCTATTAAAACGGCTGGAGGAGGCTCTCTGAAATGAGACCTGACATCTCTTTTCCACAGCCTGTCAGGAGTATTTGGTGGCTAATTTGAAGCCTACAAAATCCGTGTGTGTGTGTCTACGAGGAAAAAGAGACAGAGAAGTGAGCTCCAGTGGGAGGTTAATATAAGGGGTGACCAAAAAGAGATGCTGTAGGCTGTTATCTGTACAGTCAGGAGGAGAACAAGCAATCCATTGGCTGGATACTCTGTGCAGCCACGATCCATCCAGTCGCCAGTTAATGAGCTTGGCAAGTACATTGTATTTACATTTAAAGTGGCTGTTGTGGGACTGTCCTTCCCCTCAGGTTGATTGGAGAGTTTTTAGCTTTGATTCACAAGTAAATACTGACCTTCAGGCTTCTTTGGTTTCGCCATAAGACGGTTAATGTCAGCTTGTCAGTCAACCTGAGCTGCAGCCGCTGCGACGCATCTAAGTGTTGATTCCTGGCTAATCTTTCGTAGTTTGACTCATGATGTGTTGCGACCCCAGAGGGGTCTCATTAGGACCAAAACGTTGCGTGACCTTTAAGAAGCCTCGACTCCCACCACCACCTACGCCCTCACCCAGCTGGGCCCAATTACCTCGCTCATTACCCCCCTCCTAAACAGCACCAGGACCGAGCAGGTAGTAGAGCCATCTATGAAGAGCCAATATGTCTGTGACTAAATACAGGGGTGGCAACATGAAATGAAAATGAGCTTCATCTTGGAGACATGCCAGTTGAAGACTTTCCTCCTCTCACTAATGGCAGAAGATTTTTTTTTCTTCTTTTATGTGGCACTCTTCTTTCGAGACTTTGAATGTACATTTGACCTTTCCAGCTCTTTCTTTATGTTCCTTTTAGCCATCCGTCAGAAACCTCTGGCTGACACCTAAAATATAAGATGTCTCCTCCGCTGCCACATTGATGAGATGATAGGATGATCAGTGTTTGCAGGATCCTTAATAACCAGAAAGAGAAAAGGCGACAGAGGAAGAGCGAGGGCGATGGATGATTATCCTAAAAGTAGCGTGCTTAATTAGATAGAATTCTGCATACATTGTGGACTGAGTGGAATCACTGGGATAGATTAAAATACTAATTAAACAGGCCCTTGCCGAATTTGGAGTGTGAGGTGGGGTTCAGCTCTTCAGGGTCATTTGCATAGCCTTCATCTGGGGAAATGGGATTTAAAGGACCTGCTCTCTTTCTCTTCCTCCCTTTAACTCTCACTCCTTTCCCTTTTCCCCATTACCAGTCACATTCACATGCTAACATAGTCAATTAAAATTATGCTCCATTTTTTTCCTTTCACTTTATAATTTGGCATAATCTATTAAGGCCCCTTTGATTTTGTTTTCCAATATAAATGTTTCCATCAAAGTGAGGAAGGGACATTAGACGCAGGGAGGAGGAAAAAAGTCGGCAAAATGTGTGATCTTGAGCGATGGATATTTAACATTGCCTCACTTTTAGTTTGATTTGCATGAGAATATCCTTCGTGAACAAAGCTTTGGAAATAGCATGCCATATTTGATTAGATCAGTAGATCTGAGGATCAAACTCGGGTGGTGTATTAATTACTGCAAGAACAAAGGCAGGAGCTCAAGTTATTGTGTGCTGTGAATCTACAAGCACTTCATCTGCTTTCTGGTAATCTTCAGTAAGTCTGGCTCAATGTGTCTCAGGATAACGGTACGTTTTTGCTGGTAAACTTTGTGTTTTTATACTTTTAACCATGTGTGGCTCTTGGATGATATTATCTGCTCACACTGTAAATCATTTAGGTTCATTCAGCTTAGACATCTAAGTTCCCCTGTTGAATTTAAAATGTGAGTTTACTGCACCTAGGTTGAATATTTAGTTCAAATTCATCTTTTGAGTTGTGAAAGTATAAAACTGCATTAAGCGACCTTTAGAAACAAGTTCAATGAACTTAAGATATTAAGAGATATCCATTATTCCCATAGACAGTGATTACAGATAGTTGGACTCAATTTTCTTTGTATTTTCTAAGTTTAAAGAGTTTCTTCTTCATTTAATATTGAGAACTTACTGCAGCAGCCACTGAAGCTTTCTTTGCCTGAGTCAGTACAAAGTTAATTTGTGAGGCTGCTCCCAATTACAGTGAGATAAATTACAAATGTATGGGTATCGGAACTGAATTTATTAGTAACTTTTATCTTTGTAAAAAAGTTTGAGTTATTATAAAAAGAAACAACCATAACTTAATTTAACACATATCTCAGACACTCAGTAATCAGTTTTCTCAAACTACAAAAAACAAGAGTCTCCAGAGAGCTTTAACTCTCTAACAATCTGCATGTGGAAAGTCTGTTTGTGCGCTAGTTGTTTACAAAAAAATTACTTAATTAGTTAAGGGAACTCTCGGGTATTCATTCATTCAATGAATCATTTGAGTTAGCAGAACTCATGTTTTCAAGTTAAGCTAAAGTGGTCTGAAAATAAAAATGAGATATTTTAAGTTCAGTTAACTAAAGAATAGTAAAAACAAAAAAAGATCGTTTAGTAAACTAAAAAAGATGAGCTGATTTGACTACAGTTTTACAGTGTTTTCCAGTGCACCACTTTGTTCCATTATTAGAGGAATAGCATTGAAGTTTTTAAGCCTCATTTGCTACACTTCTGCATTAAGTGGTTACAGAGTATGATGCTAAAAATGCAAGCAAATACCCCAATAATGGGGATAACTGTGATTAGTGAGGAGTTTGTTAAGCCTGCAGAGATTGTCACTAGTAAGGACAACATTACACAAGTTGCACAAAGGCTCAGATTTCTTTATTTTTGTCAGTAATGAATGGGAACACATCCATCTATAACTGAATACCAAAATCTAGCAAAGCCATACCCACTGAAGCCACATGTCTCGAAAAAAAGCAAATGGAAGACCCTAAATGTTGTTCCATATTCAGTAATGAAACTAGTCGGTTGCTCCCACTTTCACCTGTACCAGAAACACACTTACTCTTTGAAATACAGTTAAATCAAGTTTGATTGGTTCATCTACTGCTGCAAAACTGAATATGAATTAGAACCCTCTTGCATCAACCATACTTCCACTTAAATAAATATCAATGTATTAGCATTGCAGCTGTTAGCATTTAGCAAAAAGCACCATTTTTCTCAAGCATATTCTCACAAACTCACAAGTGCAGCTGTAGACTCTGTCTTGTTACTTTCATAGACCTACTAACCACCATTTTTTCAAAAGAGCCACCACAGACTAGTGTACACTGCTCAACCCGACAAATTTTCTTGCTTTTCCTATTGACGAATATTTTCTGTGTGTGTGTGTGTGTGTGTGTGTGTGTGTGTAGGCTGGACATTTTCTGTGACCAGTTTGACATCTGACTCAGGCTGATACATCCACTGCATCATTCTCAGTTTCACTGACCACTTGTTCTGCCTCAGGAACTGAAAAATCTGCTACTTTGTCATCCACTGCTCATTCCCAACACCTCCTCTGCTCTTGTCTCCCCGTGCAGTCCAACAGAAGCAGCAGCTGGAGAAGGAGACGGGCCTGAAGATCGTGGAGGCCGGAGTGAGTGATGTAAGTAAAACCCGCTAAAAATATCCGTTATCCAGCCCTGTGCGGTTAAAAAAAGAGTGAGAGTGGGTGCGCTTGTAATTGTATGCATCTTTTGTGTTTGAAGCAGGAATAACTCTGTGATTTCAACTTGTCTTGGCATCCGTATCACACCTGCAGCTTCAGTTGTGCAGCCAAACACTAATCTTGTGCAGCAATGAATTCCAAACACATAGCCTTTAAAGTGCGCTGCAGTGATTACTGTCCCGCTCATTCATTTCCTTTAGGTCTGTAAGAGCTGTTGTCACCATGGTAAAATAAAAAACAACTAGACAAAAGCCCGATGCATTTTGTGAAACCTAAAGTGAGTGTTGATCACCGCCTCCGAGCAACAATAACCAGATTATCTTGAGTGCTGTCACTTTGTAGGGAGCCCTGATGCTCCTGTGACATATTCATTGGAAAAAATTAAGAGGAGAGCAGGAGGACTCTCTGGATGATCCAAATGAAAGGAGAGTGAATGTGTATTTATTCAACACTGATAAATATTCATATGTATCAGAGGTAAGGATCTAATCAAGCACCCATTGATGCGTCATAGCCCTCCATACTTGCCTGGTAAATGAGTTTCTCGATGGAAATGAGACAGACAGCCTTAGACCTCTGAGCTGCCCTGATCACGAGGCATGCTGGGAGCTAAGTGGATGTGGCCTATGCATTGCAGGACAGTTGCCAATAGCAACAACCGTCACACACTGTATAGACGAGATGATTTTCTTGTGTTAGTCCCTTCTATGGTGTCACTGCCTTTCTTTGCCCATCTGCCTCCCACTTATATCTTTTTTAGCTCCGCATTTTCTCTCATCTCATTCCACATTGTGTCTTTATCACATCCTTCTCAATTATCTCTGACTCATATGTTGTCTTTTTTTCTTCACTGTGACTTTTGTCCTGTTCGTTGTCCATCTCTTTTTGCCTCCTTTTCATTCATTTATTCCCGCTCAGACTGATTCCTGCGCTTAGCCAGCACCGGTACAGGACCGTGTTTGTCATATTGGGCCTATTTGTAGATAATTAGCCGCAATAATAGCCTCTCTGCGGGAGCCAGGGTGAGGGAGGGATGGATGGAAAGAGGGAGGGAGGAAAGGAAGAATCTGTCTTCCACCTCATGGGGAGAAAATCTGCGCCAGACTGTGTTTGTAGAAATGCATGTTCAGGAAGCACGGCATTTACTGTACTACAAATAGTGAGCTGGCAAACTATAAATCCTGAAAACTCACTCACAGAGGGTGTTTTATTAGCAACAGCTCTAATGTGGATGTGTTGATCTCATCAGTTTGTATCCAAGAAGTGGAGAGTTGAGGGTAAGTTGGGGGAAAATAGTAGCTTTTGACAGGAGAGCGTTTGGAGTGGGCTCTTCAAATACATTAGTTTAAAAGGTGTCAAACAAAAGCCTGCTTTCAGTAAATTTGCACTAAATTGACCACAGTTATGAGTGAATGCATGCTAGAGGTTGCAGAGAGGGTGTTCTTTAGTCTGCTTATTAGTGGCAGAAATAGAAATATGTTGGGTGAAATTGCTCTGTGGATCCATAAGAGGTGTGGAGCTGGAAATTAAGCAGTGCTACATTTTTTTTTTTTGCCTTTGGTATTTATTTTTTTCCGCTCAGCTTGTATAAAACCATCACAGTGGTTGGTATCATTAAGTCTTATCACTGACAACTCCCCCCCCTCCTCCGTTTTTATTTAAGAGGTGACAAATGACAAAACAGCTTAGGAAGATGTCCAGATAGAGCGAACGTCAATAGCAGTAGATGCGGACGAGGATAAGCAAATGTCAAAGTGGGGGGAAGGAGACATCAATCAATAGGCTGAGCAATATCTACTCCATTATAGATCGGAGGGAAGTCAGCTTCCTAAAGAGGAAAAAAAAAAACAGAAAAATTGCTACTTTAGTTTTTTTAATGCACTGTAGGTGTGTGGGGGGCATAAACAATGTATTTTCTGAGTGTCTTTCATATTAAAAGCTGTTTCCCAAGTGAGAGCTACCCAACAGGCAAATGGAGCTTTCCTCACAGCAATTTATGAGTCTGGAGACGTGTGAAAATACGGAGCTAAAAAAAAGAAGTGAAGTGGAAAGAAATTCATGGTTGATGTAGTCTGGCTTTAACCTGCTCGCTGTCTGTGTTCGTACCGCACCAAAACCATACGTGGAGAACATTTCTATGTTATTATTGGACACTTAGTACTCTAAGTGTTGAAAATAAACCGTGGCAGATCGTACCACGCGTTGGCTCCTCCACCGTCGTCGTTCCTTACAGCCCCAAAGCCCTGCGACCATCCATCCCTTGCTGCCACCTCCTACCCCCCTGCCTCCTCGCATCTTCTTCTTCTTCTGAGTTGCGCCCCAAGCCGGAGACAGCAACCGGGCACCGAGCAAAAGGGTTTCTTTCGCTGAGGGCCATAGACACAGCATGACTGGTACCAGTAGGGAGCATTGAGAGGAGAGGCAAGGGAATAAAAGGGAGGCTCAGAAAATAAGTTTCAAAAGGGAGGGGCATGTTGGTTAGATGTTTTCTGGAGGGAAAAAGACAAAATATTCTACAATCCCGTAAGGACAAAACAACGAATCTAAAACTTGAAAATAGTAGCTTCTAGTGTTGTGAAAAATTGAGTGAGTGACCTTTAAATCTTGTGAGGTTATACTTTATTCTGAGCTTAAATATCTCTCAGTCAATTAGGGCCTTAATGACCACTAACTTCCTGTGTTAATGAAGAAGCAGGAGTGTGCAGAAGCTTTCCTATAGGTTAAATATCAAACAATTAAAAAGATAGCAAGTGTTTAACCCTTCTGACAGCTGAGACGTCGAACATCCACCTAGACAGGCTCCATATCAACATTTTCTTTACCAGAGTTAAATATTCCCTAATACACCTGCTTAATTAGAATTTCTCGGAATGGTTACCATTACCGCCTAATGGCATGTAAAAACATTTTAATAATGTTTTCCCAGTTTCCTGTTGCCTTCGTGCCAATATTTCCAAATAACCCACACAAAGGATGCGTCTCCACATCATCCAGCCACCTACGTGAGATGGTCCCCATGTGATTAAGTTGGTAGTTAAATTGAGATTCATTGACATTTTGACAGCGGTCTCATGTTCGAGATAACTCCAGCAAACTGCTTATGTGAAGAGGCACTCATTAAGCACAGAATTCCCAGAGCCGCATGTCAACTGATTATTCAACCACTAAATGTAAATCATATATGGCAGACGGGGAGTCTCTGCACTGTGTATGTGCGCGTTGTTTGTGTGTGTTGCATGTGCAAATGTAAAGTATTATTATTTGTGTGCCAGCAGTGTCGATCATGTACTGTAAATGGTATTCATAGGGCTTAAGTGTGCCCTGTTTTCTCCACACTTTCAAGGTGTCTGGATGTTTATTTGTACCTACATTTTGTGCTTATTTCTAGTCTACAATCAAATGCAGATGAGATCAAAAGTGGGCCACAATCCTGCCGTGCCAATCTAGAAGAACAATGGGAGAATGCCATATTATATTTCTAATCAAATGACAAAGAGCAGAGGCACAGAGGCAAAATTCATTTCAGAGAAAGGTCACATGTAATGATGACCTCTCACAGTGGATTTGAAGGCTTTCTTTCCAATATCCTGTGCCAGAATTAATGCTATGTGGCAGACGTCCTTGACAAAAATGCTTTGTAATTTTTCGCTTGAATGTGTAATTTCAAATTAGGCTTGTGTTACACTGACTTTTAGATTTTACATTTAACAAGAATGTTTTTGCTGAATCACTGACTTATTATCTTTGTAGAAACATCTTTGAACATTTTTTCATTTCTGGAACTCAATTTATGTGCTTCTTTCTGTTATGTAGTGCAGCTTTAATAGCAACAGCAGCATGTTTTTAGCGTCAGTCCACCACTTTGATCCAGACTGAAATATCTCCATGTTTACACGATTAACAGATTAGCACAAAATTTCTACAAACTTACATACAGATGCAAAATGGTGCCACTTAATGATCCTATAACAACCTGCAAAACTAGCCACAATTTCATTAGATTCAGATGTGCTAATTAGCAGTTTTTAGCATGCTAATCCAAGAGAGCGAACATGGCTAACACTGTGCAGCTGACAAGTTAGCATTGTCACTGCTAGCATGTTAGCCTGCCGACATTAGCAATGATCTTGAAATGCAGCACCTCACATGGCTGCAGAGTCTTGTCTAAATCTTTGAGTTGATTCTCTTTGCTTGCATTGTGACATATTTTATACTGTACTTTGGTTTTCTATAGCAACCTGTGTTTTTTTTTTTAATTTAAAGATTTAAGACAGTTGAAACTTGTGCAACAAAAACTGCATTTGAAAAGTCGCCCTTAATGCACTCGATGGGATCCAATAAGTTCAGGTTCAGGGATGATCACTTTAAATTTGCATTTTGTTTTGGCGGAGCGCTTTTTCGCATGAATATTTATTTCATAATTTTTTTTTGATGTTGTGTGCATGGTTATCAGGCAATATCAGTGCATTTTTCTCTCCTTTAATCTAACAAAGCCTGAATATTGTAGTATATTCCACTTAACAACAAATAGCATGTGCAGCCACCAGCGATTGCAATTCCTCCGAGCGAATGGGACAAATAATTTCAGACTTCAAAGGAAAACTGCGCTGACCATTTCCTACCAGAGAGAAGAGACGCGCGGGCTGAAATAAATAAATAACTGTGACAAGAGTTGTACAAATTGATCCTGTAACGGCACGGGCATATGCCTTACTTCAAAACATATTTTCCCATGTTGGTTTTTCAAGCCGCAAGAATCACAAGACGCGAAAACACATTTTTATGTTAATTTCGAGATCTTTTATTCTCATTTAAGCATGAATGTGGCTCCTCAAAGGGAAATGAGAGTGGCTTGGCCGCACCGCTGGGTGTGTGCTCTGCCATCACTGTTTGTTGTATATCGTGTGCATTTGTATCAGCCAATCAATTCCGCATAGGCTCTCGATTGCCTTTTCCACATTGACAACCTATCCAATCTCCCTCAGACACTGTAATAAACCCAAACAATAAAAAAAATTGCCGCCTATAAAAATTTCAACAGTGCAGGAAGGCCAATCTGGCTGTTTTAAAAGTGGCTAAAATGCCATTACTGTGGCAGATCTGGATGTGAAATGTCATATTGGAGCAGCCCCACTGTGCCTGCAGCCCCCAGTAACACTGCCTCTTTGGAGACTCCAGCTGCCTCCCACTGATGAAAGCCCGTCCAGCAGCTCCGTTTCTCAGCAACCTTTTACCATCACCTGACCTTTGGACTGCAGAAATGCCTTTGATACCATGCCATGCAGTTTGGTATTTGCCTCTCTCTATATCGTGACGTGTGCTCTCCCTCGGGTAAGGGTGGACTTGTCTGTTTTTAATGAGTGTCAGAATGTAAAGTGTTTACTCTCCTACCTTTTGCTTCTTTTATGTTGCGCTGCCTTTGTTAAAGAGAGGTGCGCTTACTGGCAGTGGTATTTTTACTCAGCTTGTTGAAGGGCAATTCTTCCACATTTTGCAGTGTATTAAAGGAGACTTTTTTTTTCACTTGTGGAGTACTCATCTCTTCTTAGAGGAAAAATCTCAAGGCTGAGGTGGCCTTGGAGGTATTATGGAGGTTTAGACAAATTAAAGCAAGCATCCTGTAAAACAAACAAACAGTTGCACTATTATAAATAGTACAGTCAGTCCTTGGATGTTTACTACTAATAAATATTTTCTTCATTAATTGATGCAGCTATAATTTCCTTCATCAACAGTTTTCTTTTGTCCATAAAATATCAGAAAACTTGTGTCTAAATATCTTGTTTTCTTCACCCAAACTATCACTACATATATGAGCATAAAGTAATGCCATGAGAAGCTAGAATCAGAGATCATATCAGCTTGAAAAATTACTAAAATTACAGCTGTCTAATTATTTTAATGTCAACTGACGAATTATTTAATCGACTACACATTAGCATGTCGTGCTAGCAGCCACAGATAGCAGTGTCCTGTTGTGTACTTTCTCTGCATGTTCGATTCCTCTGTTCTGTCGACAGAGGAATTTAAAAATCAGCCTCCTCTACAGTGGATTTCTCCCTTTATGCTTGTTAAATGTCAGAAGAAAATAGAGAGTCTACAGGGAGAGAGAGAGGCCCTTGAGATTTGACATGCTGACACAAAAACCTGATGTTTACTATTGAAGGTTTAGATTGCTGAAAAAACAATTGCTTCACTAGTTTGTGCTTCAGTCTCATTATATTTGCTGTTGCTACACTGTAAAACAAATTCTGTAAAATAAATTGCTGAAAATCTTGCAGCAAGTGTGCCCAAAAAATTATTAAAAAATTTTGGAATGCTGTACCATTCAAAACCTACTTTAAAAAGGCAAATGTATGAAAAATAATTATATTTTTTAGCTAATTTAAAACTTATGAAAGAACAAATTACTATGTGCAGCGATACAAATGTTCGATGTGGATGTTAGGTAAAAGTTTGGCTTGTTTTTGTTTTGTATTATTGTGTATTTGTTAACAATCAATGCGTAAATTAATGCTTTTTCCCCTGTAATTTTACTAAATATTGTCTTTATTTACCGAAACAAGAAAGCAGATTTTTTTAAAACTATTTTTCAATTCTTCATTAACTTAATTTTTCTTCCAAATAGCAGCAAATATGTGCAAATAATTAGAGCTTTTATTGATTTCAATACAGATACATAAATAGTTTTGCTGTTAAATGCTGTTGAAAGAAAGAATTACCTTTTTTTTTTTACGTGAATATTTCGGTTCTGGCCTGTTTTTTCAAGTTGGCTTGTACAATAATACTATTTGATTTCACCAGTTAGAATCTGTAAATTAACAAAACAGGGAACAATCTTTGAAACAACACTAAATTGTTTAATGAATCAAAATTGAAAACTGTTGAATTTTTTTCAGTGCAGATTAAACACAAACTTGAATCTGTCCAAAGCGTTTCAGCGTTCATACAGTACATACATGAAATTATATCAACGGATGTTTTTTTGCTGGCTTCTATAAAATCTTTGATGGGGAACGATTATGTAAAGTTCAATTCACACATGAAGACATTGAAAGTAGAAACAAATGTCTTCATAATAGATCAGTAGTTATAACTGTGTTGTATGCTGTTGTGCTGTGAAGGAAGCTCCCTGTGTTTAAACAAACCCCAGAATATGGTTAACAATCATGAATTCTTTTGGAAAACATTACATTGAATATGGAACGTCTTTACTACACATATAGAGGAGAAGACAGACATTTAGAATATAATGTTGTATGATAAGTAGGCTAAAGTAACGCATGCTGACAGTCAAATCATTTTAGCAGCATTGACGTTATTGTGCCATCATCGACTGTTGCACAATTAAAGAACATAACTTAACCCCAGCATGCAGGTTACAATACTTGTAACTGGCTGTTACTGTTGTTAAAAAGATTCAGAGTTGTTTTTCTTTGCTCACAAGCTTCTTTAATGTTCAGTATTTTGGTGATTGAAAAGGAATAGTAGTGTTAATTAACATTTCCCCAAGAGGGCTCTGAAGCTATTATTGCTGAGTTTCGACTATTTCCACCTAGAGGGTTTGGGGTTGTACAGAAACCTCTGGGACTGCCACACATGAAACAAAATCCAGCTGCTGGATACTTCCATGACTCTTCAAGTCAAAGCAGACTTAATAGCTCCACTGACATCCTTGTGGGTGCAGGTTGACCTGCTTGGCAACACTTTAAGGAGCAATAATAACTGGGCACCCCGCTGCTTCCCCTCCATCCTCACCACAGTTTATTTCCTCTATGCTGATATCCTCACTGGGTTCAACCACCCTCCCAGGTTTTACTTTTTTAATTTTAAGGGAAAAGCCTCATGTTTGCATGTAAGACACATTCATTTCTATACCAGAGCGAGTGCTTATTTCTGCCTCTGGAGCTAAATATGGCTTCAAATTTTCTCTGGCTGACTTTTTAATATTTCAAACACACTTGTTTTAAAGTGGAATTCCTTTGAAAGGTACTGAATTTGAACTAGTTAACTACATATCAGGCCTACTACACTGTAAAGAATGGCTTGTTTACCAGTTTTTACTTTAATTTTTTGAGGAATTTGTTTATTTATTATTTATTTTACAGATTTCTTCTGTTTGTTAAATTACACATACTAACAAGTAGAAACAGAAAAAAATTTCTTATTTACACTTTAACCCTAAAAATATTTAAGTAATGTAAAAAACATTTTTACAACATTTGACCATGAAATAAAAATCTGTATTGAAATCAGTAATAAATCTAAATATTTGACACATTTTTTTCCATTATTTAAAAATAAAAAAATATGTATTTGTTTGAGGACTGAAAAAATGCCGAACAGAGTTTCCTTGTTTTATAAAATTGCAGATAAATAAATCTAACAAAATCACAGAAACAAATTGATTTACATTTTGAATGTAAAAAAAAACATTTGAAAAATCTAATTATTATATATAAAATAGTAATAGTAATTAGATCTTTCACATTGTGTGAACATAAAATTCCACCATTTTACTGTATTTAAATCCACTAAAAATATTTGTTTCTGATATCCTTGCTGCCTGACTTTCACAATCTATTTGGAGGATTTTTTGTAGTCTAAGTAAGGCTAAAGCTGCATGTCTCTGTAAAAACACTAGCATCCTAATCATAAAACCCACATTGATGACCAAAAACCTGTTGTTCTATGAGTACATTATTACTCAGAGCTTTGTAGTTCAACTGTGCAGTGTAAAGTATAAGTAAAAATGAATTATTAAAAATATAACCCTGTTTTGCTGCTTAGCTTATATCCTTAGACTAGCAAGATGGAAATTAAGATTCATGTGCATTAAGACTGAACAATACTCAACAAAAATCATATTGTAATAATTTTGACAGATATTATGTTTGTGATGCAGATCTCCACTGGAAAAAAAACCATAAATAATGAAGATATGATTTCTGCTGCTGTCTGTCCCAAAGTAGCATCATTTATTGATGGGGACAACTCTATAGCACTAGGATGTTTCAGATATAATGGCATTTTGTAATACATTTTGCATAAAAACTTTGGATATTACACTTGACAATACTGGGATTTTGTTCTTATTATTTTGTGATTACCTGTTCAGCCCTATTGTTTCGCCCATTTTCACTTGTAAAAAGTGTCTTCACTAACTTTCCCTGAACTTTTAAAAACACATTCAGTCTGCGCTTTCTACAGCCTTTGAAAACCGTGATCTGCAGGCATAGCATCCTCCACCACGAGCACGTCCTGCACTTTAATTGTAAACAGTGCCACACTTGTCTGAACAAACGCTCTGACTGTTTATGGAAATTGGCTGACTCGTGTCTGGCAGCGGCAGCAGCGGGGTTGAGGGCCGGGTGCCTGGGAGAGGCTGAGGGTACAGTGGGGGGGAGGGCCTGCGGTGTCCACAGCTGGATAGTATGGCAGAGGTTTTAAATGTCAGCGTTGAAGGGGGATGCGGCTGCCATTTGGCCTGACAACCTGCATGCCAAGGGACTGGCAGCGGGGTGCAGGGGCAGGGTGCTCCCAGCCCCGGCCACAGAGCCTCACCTTCTGCCATTTATCATGCGGCTACTTGCCTAGCGCATCTGGCACCTCCGCACTGACAGCAGCAGGAAAAGCCCTTGCTGCAGGCTAAGCAGTGGCCCATGGTAATCTTTTTTAACATCACATAACAAAATGTGGCCAGCAGCATTTGTTTGAACGCGTTTAATCCAAGATATTTTATAGTTTAGCTGTCAGAAAGGCACTTGGATTTTGAGTTAAGAGGAGTGCTGGGCAGATTGTGCTGCTTAAATTAACAGTATGTGACTGTTTGATAGCGACAGGACGCAGGTCCTGCTCATCTTGATGTGAATTAGTCATAACTGTCTTTTTCGCAAACACCACAATTTGAGTTTGTGGTTGCTGTGAAGCAGTAGATTAATTATTGCTCAGCGAGAGCACAATACGGAAACCACTTTGCTCTCAGTAAATTAAACGTAATCAACTGTCATATCATCTTTTATTGACTTTAATTGACTGTAATTGTGAATCCTGCTGTAACTGCTAGTTACTTTCTGCATGGCAAGGTCAACTAAATTGCTTGATGAGCTGTTATGGTCTGTTTTATGATGACCTTGACTTGGGAGGGTGTCTGAATATCTTCCGTCTGTGGTGATAAACCATGAAATGAAACTGGACCACTCTGCTGCTAAGTGGCTTCACAGCATTGACTGGTTGTGATCGCTGCCTAGAAAATACTGTTATAATGGCCTGGTAATATTTAGACATGACATTAAATATTTAACTGAAAAATAATCTACTCACCGTTTAGATCGACTGATGTGGAAATGTGCTTAAACACTGAATTTAAAATGCTTTAAATATACTTTTTAATGTGTCTGTTGCTACATGATGCAAACTCTTCATTAATCTTCTGTACAGCTTTGTTACATTTAATTTTTAGGTAATCCAATGGCATATTAAGGTTAATTTTTTAACAATTACGGGTGTGTTCTCCTTAATCCTTCACTTTTTAAGTGTAGTCTGGTGTGTACATACCATAACAACAACGCCATTTGATTTGACAGCAACAATGTGTTAAATTTAAATTAAAACTATTAAGGAAACTTGCAGAAAATGAAACCCTGATTTTTTTTCTTTACCTGACTCTCTCACTACTATTTAATTCCAGCTAATAAATGTTAATCTGAGCATCAATACCCAAATGTAATTAGGCGCTTTAGCCACAAACTGAAGACATTTCTTTAATGTGTTGGCTGTAATATGTGTTGTCTTTCATCCTCGTACATGATGCAATCATTACAAATGTGGCGTGCATGTGAAGGTAAAAAAACAGCAGCAAAGATCAGACGCTGATAGTGTTCTGTGAACTGGAGAAGAGCCCAGCTGTGATGGGGATTTCACTTTACATATAACAGTTGTGTTCATGTATACATGGTTGCCAACATGCCCATTTACATTCACAAGCGGGGTCCTCATGCCAGGTGTTAGCTGCAAATGCACAGATGTAGCACCCGGCGTGGTACAGGTGGATACCTACACAGGAATAGGATTTTAAGCTCATGAATAGACACAGTTACATGTATGCAGCTTAAAATATGCTATACGTCAGTATATGTATATTTGCTTCATATCTAATATCTACAGTTTTATCTGGAAGCTGCATTTATGTACATTTGATCCTGACAAGTAAATGAGCAAACTAAATGTCTCTCAGTTTGGGGCTAATCTCTATAATTCTGAGGGAAAAAAAGAGCACATAAATGTGTCATTTTCACAGCTTTTATCAACATGAAGAACTAATAGAAAGAATTGCTTCTCATTGTTGGAAACAACAAAAGGCAAAAGGATCTTCATAAGCCGGTTTCATGAACACTTGCAGTCACATGTCTCACTATTCATTACATTATTCACTTTGAAGAGGAAGAAAAAAGACATCACCACGGCTTCATTTAAAGCCATACAGTGTAATTATGTTTGTGGGTGAAAATAGGCTAGATTGATTATATGCATTTACAATAATGAGCCATCAATGTATTATTACATTACAGAGCCATCAAAATCTTGACACAAATCATAATTAATTCTGCCTTCAGAATTTCTGATCAGCCGTACTTTGTATTGTTGTCAGAGGTTGTGGTATGAAGCGGTGGGAGATGTGAGCTGCAAACAGGCGGCTTATACCGTACTACAGCTGTGGCAGCAGTCTCATTAGGGATTCACAGAGGTTTCTTTCGACGAGCCGTGCTGCTTGATTTGGCTCGGGGGCAGACTACTCTTATAAAGCTGCTGGAGAAGTGAGACAGACAGACAGACAGACAGGGAGGCTGCTGTGGCGCTGGGCAGCCGGTGTCCTCTCTGTTCGTGCACAGGATTGTTGTGCAGCGCGAGGCCCCTGACTCTTCCCCAGCTGATTGGTGTGGCTTCATTAGCATGGGCCACGGCTCTTCCGATTAGCAGTAATTAAAGAGAGAAATCAGAGTCCTTGCCTCCAGTCCAGATACAGCCAGTGCCTGTCAAGTGTGATCGCCGTGGAACAGATCTAGCGCTCCTGGCCGCCTGCCACTCCACAACCCCCCCCCTCTCCTCCTCCTCCTCCGTCCCTATAGTGAGTGTGGTGGAGAGGTATTGGGTTGTTGTGCCAAGTTACCCCCAAAGTAACCCCTGGGGTGACACAGGCACACACGCCTCTCCCTGCGGGCACACGCTGGGCCAGCGTTGTCATGGTGACAACAGGGGAAAAACGTTTAATGAAGACACTGATGAGAATTTATGAGGCTGTGGCTGCGTGCATTTGCAGGGATACGACCCTTAGCCCATCACGCACTGCCTCCTGTGGTTCTACATCTATATCTTCACTTACACAAGTTGTAGCTGATCATCGGGGCGTATGCTCAGGCAGGCGGCTTCAATATGCTGCCAGTCCACCAAGGTACAGTTGGAGGCACGTGGCGTCGGTTGTCCTATAAATGTAATCCAATCTGATCAGAAATATGTCCCGTTTTTATTTAATTTAAACTGCAAGAATCATTACCCACTAACTGAGAGGCATTCTCATAGGGCCAATTTAAACACAAATTGTATTAAAGAGGCTGCATACCACAAACTAAATTTAATTTGGTGTTTTTCAGGCAGGCAAAATGGCAGAAATGTGACCATAAAAAAGCGTTGATTGCCACAATGTGCACAGCCTGGGTGGCCAAACTCATCCTCCTCCCGCCAATCCACCCAACGCCGCAGCTGACCAATAGTGTTGTGGCTGGTTTTTCACTGGGAGATGCTTGTTCTGGTTTACTTCTTGCTTTGTTTGCTCTGTCTGTGCTCTCTCAGGCATGGATGCCATTAAACCAACAGGCTCAGGGTCTCATTGAGTGTCCTGGCATTTGCTTGGGACACCATATTCAACAGCGGTTCAACAGCGCTTGAGAACATGCCAGATTTGATTCGTTTGAAGTGCACTGATGACATTAGTGTGAACACTTGTTTAACTGTGGCTGGAGTGCGGCCCTTTGTGCACTCAACTAAGATTAAGTATATTTTTTGCAGACGTACTACAGCAGATACAGCAAAAATGCCACAAATGCATACTATTTTATAAGAGTACCAAATCAAGAACTCCTAACAGTTCATGATACAAATTTATACATGCAGTTTATCCTCAACTAAAGGTGCCGATATACAGAAATCAGAAAATACAACAGTGACCAGAACCGACTGAAATTATAGCAGATAATAAATAATAGTAATAGAATCAAGTCGCTCTTATTTATACAACACATTTAAAACAAGGAAGACAAATAAAAGATATGGAAGATTAGTGTTTATTATGTAAATGTCCCTGATTAATTGAAATTAAATTAATTGAAATTGAACAGGTGAGGGATCATGCGTTCTCACAGCAGTAGTGACTCCTACTGGTCGGTGGGTTTACACTGTCTATCTAGGTATGTTGAGCTCACTTGCTTTACATTCAACTCAAAGGGATACAAATTAACAAGTGAAGGCTACCGTAATGTGTTAGCATTAGCTTTAGCCCAATGGCAACCAAATCCAGCACCACTGTACTCTGGTCAGGCAGCTCCAGAGAAGTACAGTGTTTCAGAGGCTTTCAGACGCTGCATGGACTCAGGTGTGGAGCGAACACATCCTGTTGAACCCATGGAGTCGCTCTGTGCTCTCCTCTGAACACTCCTCTTTGTCCCTTTACTGTCAGTCTCAGTATCAGAGTCTCCCAGACCACTAAGTCTCTTGTGACAGGGGTTTCAATTATGAATGCTACCTTTGACTACCTCTGTTATTCCGCGGCAGCCCACATATCCCTGCCTGCCACCACTCATGTGTGACTTGATGAATTGTCTCACTGCCCCCCCCCCCTTTTCAAAATTAATTGCAGTTTTATCTCTCTCCAAGATAAAAAAAAAAAAAAAAGCCTGCTGAGAGCACAATAGTCTAAAAGTAGTGTGGATTCTGTTCAAACAAAACAATTAAAACCTCAGTGTTTTGCTTGCTGTTCTGGACTGTGGACGTGTTGGATGAGATTTTTTTTAGTGGTGGTTCTTCTTTTATCTTTTTGCACAATAGAGTGAAGTATTACCTTCAATTACTTTCCCTGATTGGCTTCTGTTTTAGCAAACTCGGATCACACTCTGGACCTGACACTTTATTTGGTGTCTAATGACTTTTCACCTACAGTATCATAATATTCCCTCATCAAAAACTCATTACATCTTGAAAATCGTTCTTGTCCTTGTGATTAATGCAAATCTGAGAATAATTTACTGTGTCTCAGACCACAGTGCAAACTTCCTCACTGATACTGAGCTGATTTTACATTGTTTTCTTAGGTATGAGCACCATTTGGTGACTTTGTTTAATTAAATTTGGTTGGCATTTTAGCAAACGTGGACATTATCCTTGTCAGGCATATTGCTATTGTCAACACAGCTGCAGGTAGAAAGGATCATTACTGTCAACTAAAACCAGTTGGGAATTAAGCCTCGACCAAATTAAGAAAAAAAAACTTTAAGTAAATTAGCTCAACTTTCTCAAACACTTGACAGCTTGGTCTTATCTAGAACTAACTAATCTTCTATTGAAAGAGAAAATAAGAGCTTAAAGTTAAAGCAGTGCTTGAGCTTAAGAGACCATTCACACAGATTTAACTGATCGTAGCTTAGCAACTATAAACACAAATAGGTCTGTTAAAGTGGTGTACATGCAGCTGTAAGGGTGAAAACAAAAATCACTATTTTTTTTCTTTTTTCTTTTTTAAGAAATGTTTCAAAAAATGTTTATCTGCTATAATATAAGATGAACAGCCTGTTATTTTGTGGGGTCATTTATGAGTGGTTCCTTCATGTATTTTATATTTTCCAAGTGGAAATTGGTAGTAGAACAAAAGAAAAAATGTGAAAATGTAATATTGTAATGTTCAAAATCTGTAAAAATGAGACAAATAACTTAAAACATTGAATAAGGATTTTTTTCAATTGGTTTTGTTTTCAAATAACAGCAAGTGTCTGTAAAATAACATTTATTGCTTATATAAATGCAGTAAAAACTGTGTCATTTTGCTGAAAAATGCTGAAAAAGAACGTATTGCCATTTACAAAAAATGCATACTTTTTAATGTGGACGTTATTTGTGGTTTTAGCCTGTTTTTTGGGGAGATTTTTTTAGCGATTATTTTGTAAATACATTTTTTTTTACTGTGATTGTACTAGTTATTATCTGTAATTTAACAAAACGTGGACCATAAGTAAAGTAGTCCGAAATTGTTGAAAACATTAAAACTTTTTTTATCTTTAATGAATCCTATGAAGAGATCTGCTTTATGTTGCAACAAATTGGTAAGTCATTCACAGACAACACTTTACTTTATAATAAAATGTAACAAAGTGAAGTAGTGCTTTTCAGTTAAAAGAGATATAATTCTATCAGTGTGTCCTTCCCTACATAGTTTATGCTTTGTGCCATTGTGTTTATGAGGGTTTCATGTTTAACACCCTGGTGTTAAAGCAGGTCTTACACAACATTACCAGCTGATTCTTCGTCTGAATCGGAACTGTAGTGGCACACAAAAAAATCTGAATGATCTTTTCTTCTTTAAAATGAATCAGTGGTTACTTACTAATGGACTGGACACAGATAGATGACATCCCACATTGTTATGATGCGTTTTCTCTTGACCCTAATCACTCTTTATCAATTTCTGCTTTGTCCTGGTGTGATGCAAAATATACAGCGGGTCCTCAGTTCCTGACGTCCTCGACCTATGGCGTTTTGTGGTTAGGTCACCAACTCTTGTTCCATCATTCTGACGTACGACGAACAAATTGTGCGTGGAACTAGTTGGCGAGTGTAACGGATGAATACATCATCACGTGGCACAATGAAGATGACTTTGGTTCCATTCGCTGCTGTACGTCACGTACTGTATGTGAGTTTTGACTTACGGGGAAAATTGAGTTACGTTGCGCCGTAGGAACGGAATTCCGATGCCAGTCAAGGACCCCTTGTACAGTGATGATGAATCCCTATTCATAAAACCAAGTTGCACTGGTTTTGGTCCAAAAATGGGTGTAGAATGTCCTCGGTTTGGAGTCTTGGTTACACTAGTACCACGTCTTTTTCCAGAGACTGTACTGTGTACTGTTGTGTGATACACAGAAACTCTTAGAAACATTGGCAGGAAATTTTTCTCTTAACTTGTACTGTGCAAAGTTTTGAGGCACATTAGATGTTTATATTACTATCCATCACACAATACCATCTGGGCAGCGACTGATTGGTCCCCAATTCATTCTGCACCATGAATATCTGCCAAAACTGAAGTCATAAAGAGCTATCTTCAGTCGCAGAAGAACAAGGATTCTGGGAACGGATGATATGGTCTTCATGGAGAGGTGATCTTAACGTCTTGCATCATTCTTTCATTTACATGGAGACAGAAGCCACTTAAACAGCCAAAATCCACAGTAGAAATGTGGCAAGTTGTCAGAGATGCTGATGAACAACCTGCCAAGTGTTCATGGGAGAACGGGTGCTAATGAAAATGCAAAAGATCGTCACACCAAATATTGATTATCATAGATTCTGGCATTATTTTTTAAAAGCAACCTCACTTTTCTTACTGTACTTTTGCACAATGCTGTACATAATGTAAATGATCGGTAGGACTAACACACACTGTACATGTAAACAGCCTAAATGAGCACAAAAATATGCATCAGTCTGTTGTCATCGTCGGAGATTACAACAACATTTTCTGTAATTTTACAGATATGGTGTGATTTCATACTCCGGGGCTATGACGCCACGATGCTGCTTCCGTTTGAAGTGCACATTGTCGTGCATGTGTGTGGGTTTGTCTCTCTGCTTTAAATATAGTCAGGATGACAGGCATAGCATTTACCTTGATGTTTACTGCTTTGAACTACTTGGCATGGGCAGAGCCTGGGCTGGGATTCACATAAGGCAGAGGCCTATTTGAACAAGCTCATCTGGGGAAAATACCAGAATGACATGGCTGACACACACACAGGCTTTGAATGGCTCCTCTCTGAGCAAGCGATGAGCATGAGACACAGCAATTCAAATGTTTCAAGTAAAACCCAGAAATGGGACCTTTTTGGTGTCTTTGAACATCATCCATTAGCAAACACGGTGATTCTCTCTCTCTCTCTCTCTCTCTCTCTCTCTCAAACACACACATTCAGACACAATGCATTTAAGACACTCACCTCACTGTCAGGTTTCTGCACCATAAGTGATGTTTAAAAGGGAGTTTAGACAAGAGAGCAACAGTGTCACCTTTTATTCTTTATCTCGCGTGTAAGTGCTAGTTTATGTCTGGCGGGCAAAATCAAACTACAGTGTAGCATCTAGCAACGTGTGGAAATTACATCTCTGCACTGTGAATCCGAACAGGCAGACTTTCAAACCAAACTTCGCATCGCTGCTTCTTGTTTTCAAGAGCGTCGTTTCATTATAAACGCAAAAGGATAAGCATGTATGGCAAACATCTCCAAAAGAAAAAAAAATAACCAGATGAGCCTCGATATCTTCCTCTCACACACATCTTGTAATATCGTTTCAGCAATAACAATAACAGCTGGAGGATCTGGAGGAGAGAAGAGCGAGAAAAAAAAAAAGAACACCCAAATGTATTTTGTTTTGCATGCATTCCTCTCTGCACTACAGTTCGAAGCTAATCCTCCAACACCTTCCCCAAATTGAGCCGCAGCAACAGCCTTGCTCGGATATTATTATGAATAATTTATTGCACCCCATTTCAAAGAGCCTAGCGCAAAATCCCAACTATTTTTGGTGTAACTGTATCGCACGTTAGTTAAGTCTGTAGGTGCACGTTGCAGCTGTTGGGCTCGAGTGCCGCACAGTAAATGACATCAACCTCTCGCTGATATCATTATGGTGTATATACAGTACATGTGGGCTCCTCTGCAAGCTGCCTTTCTCTTCTGGTAGATAAAATATAACAAGCTCTGACTCCTCCGTGTCCGGCTGAAGGTGTCCAGGTATATTCCAGCTCAGACGCATTGTGTATTTTACAAGAAACATCCACTAACACCTGGATTTCTGCATATTCAAGTTGCACACGCAGGGGACAGACATGCAAATATGCTCAAAAAAAAATCTGCAGCGTGTAGTCGCAAGCTAATATCTAAGCAAGTGAACTTACACACAAGCATCAGTGGATGTCTCTGCACTGCCATCTCAGGTAGTGCACTTGATCCTGACATTTGTTTAACATTCCTCACCCCCCCCCCCCCCCCCTCTCCCAGCGATGTGGTGAAGTGCCGCATACCTCTCCCTGCCATTGTTTGAACACACTCGCCGTGTTTCCATCTTTTTTATTAGAAATGTGAAATGTGTCATGAAGGCAAACACCCGCGGCGGCGACAGGAGAGGAGCGGAGGACAGATAAGCCTTTGCAGGACTTGTACTGGCTGTTGGAACATGTGTTACTCCGAGGAAGTACTTACCGGAGGAACACACGGCCGTGACAGCATCCGCCAATATCGCCAGTGACCATAAGAGTGACTCCAGTGTGTTGCTGAATTTGACTGCGTGTAGGTTTTCTGTGAAAATGAATCGATGCATGTCAGACCTCCCTGGTGTGATAACCATTAGCGCAGGCCTCGCCGGGGGATGTGACATGAGTTGTGAAATCGTACTGTGCAGCCGAGTCGTTGATGAAATGTGTGAAAATGTGTCCATTTGCGCAGAGTTCAAGTAAAGGAAAACAACAGGTGCCAAAGTCAGTCTTTCCTTGAGAGAAGAGGTTCGGTTAGTTGCTTTCTATCCTATTTTGCATCCTGTGTAGTGTCAGGGGGGATACTCTTGTTGGGTGGATTTAGATATGGCTGACAGGTGGGTGGCCAGAGTATGAAAAAGAGTGAACAGGGCTCTCTTCCAGTTCACCAGGATAGATATGATCGTACGGTTGACTTAGTGTTGGGACTGATTTTCTGGGGATTAACTTCAAGGGCCACTACCTATTTCTTACCAGTAATAAAACCCGGTCTCGATAAAAGTCTCCCACCATGCATTACTTCTGCATCCGTCCTGCATTAGTGCAACAGCAAGCACTGCAGAAAGAATTTTGTTCTCAATATTGCAGGAGAAAAAATAAATAAAAATTGCCTCTGTGGCCAGACCATTTGCGTGCCCTCTGGCAGCCGGAGAGAAAACAGAATCTGGATTCTGAATAATTTCTCATATATGAGGATGCGAGTGTGCAGAGAGCATGACGTGAGAAGTGTCACTCATGTGGTGGCTGTGGGGGAAAAAAAAGAAAAACAAAGCCAAATATATTTCAGTTTTGCAGCTGTACCACACGGTAGTTTTTTGGGGGTGCTGTAAAAAATTGTTGAGTCAATTTGAGCGCTTCAGATTTGGTCCCCACAGGCCGCCTTGGTTGGCTCTGCTTTTTTTTTTTTTCTTTTTTCTTTTTTTTCTGAGGTGGGGTGGCGTCCGATGCAGACCCAGGCTGGACAGCGAGCTGGTTTTTTGTTCTCCCCTTCACATTGCCAACTCCAGCTGTCACACCAAGGGACAATAGAGAAGAGGAGGGGGTGCTCTCTGAATGGAAAAAATAAACTGGAGAGCCCCCCTCGCCACGACTCGTCATCTGCATTTGACAGGACCCCCGTTCTCCTCTCTTCACCGCCCCTTTTCTTTTTGCTTTCTCCTTTTCTCTCCTTGTGCTCTCCATAATCCCCCTTTCTCTCTCTCCTCTCTCTCTCCCTGCTAAGTGCAGCTGTTGCTCTCCATTGGATCATTTTTTTCTACACTGATTGCTAATTAGGATACCATTTTAGTGAGTTTTATCTTTAAAACTTGTTAAACTTGCAATTTTCCACTGCCTTTTTTTCCCCCTCGTCCTTCTTTATTCTGGCAGATTTAAGGAGGAGAGCAGAGAAAAGACTTATCCAATTAAAAACAATCTACTTTAGGGTGAGATTTTTTTTCCTTTTTTTTATAACCGGAATGCACCCAACCTCCTATGCAGCATTCATATAGTTTACAACTACTGTACTGTGTGGTAGCCTCTTATTATAGCGCTCACTTCAGCTTTGAATGCAAAAGCCTACTTTGAAGAATAGACTGCCCCATCTCCCTTATTCTGCTCACATAACTGAATCCCTGGGAGAGGGAGCAGAGGAAAAGGAGAGCCTGAGAAAACAGCAATTCACACACCAAACACAGAGACCCCTAGTAGCTCAACAAATGAGTGACTAGCCCTATGTCCATTCATATCGCCCCTCGGCCCGCAAGCCTATTAGCCAGGCATCGCTCCTTGAACATTCACTGTCGACAACATGTGGAGGCATCGCTATAGCAACCAGTGGATATGACATGTGCAATGGACGGGGACTCCTGAGCTGCTGAATATAAGGAGGGGCTCAGCCTTAACTAAATGATCGCAAAAAACCCAACCCCACCACCTCCCCATCTCTTTTCATTGGCACAGAGGCGCTGAAAGGACTCACTAGTGGGGCTTCTGCACATTCTTCCGAGGCTCGGAAAATCAGGCGGGCATATCCCACATTCTTCTCCCTTTTCTTATTCTCTCCGACTCTCCTTTTTTTCTCTCTCTCTCTCTCTTTTTCTTCATCTACGTGTTGAAGCCGCGCTCTTTTGTTGGCGCTGGGGGGGACGCATGGGACCCTCGCAGGGGAACTTTTTCTTCTTCTTTTTTTTTTTTTTTTTTTTTCTGGAGAGAAGCGGACTGAGTGGGCGGCCAGGACGCACAGACGCTTCTGCTTGGAGCTGCAGCGGGCGTCAGTGGTTATCCATGCTCTCTGGAATACAAGACACAGCATCCTCCGTTCACTACGAAATGTGCGCTCTGCTCCTCGACATGGATTGGGGTAATTATCGTTCCCGGCTTGAACCGTGTGTCCGTCTGTGTGTGTTTTTTTTCTGTATGTGTAAGTTTGAATGCGTCAGATGCGTAAAAATGGCACATCTGAGGATCGGCCTTGGAAACTTGTGAGCAGCGTCGCGTTGAAAGCTGGTTTTGCTTCTGTGTGAATGAAACATAATAATATATTTAGGAGCTATGGTTTTTCGGGGTTTATATCATGCTTTTTCTGTGCGATCGCTGCCTGCAGAGCGACCCCCCCCCCCCCCCCCCCAAAAAAAAAAAAAAAAGAGGCTCAAATATGATCGAGCATTGTGCACAGACACACGATGTAGTTTATATAAATGTAAGCTCATCGTAAAAAAAAAAAAAAAAATCCCTCGTAAATGTGAGTCTTGAGTGCGGTTGCTTTGCTGTGAGCACATCTGGCTGCAGGGAACAAAGTTTGTGTGCAGGTTCATCCTCCGTGGTGCCCGGCAGCAGCTCCAACTCTAAAACCTGGAGAGCTGCTAAATGCACTGTGTGGCTGCATAAAATATTCTATTTTAATCTTGTTTTTTAGCTCAAAGTAAAACCCAATTACAATCATGCTATTCTAGGTTTCATTTAAAAAAAATCAAGAGTTAATAGACATGCCATTTTTCTGTTGCAGCTTTTAAGGTTTCCTTTGTTTTTCAATTTAATAATTAATTTCAGGAGTTTGCAAATGTGTTTGGAAAAGCGTTATTATATTTGCAAAAATTGCACGACTTTCCAAAGCACATGCTGTTGCCAGAAAAATAGCATAGTTTAAAAAATGTTGCAGCACAGCTAAATTGTTTTATTTATTATTAATGCAGATCCTAACTTCATTTTTATTGCATGAACACTGCTGTAAAGGTAGCTGATTTCATACCTTTCAAATCTGGAATAGTAGCTGCAAGTTTAAAGCAAAAAGGTTGATTTAAGAGTGGTACGGTTAGGCAGTTTTGGGGGGATTTTCATCTTGTACTTCTTAAAGGTATTGTGATGGGAGTGAATGGAGAGCCATCCGCCCGGCTACACCTCTCTGCCTGACCTTCCCTCTTAGAATTTGAATAATCCAGAGCACCGAAATCCATCTGCCCCTTGTCTCCCCTCAGATTGGCTAATTCACCAGACAGGGCCAATATGAATAGACGAGAGAAGCAGAAGGAGAAAGTCTGTTGGAGGCAGAGAGCAATAACCAGTTTGGATGCTTCACACATGAGACGTGAATCGTGTTGTACCGATAAAATACATTTTTTGAGATGCAAAAAATACATTTCCACACAGGGAATAAGCATAAATTCTCTGTTTCATTTTAGTTCAGCAACATAATTATAATTTTACAGATGAAACTTTACAATATAAGGCTTAAATCAAGTAAAGCATTTTTTAAGTTCTGATTATGCTGAGAAAATGTCTGTTTCATTCAAGGTTTAATCGTCATTTATTGCTGTTTAAACAACCAAAAGCAGTTTTCAGTCAACGTTATTCATTTAGCTAAAAGATCATTCCCCTAATAACGTAATTTGGTTGAATCAGACTCTCAATTATGGTCAAATAAAATTCTTGCAAAAATAAATAAATTGGAAAAAAATGTAAAAAGCTCAGAGACAAAACTCAAAAGGCCCATGAAGGTAATTCGTAGCCTCACATGTCCATGTTCCTCCTTGTTCCTCTTCCTTTTTTCTTTCTGTCTCTCCTCTGGTTTCCTTCCAACCCGATTACCGCCTTCAAACACTCTTTTATGCTTGCATTGCATTTCAAGCCTGTTTTCTCCCAAAGTGGAAATGCTTTTTGTTTAATTAATTTCAAGGTGTTTACCTGAATATTTTCAAGAGTAGCCGCAGATTGTGAAAGGCCACGTCTTTGATGAACTTGATATTACATGCACAAATACATTTTTTTTCTTTTTCCATAATAAATTAAAGATTATATGCTTTGGGATGCCAGTCTTAGGCTTGAATCTTTACACCGATTCACCGTGCTGTGTCTAGGGTGCTAAATACTTTGATTAATAAGTGAAAAGACAGTTTTTCAGCTATTATATTTCCATTTTTCTGAGTGTGATTACGTCAAAAGCTGGCTGAGAGGATAAATACTCCAGAAAATGATAAATTACGTGAACTTAAATGCTGCTGCTGCTGCTGCTGCCTGTGTATTCATCTGATCAGTGAACACAGACGAGTCACTGGATGGAGGCCACGTCTCGCCTCTGTATCTGTATATGAGCCTCTTCAGACCTCTCAGTTGTTGTCTAACCTCTTATGCTTGATTGGAACTACATGCTCAAGCCTCCGCAGTTGCAATCAACAGCAAGTGTCGTCAGGCCCAACACGGTAATCGAAAAGACCTGGGCACCGGCACAAGCGCTCAAACCTTGGCTATTGCGAGCTACAAGGTCAAACCACATTGTTCCTGGTCTGAGGTGCAGCGTCTTGTTTTGAAAACGGTATAACAAGATGTAGCCATCCTTCAGCCGGCCCATTTGACCCCTCAGGCTAAATGTCAGAGCTTTGCCATTTTTTTCTTTCCTTGGTGTAGATTTGATTCACTCCACCCATCAATCTTTCAATATTGCATGCAGACAATTAGGAGCCTGCTGATGTATTTGTGCTCCGTTATTGATATTGCCCTTTTGCAGATGTATAGCTATTGGCATGTGTGCAGCTGGTAAAATTAAATCAAAATCTGTGGTGAACTGGCTTTTACAGAAACCCCATGTTTTACATCAATCGTGGAGGACAGCGAGGATGATTTATGT
Source organism: Acanthochromis polyacanthus (assembly GCF_021347895.1). Taxonomy (NCBI): domain Eukaryota; kingdom Metazoa; phylum Chordata; class Actinopteri; family Pomacentridae; genus Acanthochromis; species Acanthochromis polyacanthus. The sequence continues at coordinate 21,525,300 of NC_067132.1, read as the reverse complement.
GAGGTAAATGGTGCTGGGAAAAGGATGTTTATCTCCTTTTTAGAATCTACAAGCAAAACCAGCTCGACAGGATTCCTATATTTTATGCAATCAGCACAGAAAATCTTATTAGCAGCTACGTTTTAGGTATCTTTAATTACCCCTCCCCATTATTGCTCCTAATTATCACTGTTATGCTCTCAAAATATTATGTATCAGGGAGGCCCACAGGGAATTTATCATTACAGTAAATGGCCACAAGTGCACCAATTATCAACACACAGGCCAATTCTTTAACCTACACTGATAAAAATCTCTCAGATGATATTACAGCACATTAAAAAAAAAAACAGCTCGACTGTATAGTGATACAAATATACCTTCCTGTTTTAATTAGCATGCAGTGCGGGTGTGAATATTTGAAAAGGCTGTTTTGTTCAAGTGGAGCTGGATGTATGAAGGTCCAGTCTGGGCCGCCTGTGACTCCCCAGTCCTGGTAGCCATTAGCTGTGCAGCTTGGGCCAGGGCCTAATCCAGCCAAAACTCAGGACCAGAGGAGCTAATTAAGCACAAGCTTTTAGTATCCCAACCTCCTGTAGCTGCACAGTGCCAGCCCACCCCATGCCAGCGCTAAATGGGGTTGTAAATATCTATAGTGGGGCACAGTGTGGAGACAGCACCGGACAGGGGCTGGTAATAGGGTTGACTGAGCCTGAATGCATATTATAAGGCCGGTGTTCGAGCTGTCTAATGAGCGGTGCCGGTCACAGGAAAGAAGTGCAGCTAGGTGAGGATGCAGCACTCCACTTTTCTTTTTTTTTCTCACTGTAAAATCAACACAAGCCTTCAGGTGAAAATTGATGCGCTGCACACTTGATATGTCGGCCGCTGTAGATCAAAAACATCAATCTGAGGGGAAGACAGAGTGGCATCCTTTAACTGCTCTGACAGTGTGTGCTCTCTCTCTGTTTGTGTGTGTGTCCTCCAGAGGGGCAGCCTGACCCAGATCCCCGTGGTGAAGGAGACCAGGGTGGAGTCGGGCCAGTTCCTGCTGCTCTCCGTCCTCTGCATGCTCTTCATCCTGGTGGCGCTGGCAGTGTCCGCCACTTTCTTCTGCGTGCGCCAGCGCTCACACCTCCGCATGAAGGAGAAGCTAGCCAGCCTGGGGACTGACACCAGCACCGATGCCACTGCAACCTATCAGGTTAGACCAGCCCTCACGTCGGGAGCCAATCAGAGGCCGGGACACTTAGCCTGAGCTCTGCCATTGGAGGGAAACACACTCTGCTCAGATATGGTCCATATCCAATTGGTTTGCGAGAGTGTGTTTGCTCATGTGTGTATACAGAGTAATTCTGATCCACCTGCTTCTAGCTGCGGTGATAATTTGCTCTATTTATGACATAAATTGATATTTATTTTGGTGCACATTTACATCATTTTTGAGCGTTTAATTTCTTGAATTTTCACGTTATTGCTCCAGTGGATATATTTATTCGATGCTCCCATTTCATGAGGAGTGTGTGTCTGTGTGTGAGACAGGGATCAGGCCACCACTGTGACCTATTCCCTCTGTTCCTCCAGGGCAACGGGCAGCCTGGGCTGTATTGATTTTCAGCATTGGGGCTCAGCTGTGCCCAGCGTGGCACTCAGAACACATTTATCTGCATGTCGCGTTAACATTTTCAATATTTAATCAGGTTTTCACAGGGCTGCGCTAAAATGCTAGAGGTGTTGCACTGATGACCGCAGAGAAGATATCAAATAAAAAAAGCGAAATGGGAAATTAATCGCACCTCTGAAATTCAACCGTTTGTGTGATTACGATGAAAGAATTCTATCATGTTGTGCTACAGATTTGAGGTTGCTGTGGTCCTGGCTCATTGTGCACTGTCGACGTTTATGTGGGTGTGTACTACAAGCTCGACAGAGAGAGTTGTTTAGGGAGAGTGGGAGGGCATTATTGTAAGACGGCAGCACAGACTTTGTTTCCTCTTGGCCTGTCTTCGGTCTTATTAGTAGTCTGAAAGAAGGGGGTAACAGGGAGACTGTAATCCCACGACCTGTGCTCCTCTCTGGGCTCCATGTGTCTCTCCTCTGGCCCTCTCTGGCACTAACTGCATCTCCCTGCCTTCTCCTGGGACAATTTCTCAGCTCCGGTACAGCGCAGCGCTTTGCAGAGATGTTGAGAAGTAGGATGAGTTATGAGGTGGACCTGGATAGTGCCCTGGGGCCAAGGCCCAGGGCACCGCTTCATGGCTCTAATCATTAAAGTCTGACGGCGGAAAAGCTGATCCAAGACCAGGGCTTAGGGGGGCCTGTGCTCCAGAGGGAAATATCACTATGATTCATCATGAGATAGCATGTGCTTTCACAATGCATTTTCTCTGGCCTGGCCTGCCCTCGCTGTTATTAATCGAGTATGGAAATGAATTCTGTGGAGATGAGTGCTTTGCCTCCCAAAATCAAACACGATGGAGTTTACAGATTTAACACAGAAACATCAAACCTTATGAAGAGAAGCAGACAAACTGTGTAAGACTGCACAGAGCTTACAGTAAGGCATTTTTTCTTTCATTTTCCTTTCTTTTCATTTTGTATACCAGACTAGATAATGCCTAGTCTTCAAATTTTTGATGCCCTGTTCCTGCACTGAGGCATGATGGGAGAAAAGCTGAGTCATTAGGAGGAGTGTAATCTTCGTAGCAGTGGGTCTTTTAGCAAGTCTCAGAAGGTCGGAGATATCAATCAAAATAGAAAATTATACTTTACAATTGTGGCAATGCATTTTTATCTCCTTCTGCTCCTCTGTGGTTTTATACATTTACAGTGGAACTCCTGTTTGATTGATGGTTTGATTCTCCTATTATGTGTCTATCTTTGCAAGTTCTCCTTTTTTAAATATTGCACTTTATGCTGTCCTGACTTTACACTTTTGAGTGTGTGGTAAGAGACCCATCCTTAAGCAATGAAGACAGTCGTGTGGCAGCAAGGTGTGACACACTGAATTTATTCTGTAAGTCGTGTAGGGTTCCTCAACCATGTATTTTGGCATAATTAGTATAAGCTCCATAATCCATGAGGATAAGCCATTAATCTACACACAAGTGAGGACAGATCAAGTCATCCAAGATACAGGATTTTACAAGGTGCATTTACAGAACTCAGCCCCTAACAGCAAGGATAAGCACATAAAAAACCCAAAACTATTGTCATGTGCATGAAAAGGGGATAAATACGTGAAACCTTGCAAGGTGGAGGAAAAATACTGCGTTCTTCATCATCATTCCCATTAATCCCCAGGAGCTGTGTCGCCAGCGAATGGCGATCCGAACGTCGGAGCGCGTCGAGAGGCCGGAGACCCTGCGACACTCTCGCCTCAACAGCGTGTCGTCTCAGTTCAGCGATGGCCCTGCAGCCAGTCCATCGACCCGCAGCAGCACCTCCTCCTGGTGCGAAGAGCCCGTCCCCTCCAACATGGACATCTCCACCGGTCACATGATACTGGTAAGGAGAACTCCAGAAAACGAGTTAATGATGTATGTGGGGGAAAAAAAAAGTGCCAAGGGAGGAGTGAGGGTGGAAAGATGGAAGCTGGTTGAGATGTGGTTTGTTTCCAGGCCCCTCAGAGAGCATTTTGTGGTTCTTTGTATCAGATTGCTTCAGCTGCACAACCACAAAATCTCGTCGTGTCTCATGACTGTGCACTTAACCTGCCAGCGTGGGTTCGGTCTAGTGTGAGAGACTGATAATTCTACTTTAGGTCAGCTTTGTGGGCCAACGTCACACATTTGCGTCAAAGATTCCCAACTTGTGGTATATCTGCACTTCACAGGAGATGTGTGGATTGTGGGTTTGATTAATTAATTTGAATAAGTACAAATCAGGGCTTGATTTTTCAGAAAAGTATATCCACAAATTCACATGCTGCAGTTGTAGGTATGTGAAAAAATGTTTTAAGCTAATGGAAAGACAGGTTGAATAGTTAAATAATAGAAAAGCATGATGGGAAAAAGGCTAAAAAACATTTCACAAGGTCATGAATTAAAGAAATATTTGAATTAGAAAGCCAAAGGTGATGGGTAAAGGAATAAATTGTACAGCCACTGCTACTCCAAGTTGATATTTTTATAAAATTAATAGATTCACAAAGAATTCAGTTTAAAATCAGTTCATTTGGAGCATGATGTCAATGCTGAGCTCATCTGTGGAGACCTGTGAGGTCAGAAACGGTTGATAGTAGATCAGTGATACCCAATATACTTTTACACTGGTGTTTCGTCATCTCAAATTATAGCATGTGATTGTAAAGCTCCCCGTGTCTATGAATATGCTAGGCCCTGTGCTAAAAACCAACAGCTTTATTTTTCTTTGTTTATCTGTTTGGATGCGTCTCTTTTTCATCCCTCTCTCACCTCATTCCCTTCAGAACCCTGTTATCTTTGTTTTTTCCATCACTCTTCCCGCTGTTTTCTCCCTCCTGCTTTATCTAGGCTCTGTTGTCTTCATTCTTTTTTTTTCTCCTCCAACTTTTATTTTTTTCCCCCTGCTTCTACTGTGTCATTTTCTCTCTTTATCATTCTGTCCTGCTTCTCTCCTCTCTGTCATTTTCATCTTTTACCCCCTCCGTCTCCCTCACCGCTACAGCAAAATAAGGCAGACATTGTTTTGCGTGATGAGCGCGGCACAAAAAGTGAAATATCATTACCCATCTGATTGTTATTTGGATGTTTTAGAAATTTCGTTCGTTTAGAGTTTAGAGAGGTTTTTTTTTTCTGATTGAAAAAGCTTTCGGTTGCCAGCACTTTCACAAACACACAATGGATTGTTTTAATTTTGCACAACTTTCGCTTCATTCATTTGAAACAAGCTTGATAAAAGAGATGGATAGATGCCTTGCAGTGTTTCCATTAATGGAGTGAGCATTCATCACACTGCATGTCTAGCTTTTATATTGGGAGGCTGTAATGAATGAGAGTGAATCTGAGTAATGCCTTGTATTGGTGGTAATAGATGGGTTTTGTTGCACTCGTCAAGGCTTGTTTGTGAAGCCCCTTTTGAAAACACTGACAATAGAAAAGCATTTAGCCCTGCAAATAACAAAAGAGCCAACGTGAATCATTTCTAGGAGCTGGTATTATTAGCCCTGGTTTCTTCTTGCAAGCAGTACAGTGCGGAGAGGTAAAAACACTGGGACCTTTACTTCTCTTTCATGCCGTGATTGACATGGAGATGTCCTATATGGGCCTTCTTTAAAATTCCAACACCATCTCACATGAAACCATGTGTGAGATTGCCTTGTTATCACTGATCTCAGACCTATATTTTCCCATCTCTCCTCTCTTCTCCTCTCATCTCCCCTCTCCCGCTCTTTGGAGCTCACACCGTGTGGAGAAGGATGATGAATACCCAGCTATTCCAAAGCACACATGCTGGGGGTCCTTTTTTTGAGGCCCGATCACCTCTCACACACACACAAACACGCACGCTAACACACACACAGCAGCCACTATGCTACTGTGAGAGTTTTGTGCCGTCAGGATAAATGAACTACGGTGTTGTGCCCCACTGTGCGGCCCACCTTAAGACTTAAAAAGTCTTGCATAACGACTTCCAACTTCAAAACTGAAATTGGATGCCTCTGTGTGCTGAGTCATCTGCTGTGTTTTTTTCCACAGCTTTGACACGCCTCTGGTGCCTTAGATTTTCTGTGTTCTCTCTGTCGCCTGTTCCAGCTGTTGCACAGTGCTGTAACCTCCACATTTTATCTACTCGGTCACACAAAAAAACATCCAGAATAATTACATGAAAGCTTATTTGTCCTATGTGGCTGTACTGTATTTCTGTGTCCTTTCAGTACCATGGACAGCACTTTACAGCCACCAAACTTGTGTTTTTTCGCTCACAAACACAGCGAAACGTCCGTGTTCTGCAGAAACAGGGTCAAAATGTTGATGCAGTTGCAGTTGTTGTAGTGTTCCCTTGGCTTAATCACCTTTGCCTTGAAAACAAAATCAATAGTTAAGTAGCTCGAGGCTCTTTATCATTATGTTGAGTAGTTATTGTTCAATTTTTTTGCAATGATGAATTATTTGCTCAACGGGAAAATAGATTCAGGCTAAGGAAAATAGCCTCTGACTCATGCAACATGTTCTGCCCTCAGTGACTTTCCCTCTGCAAATTTTAAATGTAGTTTGTGAGCGGAAAAAAAAAAAGAAACAATTTGCAGCGTCCCATTTAAGTCAACGCAGTGTGTTCTTTTCATTTAGCTATTATTAGTCACACAAATCAGAGTACGTATTAATACCTCTTTTCACGTCACGCAGCTGTTTATCATATCATAAAGCTTCTCTGCACAAACTGTTACCAGTATTGTTCATTTTAATTTGACAGCAGAGCCTGACAGTAATGTGTTACCTGTTGTGTCTGGCTCCCCTGGTTGTCCCTTCATCCTGATTTCACCCAGCACCCTCTGCTGCTGAGGAGACTGCTTAGGAAGGATTAGACATTGTTTCCCTGACACCCAGGCCTCCCATCCCAACCCTCTTGATTGGCAGACATAATCCCCCCATTCACTAAACCTTCGTTACCCTGTCTCTGGAATATGCCATGGTCCACTGCCTCCCCCTAGAAACGGGAGGGCTTGATAAGGGGCTGCTGGCTGCATTGCATTAAGCTGCGAAAATATGAATTTGGAATGCAATCGATTCAGGGCATCGTTTGAATAGAATGGGATGCAATTCAGAGTGGATATATCAAGTACATGGAGATGTAATATTGGTAGGGGAGGTGGAATGCTGTCAGGCTGGCAAGCAGAGAGTACTTGTACAGGGTGACAAGAGCATAGTGGTGACAGGCTCTGTCAAGTGGCCATAATGGCATGCTGTCATTTTCCTGGGAAGACAGCAGTGTGTGTTTGTGTAGGCAATGCACAACCCAGCACATGCAAATATACGTGTGCTGCCTGCTATTAGAATTAACTAGATTTTTTTTTCATACAATAGAATTTTTTTGGCATGCATAAAATTGAAGGTTCAAGCAACTGAAACAAAGAGTGAAAATCTACAGTAGTATTTCAGAAATGTCACTTTATGTCATTAATGGGTTCAGATAGCACGCATTGTGCCGTCATGTTCTCTCATTATGCAGCTGCTTTTATCACGAGAGTTGTTTTTTTGGCTCTTCTCAGTGTGGCTTTTCATGACCTCAGTAGCACCTCTGCTTCCGTATCTAACAATAAACTTTGATTTCCTTTGTCTGTAGGATTTGTAATGTTCTTAATATCATTTTCCCGTGCATGCAGAAGAATACTGAATTCATGAGCCATCAAAGGGTAATTGCCTATTATGTGTTGGACAAGCTTATTTGTGATTATCATCTCGGTAGGAATTGTATATATTCTACAAAGACTTGGATTTCCTTTTTTTTTTTTTTTTTTTTTTTTGACAGGCAGGAGTGAATAAGTCGCCTGTAACAATGGAGTGTCACCGCTCTGCTCAGCCTACCTATACTGCTTTTAATATGGGATAAAAACCCCGAACATCTGGGTATCACTTTCATTGTATTAGCCAGCTGATCCCTGACATCAGTTTATGAGTCTGTAATCTTCTGTCTCACACAATAGCGGACTAAACCATTTAACCCCGTCGGGAGGGGAGCCATGATACAGGAGAGAAAGCGAAACACGGCGCTATGCTAAAGAGACTTGTGCTGCCAGCTACAGACTCTAAGCTCCCTAAGACTTGCCCTGGTTTGGGAGAATACGCAGGCCTGTACCCCTCCCCCTCCTCTTTTTCCATCTTTGTCTCTCTAGTGAATTCAATTTTGTCTTCTCCAAGCGACGGCTTAAATGCAGACAATCTTATCAGTGGCTGTGCAAGCAGTGAGGGACGTGATTGAAACACCCCTGAAGTATTTCCAATGCAGACAAACCTTTCAGGAGTCTTAATTGTGTGTGTGTTTTTTGTTTCTTCCCGGTCAAACACACTCGCACAAACACACAAAGACGCCGGCATTAGCACACCTTCCCCACCTAGATCTTCAGCAGCCTCCTCCTCACCCAGCTGTTCCACTATACAGACAATAATGCTACGTGACAGCTGATCATAGCTTTAAAGGAGGGCTGCGGTTGTTTAGGATTTAGTGTTTCGCTCTAATTATTTATTGGTTGGAAATTACAATAAAAACAAGAACAAGCTGTCACCAGAAAGCTCTGGCGTGGCGGAGGTGCATTGTTTCAAGTTTAAGGAGTCTAAATTCTCTGCAAACACAGTTCCTTTTTAGAGCCATATCTTGAGATAAATTCTGTTTTCTTTTGCATGGTTCTGGCTGGTCGCTTGAAATGGTGGTTGAGGTTGTGTCTGTTTTCCTCTAGTCATACATGGAGGACCACTTGAAGAACAAGAACCGTCTGGAGCGTGAGTGGGAGGCGCTGTGCTCCTACCAGGCAGAGCCCAGCGCCTGCAGTGTGGGCCAAGGCGAGCAGAACTCCAAGAGGAACCGCTCCGACGCCGTGGTCGTATGTAAGTCCATTCAGGCGTCGGTTGAGTCTGTTTTCTTTGCTGTGAAAATGTTCAAACCATTTACAAAACTGGAGCATTGCGGGGCGGGTCATGTAGCTCCATTCGCCGGTGTTGATGTATTTGTGAACAGATGCTCCAAAGAGGAACATAAAACCAGTTGGGGTAAACATGCCAACACAACGTTGTAGAACATATGCTTCCAAAATGAACAAATAATCAGCGTTGGTGCTGTAGCCAAAGAGCTTTTCTTAAACTCGTTTTTTCCTGAAACCCACTAAAGGTTTCTGGCATTGCAGTGAGATATTTATCTGTCTTGCAAATCAGCTTGCTTTGAGAGTTCTCTTGGATGATGTCGACCAAAGGCAAAGGGCTTGTTATTGGGTAACTACATCATTTTGTGCTGCTGCAAGCTTTGTTAGAGAAATACCTCTTTGGCATCTGAGACTCAGTTTAACTCTCTGAACCCCAAAACTCACAGGCAGGTTTGAAACCATTGTTATTTTTTTTAAACAGCACAATATCACAATTTATCATAGCAAAAAGCGTAAAAACAGTAAAAATAATTCAATTTTCAATGTTCTCACAGTTCTTGAATGAATCCTGTGTGATGTGCAGTTCCATTGGGAAAATGAATCAAGCGTAATGTTGTAATATTTCATCAAAATCCTTTGATATTACTGGTTACATATAAAAGTTGACCAAATTTGCTGTTCCCACATTCTTCACACAGTGACTCAGCTGCAGCTGAAAGTCCCTGACAAAAATTCATGGACTATTTGACTGAACTGCAGGCTGTGTTTATACAGATTTATGTTACAATTTAAGTTATTTAGAACCACTCTTTTTTTTCTTTACTATAGTAGTAACACTTGTGGGCTCTTGGAAGAATATTTTACATGTTGATTCTAGTGTTTTAAATAAATGATTAAGGGAATTTGACTTTCATTTATACTTTTTTTTATTTATGGCATTATAACTTTGTCATACTGCACAAAAGATATTCTGTAGTTGTGGCTGTGCTGTTTCCATGAAGGCACAGGTCTCTATATTGGAGAAAAATTAGCCCAGTGTAAATAAAAATGTGACAGGGATTTAAAAATGGGGTTCACAGACATTTATACTCTATATAGTACTATATAAACACTGGAACATGAATCTAAGTGCTCTGCTGCGTGTCATTAAATGTTAATCTAAACCACCCAAGGATTAGTTTGAAATAAAAAAACAAACAAACATTAGAATTACATTGAAGCATTTACATCCAATTCATATTTCTGTACTTGAACACACAGAGTAAATACATGTGGCTCTTCAGCAGACAAACAATGCGGGTCCCTTTTCCCCTTTTATTTTAGCCATATGTCTCATATGTCACCATTATCTACAGAGTTAGGTCACTTTTGCAGGGGTCTTTTTTTTTTTAAAAAATTGATCATCTGCAAGGATAAAACAAAGTCAGAATTATGTTTTCTTTACTTCTGTATTGTTGTTTCAAAAATGTGAAGTGGTAAATCTAATTTACATCTATTATTTATTGAATATGTGCTGTATGAGAAAGCTTGACGAGCATAGCAACAGTAACCAAGTGTCACATGATTCCATAAACCAATCAGGATTCAGCTGCATTTGAATCAATGTGATCACAGCTGGTGTGTTGCTTGGTTACTGTCAGTCAAATCTGACCACACTCACACAGCCCTGACAAGCTTCTGAGGGTTAAACTCTTTGTAAATAATACATAAAGGATGTTTGTTTCCTCTGATTTCACCTCATGCAGCCATGAATGTAAGAAAATGCATCAAGCCAGGTTTTCATGGGCTTTGATTTTTAAGCAAATGCATATAAGAAGAAAGCTGAAGTGGGTTCAAGTTCATAGGAACGTATTAATCTTGCAACAGTTTCACTTGTTTAAGAAAAAGCGGATTTTAAGATCACAAGTCACGGACTTCTTAAGATAAAAATTAAATATTTCACTTGGAACATTCCTTAGTGAAGGTGAAGCAATTCAGGACTTTAGAACATTGTGTGTGTATGATGAAAGCCCGGTGAAATTGCAGTCCCTGAAGCCATTTCAGTTTCATATTCCTCTGTTGCTGCTCAAAATTCTGTTGTTATTGTGCAGGGAGGGGGGAAAAAAACGGTGGAAATATGTACAGATGAATTATGCATCTCCATTACAGATGATCATTCCAGGATCACCTTGAAAGCGGAGAATAACCACGGCAACTCAGATTACATCAATGCCAGTCCAATAGTGAGTATTGTTTATTCATTATGGCTCCACATTTGGCTAATATCTGTTGTCTCTGAAGCCTCTCTCTCTCTGTTTTTGTACCTGGAGCACCTGTTGTGGCCGGTTTTTACTCTGAGATAAAAGTAGTTTCAAAGGGCTTGTCATTGATCCAGATGCATTGATCTTTTTTTAAAAACTTTGTTCTCCATGCTGGGAACCTCGGTGGATTCGGTGTGTCTTGTTGAATCACATTGCTACTTTTGCTGCTTTCAAAATGGCTGCTCCCTTGAGATACCATCCTTTTTTTTCATTCATCCACACTAAAAAGAATTATACTTTTCTTTTTTTTTACTAAACAAATGTATCCACCACAAATCCAGAAAGACCTCAGTGTTGGAGAGGACTAAGGTTATTTTTTTTCAGTATTTTTCTCCCAAAACATTGCCAGTCATGATTACCCCTGAGGCTGCTGAAAAGGGATTCCATCAAAGGGAACAGGAAACTATGCATTTCAAATACAGTGCCAAAATTTCTGAGGAGATAGATGAGCAGGGCACACACAGCTGCACTAAAAGCCTATTACTCTTCAGAAACAAACAATGGAGACTTTTAGATGCTCTATTTATTCCTCCATTTTCTCTAATGGCATATTCAGAGAGGTTTTTAGCTTATTTAAACACTGCTGTAGTGCGACATTTGCCATCTTATAGAATAATATTAGAATAAAGTTAATCAAGGAAACAAGTTAGCGACAAATCAGATTTTTTTAAAAAAAAAGAAAAGCGTTATCCAAGACTGTTTTGGTGAGGTGGGGGGGGGAAAGAAAAGAAATAGGAGCGGATGTTGAAGATGGGTGAAGTAATGGCGGATGCAGTGGTGTGTGGATGAAAGGACAGTAATTACACCACAAAAGGGACCCCTGGCTGAGCCCAGCAAAACTGTGATAATTATGTCTGTCAATGCGGCTTCTTCCTCCTCATTAGCTTCAGGGGCAGTGGCCTACGAGTAAATAATCTGCCGCTTCTTTCTGGGAATCCGGGGTCAGGGAGGCAAAGGGACGGGGCGATCCGAGCTCAGGGTGACGTGCACACGAGGGAGAAAGCTCGGATAATGTTAAATACTTGACCACAAATGATGCAAGCGCTCCCGGATGCACAGCATCATTAGCGTGAGGAATGGCTGGCAGGAATGCACGGTGACACAACATGTGGTCAAAGCCTGCTCGTCTTTGTCTCGTCTGGCCTTTAAGCGGAACCCGTGTGTGCGTTCCCCACCTGTTCTCCACGCCTTTTATTTCTTTCAAACTATCCGGGATGAGCTCAAGCCGGCGTTTAGCTTCCAAGCTTCTCTATCTTATATAAACAAAGGATCAAGGCACTACAGCAAGGTGTTGAAAGTTGAGTCGCTTCTCCGGGAGCAGATATGTGTGCGAGCTATTTTAGTACAAGCTATTTTACTTCAAACCAAAGAGCACTTCTTTGCATCTTTTTGTTGTAGTCTATCTTCTCCCCACAATGGCAAGGGGAGGACAGCTGAAACGCAGGACTACTCTTTCATGTTTGCGCTTTAGTATTCATGCAGGGATGTCAGCACACAGCTACAGCATGTCTGTGTCCTTGAGATTGGCTAAACGGAGTGGAAGCGCTAGCATTCGGCATCACCCTTTCATTTCTGTGGGGGAGATTTTCTGTTTTGTTTTGTTTTTTAAAAACTAACCCATGTGAAGAATTTCATCCAGGAAGGATAAAGAGAAAACTGAATGTCTAATTGAAGTATAAGACTAGGTAATGACCACAGTGTTTCCTTCATTTATGTCTCCTTTTGTGAAATTTCTTTAGAAGAGAGGCAGTCAAATTTTCAAATTTCAGACAAGCCTTGTGTTGGTGGACAGACAGAGCAATTTCTGCCACTCAGACTTCACTTCTGCCCCCAATGATCATCTTGTAACAATAGCCAGAATTAATATTGACATCCTGCCTGACATCTCATAGATTACCCACTCACTTTGGATAATATGGCTATAAATCACAAATGAACTTAAGTGCATTACAAAAACTCGAAAATATAATAATTCACAGAGCCACGGATAATGTTCACCAAGTGTCCCCTTAAATCCAACTCTTTCAGAACGACACTCTGCTTCTACTAAGGCTGACTTATTACTGCACTGTCTGGAAGTGGATTAAAAAGAGCAAAAAAATAACAATTTGTTGCTTTTAATCCACCAAAATGAAAATAAATTCCGAGTAGACACGAGATGAACTTGGAAAAAACTATTTCTATTGAAAAATTTCAACGAAAGTTGTACGTTTTGGTTTCTATCAGCCTTTCAGAGCATTAAGAATTAATCCCTGTTGTTCAGGATATTAAACATGAGGAGAGAAAAGTATTATGGTAATATTAAAAGCCATGAAGAAAATGTGCCATAATTATTTTCCTTTTAAGGGTGAGTGTCAAGGTCCATGAGCGAGACAAATGAGTCTAAGAAATACGCGAAGAAGTGAAATGAAAAACCAGATCTTTAACTTTTGAGGCCATGCAGAGTGTCCTTGACAAGTTGTTCTTTAGCGTTAAAAAAAAAGTGTTGGTAAAAAAATGAAAAAGCCATTAAGTATGACCCTGTGACTTTGCATTGTGGTTCTTCTTGATGTCTCACCCCTTAACTCTCAGTTACGATTAAATGCAGTGCTGCAAAAAAAAAAAAAACTCCATTGGTGGAAAAGAAGAAATGAATCAATCACACCTTGACTATATGAAAAATAGTACAACATTTTTCTCATGCGACTGTTTTCCAAAGATCTACCATTTACTATATTAACAGAACCCCTGTACTTACTAAATACGCCACTGTTTGCCATTATAATGCATCAATGTGTTTCTTTTCCATCAAAATATGTCAACATTTTTCCACTGATGCATCTCGCACCAGAGGGAGTGTGTAAAAATTCATTCAAAAAAATGTGATCATTGATTTTGGGGGGCCGACCTCAGCTAACGCCTACTCAATCAAACCTCAGTCCCATCCCTCAGATCAGGTCCCCCATGTCATTATGTCCCACCTCAACCTCCAGCTCCCTCATGTCAGCCGCCTCCAGGCTTTAAAGCCCCACCTCAGGATCGTGTTTCGTGCAGAAACACGTCAAAGCTTTAAGAAATTGAGTTCACAGAGCCATTTCATGAGGTCTTTGAGGGAGAATATGTCGGTATAAAGACAACGTAGGAGATACCAAGAGGAATGAAATACAGTAATAGTGAAAAATAGTGACAAAGAACAGGCTTGTTGAGTTGTAAAGCATTAATTTAGCATGTTAAAGGATTGGAAGTAAGATTTGCTCCTAGAAACCAGCCAAAAAATACAATAAAGATATGATATCTTTTAAAATAGACATCAACATCAACATTAGAGGTGCCTGTTTGATGCGTTTTTACACGATAAAGTGGAAATGCATCAAAGTTCAAGGTCTCCTGCTGTCTTCATATGCAAATAAGATGTTTGAAGAGGCTGATTTTCAGCAGCCCGGCATACATCCTTCAAATATGTGTTCAGCATCAAGTGTAACATCCACAGTTCACCCACAGTGTGTAGCTTCCTCCATGTCCCAGTTTACTCTAATCAGACCCACAAAAATAGTCCCATCCTGAATAAGACAGGGTTTTCAGGGGGAATGAGAGAAAAGAAAATGGAAGTGTTTTCTTCAATAGCTGCTGATCCCTTTTTCGTTCCCGCATCCAGATGGAGGCTTTGATGGAAGTCTTAACCAGACAATATGTTTTCATCCACCAGTCTCCGCCCAAACACTGTGTCACACTCTGTTCCCTCTCTCCCAGATGGACCACGACCCTCGTAACCCGACTTACATCGCCTCGCAGGGCCCGCTTGCTTCCACCGTGGCAGACTTCTGGCAGGTAAAACGCATTCACTGCTCATCTTTTAACATTTTGTCTCCACGGCGTTAAGAGCTTGGACGAACCACACGTCTGGTCCAGTGGCTTCATTTGCTTCACCATGTGGTCTGTGTTTTTCATGCCCTGTTTTTAGTCCAAGAAATGGGTATATGGATTACTATGATGGCTGAAGCAGGACTTGGAAGTGTCTCAACACACACACACACACAGACACACACAGACACATTTTTTCATTTCACGTGACTTACATTTATCAAGGATCATTTGAAAATCATAAGAGGCTCCCTGTACCCCAAAACTTTCCTCAGATTCACAACATTTCCTTCAGTAACAAAATGATCCATTGATAGTTATTTCCACAAACTTGAGTTCACTGCAAGCAGGAACTGCTAATAGCTAATTTAGCATACATTTAATGGGGCTATTTTGCCAAAATGTAAACAAACAGAGGCCGTAAAACAGCTCGAATTGTAGCCCATAGTCGCTACTACACTCAGCTCACTTAATCCACTGCAACATTAACATCATGTTTACATCCTCTAAAGAATTATGGGCACTGATTCCAGCACAGCATGATTATCCCTCAAATAGAGGCAAAACAAAGGAGGCTTGTATATTTTTAGGAAAATGCTTCGCTCTGCGACTCAGATGTAATGCTAATACATGAACTGGGAATAGGAGTAATGGTGCTGCTGTTGTTTCTACTCATCAATAAAGCAGAGTCAGTAGCTAAATGTGTAAAGCAGACCTGCAGCTTTTAGTTTTAGACAGAATTCTTGTCATAAACACCCCCTGGAAGTCAAATGTTATTCATAATAATACTGATATTTGCTCATATTTGCATTTTTTTCCCCTCAAAGCCATTTGCTTTCGTTCCCTTGTCTATAAATGTCAGAGGAACCTGCCATCAATCACTGGATATAGGCTATTGTAAAACATGTCAACTTGTGTGGAAGTATGCCTTAAATGATGCATGGACGCCAAATGGCATTCTTATGTGTTAATAGGACAGCACTGTAGTAATTAGTGGGCCCATCACCTCCATATGGTGAAGTAACTCCAGCTAGCCGTGACCAGGATATAGAAGTGTGAAGCATAAATCCTGGCAGACCAGCTGGCCCTGCACTCTGCACTCTGCATCTTGCACTGAACAGATACTCATTTTGAATCATTACGATAGTGCTGACTTTGTGTTTGCACAAACGTTCGAGGCTGCTTGTGACTTCAGAAGGGCGGTGCAGCCAAGTTTGGTCTGGTCTAGCTCTGTATGCTCGAAGAATAGCCGTTCTAAGTCACTTTTACCACTGAAAAACAAATCTGCTTGCATGCTTCGTCATCATATGGTGTTCACATTAATTAAACCTCAGTGGCTGTTATTTGAAAATTGTACATTAATTGACACACAAGCTCATACAGGAATAAAAGGTGCCCGGTCTGCTGTACTTAATTTGTAAATTTCAAAGTACCTGAAATGAAACAGTTGATAATTATCATTTTGGTTATTTGTTTGTTTGTCTGCCAGTTTTTTTATGCGCCAGGTGAATAAATGCATATCTATTATCTAATGAAACGGGCTATTTAGACATGAACTCAGCTCTAAATCTTTCCCAATTAAGCAGAAAGTAATAGAAAATTAGATACAGATTGACTGACACGCTGAACATCAGTTCTGTTTCTGGTAGCCATTCATTATTCAGTATGGTTAACCTTGGATTGTGGCAGGAGGAGGGAAAAAAACCCCACTCTTTTACCCCATTAAAAGTAAACAAACAGGGGAAACACTGGCACTCTCATGCAAATGGACCGTGCAGGAGGCAAATCTTTTTGCTCTGTCCTATCTAATCCACACCGGCCTCAGGCAGTGCTCTGAAAGGCGGCTCTGCTCTAATCCTCCACTCCTCATTCCTCCATCCCTTCATCCTTCACTCCTCCATCCATCTCCCCTCCCTCCCTCCCTCCTTGGCTATTACCTTAGCTCTGCTGGGCCCTCCTGGTTGCTTCTTCTCGGAATTTGCTGCAAAAAAAAATGTAAAAAGCCAGTTTGCATGACTTCACAGAGCACAATTCGGGTTATTTTAGGGCTTCTTTTTTGCTTTCATCTGTGCAAATGATACAAAGCTGGTGAAACTGCTAATCACGTTCTAAAAATATGACGTGGTTTTTATAAGCCGGAGATGGAACGTAAGAATGCACTTTCATCTCATCACCTGCAAATATCTGCTAAATTGTACACGACTAAATGGATAATATTCCCTCACATTATCACCTTGCCTAATCTCATCACATCCTGGCACAATTGGCACAGTTGGCGTGTAATGTGTCCACTGGGCTGGATCACGGAAGCTTGTGATTAGTGTATAGTCAAGGCCATTGTGTTTTTATAGCAATCATAAAACCCGCGTTTCCTCCTCATTTTCCTAATGGCTGCCGTGAGGCCTGTATTTTTTTGTTCCCAAGGACACATTAGATTGTGATAAGATGAAATGGAGCAGCAGCAGCGCAGTAGATGTTGTGATCTTCCTCAGACGACTGGGAGAGGGCGACACATGACGCGCCCTCCTGCTGCTCGGCCCAACATTTATCATTTGTCACACACAGAGAGGTGACATTTATTCGTACTTCCTGGATGAAGATTAAGAAATCAATTTCACCCTAATACAAGGCTGCCGTGTAACGCTAATGTGCAATATGCTGCACCTAGTGGCACAGTTCAGCTACATATTAGTGCTGTTGGAATGTCACACGGATGCACACGGAAAGGTTTGTTGTCTCAGGATGTGCCGAGTGGATATGTGACGCCTGGTTTCCGGTGTGTAGATGGTGTGGGAGAGCGGCTGCGTTGTCATCGTCATGCTGACCCCCCTGTCTGAAAATGGAGTGAAGCAGTGTCACCACTACTGGCCTGATGAGGGATCTGATGTCTACCACATATACGAGGTATGTCAGCAAGATGGATAGCAGAAGTTACAAAGCCTGGAGGTTGTGAAAGTTACATCTGGATTACAAAAAAAAGCATATTTTCTTACTGCGGGTGGTGTCTAGCCATGCAACTAGATTTTATGTGCCGAGGTTTTGCGAAATCTGTCTCCACGACAATACAACGAAGATGAAGTGAGTGTCGTTTGTAGTGCTCACAGCATCGCAAAATGACATTTAAAAAATTCAACCGAAACATGTCTATCCAGAAGCAATGTCCATAATTTACAGACCTCGCTGTGAGCAGCTCTCAGTGGAGCTAAAAAGGAGTAAAATCATCTCTGTGAAGCTGCTGAGTAACAAGGACGCTGTTTTTGTGAAAACATGTTGCTTTTTTTAAAAAAAATGTAACCAAATTAATTTCTTTCAAAATTTATTGAGATAGCAGCAGAAGTCTACCGTTATCTTCAAACTTTGTTTTATAAGTTGATATGAAAAGTTGTACTCGAAAAGGGTGATGAGGTCAAAACATCACACTGACATTGAGAATTTGGGAAAAGAACATTTATTTCTAAAATCCAAAAAGAATAAAGAAAAGAAAGTCACTGATGGAAAAGCTGTCCATATGAGAAACACCTCGACACTGTATTGATGCAGTTCTTTCTATAAGACTGCATCTGGCTCCATTGTACTCCTAGAACACTACTGTTGATGCTAAAGGACAGGAGCCATATGCGTGTTCATCTCTTAAAAGATTTATATTAACAATACCCGAGTTCATTGCTCGACACTGAGGCATTCAAAATGATCAACATGTTGTCACATTCTTTGCCATTAACCTAAGTTGCATCTTATTTTGTTGCAAAATGATTCTAATGTAACACAAGAAACCGCACACACTCCTACAACAGCTCCGTATGTGATTACTATATCATTTCTGTAAAACTTTTTAATGAAACAAATAGAATTTAATGTAAACAGTTGCATTTTGTCCTAAAACAATCAAACTTTTCCTGTGTTTCTGAACAAGAAGTCTCAGAACATACATAGAAACAGAAATATATATGGGTTGTTCGCATTTGTTAGCAGTATTTTCATGGCTAGAAACCAGTGGTGACGAGTCAAAAATCAGTTTTTGCAGTTCAGGTTATCCAATCTTTGAATTACTTTTAAAACTGCACATAATTCTTTGCATCTTTCTGTCTCTGTTTAGGTCAATTTGGTGTCTGAGCACATCTGGTGTGAGGACTTCCTGGTGCGGAGCTTCTACCTGAAGAACCTGCAGACCAACGAGACCCGCACCGTCACGCAGTTCCACTTCCTGTCCTGGATGGACCGTGGGATCCCCAACTCGGCCAGGACCCTGTTAGACTTCCGCAGGTAGAGAGGAGATCCTGCCGGTCGGCCTCAGACACACTGCAGCTCCGCAGACTTTCAGGCAGATTTCCACCTTTACATCTGGCCTTTATCCTGAGCTTGTTCTTAATCACCTTCCCTTATATTCTGTATTCTGTCAGCGCCTCTCCGGTCCGTCTCCCTTTTGCCCCTCTGCCTTTTGGTGTCCTAGAGAATGGTTGTTCTAATAAGGACTGTGTTTCTGTGCTATCCCTTTCATCCTGGGCCTATTTCCCTCACCTCCCTCCAGCACATGTGATGCAGCAAATTAACAGCCCCGCACTGCCTGGCTTGGCTTGGGAAGAAAAGAAAGAAAGAAAAAAAAAAAGAACCCACCTAATTCAAACACCCAATTAAATGAGAGCTGTCTCACTAAAAACATGTGAGAGGGGGAAAGCTAGTGACTGAATAACCTCACTCTGTTCTTCATATAATGTGTTCTGGCAGAAGAGCAGCAATGGCTCCTCTGGGAAAACCCAGGAGGGATAGGAAAAGCCCTCCAAATGAGAATAGATGCATCTGATTTGTGGATGGAAGTGTGTCCCTCTGGTTTATAATGCAGATGAGAGAGAAAAAGAGAATGTGTAGTGTTATCATGTCCTCCCTGTCTGACAGAGATGGTGCTCCTCTTTCAAATTGGGCGTAGCTCGCAGTCAGTTCTATTTATTTGTCCTCTTGGTGTGTAGCTGTGCTTTGATTACATGTGTATTGTTTGCCCTGCTGTTGAGATCTCCGCTAGCAGTTAGATTGCCTTGATTTACCTCCATTAATGCTGCTGTAGGTTATTGGGAATCTAAAGCTCTCTGATTAAGGGATTCAGAGGTCTCAGATCCACTCAATCTACTGTACACTCACGGTTTCACGGTTTCGGCCAACTCGGTATTTTGCGGTTGCCAGTGTCATTTTTGTGATGTTGCAGCTAGTAATATGAGCCCAGTTGCATAGTCACAAAAGTGATCATTGGAAACTGTGTCTCCTCAGCCAGGCCTGTGCACAAACTGTCTTTCTCTCACTCCTGACTCTCTGTCTTCCTCCTCCTCCTCCTCCTCTCACTGCTCCTTCCTCTGGCTTGCATGGAAACTCCAACCATCTCTGTATGCTGTCTGACTAAGGACATGTTCAGATTTTACTCATATTTTTGACATAAACCATCTCAAAATTGAAAAAATGTATATGTATATATGAATTTGATTTAAAAAATGAAAAATAAATGCAGACTACACAGGAAATATGTAAAAGAAGCCATTCTTCCCCTAGAATAATCATTAAGCTGCTACAAGACAACAACTCCTTCCTCTGGCTTTCATGGGAACTGAAACCATCTTAGTCCTGATTTTACTCGTGTTTGACATAAAACAACCCCAAAATTTAAAAAAAAAAAATCATTTAATGTCATGAAATTTGATTTATAAACAGAAAATACATAAAACATAAAACATAAATGCTCTTCCTGCAGAATTAATATTGCATTGTTTAAAATATTACGATACAGCAACCACTACTTCCTTTTTCTTGCATGCAAACTTGAACCATCTCTGTATGCTGCCTGACAAAGGTCATGCTCTGATGTTACTCATATTTTTGGCAGGAAACTATTTTAAAATTTGAAAAATATGCATTCAGTATAATGCAATTTGATGCAAAAACAAAAAAGAAAATATCAAAAAGGAAATAAAATCCTCATCAGAATCTGTTTAAAAAAGCAAAAACAAGAATGCAGAATATATATATTTTTTAAATCTCAAAACAAAAACATCTTTCCTCACAGAATAAGTATTAGATTGCTTCAAACAGCAGCTTCTTCCTCTGGCTTGCATGGAATCATTGTCAGACTAAGAGCATGCTCTGATTTTACTCACATTTTTGACATCTAACAATCTCAAATTGTCAAAAATATGCATTTAATATGATTAAACACAGGAGAAATAATGCATTAAATAATAATAAAAAATATTTTAAAAGGCAGCATTCTTGCTCAAGAATAATCATTGGACATCTTAAAATATTACAAGACAGCAACAACTCCTTCCTGGCTTTAGAGGGAAGTGGAATCATCTTAGTCCTTAGTCAGACAATCTGCTGTCTGACTAAGGACATGTTCTGATTTTACTCGTATTTATGACATCAAAACAATCTCAAAATTTGAAACGTATATACATTTAATGTAATGAAATGCCATGTAAAAGCAGAAATGAACGCAAATTTGAAGAAAAATATACATATATAAAAAAATGAATTAGCCTTCCAGCAGAACAAGCACTGAATTGTTTCAAATACAACAGAATTCATTACATTTAATGTTGACAGCATGTATTTTAACACTCTTTCTCTCACTAAGACTTTGAATGTGACAAGAACAAATTGCAAAGCTCTTAGTGACATCAAATCAAGGACACACGGATAATACTGCTAACAATTGCAGTAATTAAGGTGGAAATACATAGAAAAGATCACAAATGCAATGGACAAACGACAAAACTAAGAAAATATTGCACAAACTGGCAGTATGTAATATAAAACATGTATGCACATATCTGTTAAGCCTTATAATATTCAACTATACAGCACATTATTATCACTGTTAGCAAATCGACCAGTTTGTTGACATATTTCTAATAGTTATAAATATTAGTGCACATACGCCTGGATAAACCGCAGATATGATGAGATATTTATTTTCCTTTTTTTTTTTCACAGAAAGGTGAAAAAACAAGGGGAGATGGAAAGACGCGGAAGCTCTCAGTGTAGTCAGTTTCCATGGCAACAGCGGGGTGTGAAAAGGCTTGTTGGCCTTCACCGTGCCTGTGGTGTATAACATTCATAATTGGCTGGGGTTAATGCGTCGGCGGTCGGCAATCACAACATCACACCACCACATCCATCACCCACATGTCACAATAATGCTGTTCGAAATGATGCTCAATTTATTTACGTGGTGCGACACGGATTTCTCTCTCTGTGCTCAAATTAAAGTGATTGATTGACAGCAGGCAGCATCTCTCCGAATTGTGTTTGCTCCTTTGATTATTGCCGCCATTAATTTCATCCAGAAGCACGGCGCAGAAGTCCCTCATGAGTCACATTCGTTTTAATTATCACTGTTATTATTCAGCAAAACGAATCGATCCTGTCTCCAGAATATAATGTGTAGCAGCCTGTGCATTTAAGACGACTTTAATCCAAGCTTGCAATAACATTAAGCTCTCTCTTCTTTTTTTTTTTTTATTTCAGAAAGGTTAACAAGTGCTACCGGGGTCGATCTTGCCCGATAATTGTTCACTGCAGGCAAGTATAACTATTTGCACCTTGTGACAGTGGCTGACCCTGCTGAATTGGGACAGAGAGTGTTTGTCGTGGCTTATGTGTTTGAGGGGAGAGGCTGTTTGTTTAAACCCCGCTCAATCCATTTACTCTATCTGGGTCCACTGGAGCTGCTGTTTATTCCTCTGACTGTGTTCTTATGTAAATAGCACAGAGACGCCCAGCCAAAGACACTTCCATTTCCCATTCGGTCGAGTTAGTTAACTGGCCTTGATTGGTTTGTATTAAACACCAGGTATCAGTCTGACCACTTTTAATAGTCACATCCTGTTAAGTCATGCATGGGGCCAGTAAGCCTGCTCTCCCTCTGAGGCAGCCGCATGGACTGAGTGCCTAGCAGTGGATTAATGAAGCTGTGGTGCTCAGGCCGCTCTCCTGTTTTATTGGCCTTGCCTTTATTAGAGAGATGTCCACGCCTTGTTTGCAATTAACATGCAGAGCCGTTGAATGGCCGGCGGGCACAAAGGGAGGCTTTTCATAGGGCTATCTCTGGAGTAATGGAAAAGCAAGGCTCTCCAAAAGCTGTTCTCGAACCGCCCCTGGCCTCTCAACCTCTCCTCTGCTCCTGAGGTGCATGCATTTAAAAGCCTTTGTCCCCAGTGTGCCTTAGAAACCATTCCCCGCTCTCCAACAGCCGAGCAAGTCTCCAGACCACACATGCACTCGTGTGCAAAGGTTTAACATAATCACATTTATTGGAACATCAGATATTCAGATCTGTTCAGGTATTTTCATGAGAATGTTAGAGATTTTTTTTAAATTGATTTGTCCTTTTTAAGTATTCTATCTGTAATATCGTGTTGTACGCAAATGGAGTCGTGTGCATCTGTATGCAAAGACTAATTTGTGTTTAAATATACTCGACAGTCTCTCAGCAGATGCAGATGCAAATGAGCAATTTGTTTCCTTATAAGAAAAACACTCTGAGATTAAAGCATCTCACTCTGCCACCTTAATGATCTCTCTCTCTCTGACTCTCTGCAGTGATGGAGCTGGCAGGAGTGGGACTTACATTCTGATTGACATGGTCCTCAATAGGATGGCTAAAGGTAACGATCAATGGCTTCCCTTTCACTCTTTCTGCTTGCGTTCAAGTGTTGCCCTGGCAACGCTAAAGCCTCTCGTTTTCCACAGAGGGTCTTGGGGATGCATTAGAGGGTGACTTTTTCTGAGGCCTGCAAAGGCAGCGAAGACAGAGGCAGACATGGAGGGAGCCGCTAGGAGTGGAGAGAGCAGAACAAAGAGAGAACACAGAGAAGGAAAATAAAAAAAGAACCCTCAGCCCACATTAGTAATTATCTATTTAAGGTACCTTCACGCCATATTGACCTGCAACATGAATTTAGATAGCACATGCATGGAAATGAAATGTTTAAAGGGAAAATACAATTTCAAAAAATCTGAATTTTCTATTTGCTTCAGTGGTTTGAATCAATACTTAATATTTAATGGGAACATTGTGCTTATTTGATTTGATTCATTCTTAACAGTCCATAGTTTGCGACTCCAATTTCACCCTGAAAATTGCTGGCATTTTTTGGCACTAATATGAACTAAATTGTGAATATCTTCAGTGTTGTAGAAATCCAAAGTGCATTTACACTTTCTGCAATTTGCAGTTGTGCTGGTTGGTCACAAATCACAGTGACTTGGCGCCATTATGGAAGCTAAAATACAAATCAAAGTAAATAAGAAACTAGAAGAAAATGATCTTTGTGGTCATTACATAGTTTGGAGACAGATTTGTTTCTAAATCTTAGGCTGCTGTGACAGAGAAAACGTTTTGTTTTTCGCTGAATCCCAACAAAGTAGGAGTTGACTTGAGGAGAATCCCGTCAGTCTGCATGAATAAACAAACTGATCAGTTCAATTTGCCTGCTCAGTTCTTTTGAGATATCCAACCTATAAACACCCATTGTTGGCTTCCTGCAAAGGCCGCCTTCCATCACCTTAAACCCTCCATAGCTTAGCCTGCCCTCTGCCCTCTGACCCCTGGCCTTTAGCCCCAGCTCCCAGCATGCCCTCCTCCTGAGATGAGCCTCATCAGAGCAGGTTAGCAGGACCTCTGGTGCTTTCACTGTCTGTAAAACAGTAATAAGACTGACCCGTCCTGATGGAGTTCATGTAGATCAGTGATGCTGTTGTCCACGGTGATGAAAGGCTCCATTTGGTTTCTTTATAACCTTCTGTTTCCTACTCTAAAACCAAACGTATAAAATGTACATAATCTCGCTCTCCAAAGCTTTTTTCCCCGGTCAGAGAGCCTCTCTTCAGCTTAACTTTGGAATCCAGCCCGTCTAAGACATGAAAGTCTTGTCGGAGCACTGGAGTACTTTGAGCACTAAGTCCGGCTGCATTAAATCCCGCTTTTTCTTTTCCTCTTTCTCTTTCTCACCCACACACATACATACATTCACACTCTCCTTTGCTTCCTTTCTTTGCCTCACTTTCAAAAACATCTTGAGAGTTCAGGGGCTCTCTCTCTCTCTCTCTCTCTCTCTCTCTCTCTCTCGCTCTCTCTCTCTCTTTCTCTTTGGGTTTCCTCTCCACATCGCTCCCTGTCGGTTTTCTCAAATGAGCTCTAGCGTGCTGCTTGCAATCCATAAATCTGAAAGCAGAATAAGATTTCCAGATTAGCATCACAGGCTCAACAGCAGCTGATCACTGTTGAAGGCGAGCAACTGTTGCATAGGTTAATCATCAGAATGACTGCTGCGGAGCGGCTATAAATCATTTTAATTAGCGTTTGTTGATTCTCAGATACATGTGCGCTCCCTCAGATGTATCAAAATGCTCTGAGTGGACTTTCTAGTCAGACATGATCTAAAGCAATTTCTTTTTTTTTGGACGAGATTCTCACAGAGAAGCCAGCGTGGAGTGTTTTTTTTTTCTTTCTTTTTTTTAACACATTACTGCACATTTCCCATACCCCCAAAAAAATATCCTTTTGCATATTTTATCGAGAAACAGTCTGTGGCTCTTGTCCAAGTCTTTCGAGGGATGAATGTAATAATTTTCAATCGCTGCGCTGTTCCAAAGGGAGCCCGGCATAAAGAGAGATTGACAGATGTGAGCTGGATTACTCCGCTGCTTTGAACTCAGTCCAATTTTCGGTCTGTTGCAGGTGCTAAAGAGATTGATATTGCCGCTACCCTGGAGCACTTGAGAGACCAGAGAGCTGGCATGGTCCAGACAAAGGTAAGGTCCCCGGCTTTGAGTTAGAGAGGTGGGGGAGAAGGGAAGAGAATGGGGGAGCAGAGAGGGAGGAGGGGAGAGAGGAGGAGGGGGTTGCAGTCGCTCAAACAGACGATTGTCTACTTTATGTGCACAGGATCAGGGGAAATGATGGTGTAATTGATAACTGCTCCAGGATTAGAAAAACATTGTGTTGGAAGATAATAACTCAGTGTTCCACATTTATCACAAGACACAGAAAGAGAATGACCAAGATCTTTCACGAAATCAGTTTGTGTTTGAGGAATATAGGATTTTGTATTAATTTCTGTGCATGAAAGAGTGAAATTAGTGATCATTTTCATCACTGGTTGGCAGATATTTTCTGCAAATAACTGATAAGTCTATGAAATGTCCCAAAGATAATCAATTTGCAGTGAAATAAAAGAAAGAGAAGCCCTTTATTCCCCCAAATTTGAGATGCCAGAATAAGCTAATGTTTGCTTCAACAAATGATAATTAAGCCGATATCAAAAATGCTCTTTAAGATGATCTTTTCTCATATTGTCACCATCATACTTGTGTCTAATCAGTGCTACAAGCTAACTTCTTTAGTCTCAGCAGGGCCTCCATCTGACACCATTTCCTAGCATACTTTAAGGCGTGTACAAAGCATTTCCGCTTATCCACTAATGCAAATAATAGGTAGGAAGTCTCTTTTGTTTCTCTCTTGTAATTGGGAGAAATAAAAATAATAATAATAAAGGCATGCCTCATGCAGTGGTGGATGATAATACTTATGCTAACAGACTCCAGTGTTCCTGGACGGTTCATTAATGCTACTTTTACAGCCCTGCTCTGCTCCAGCTAGAAAAGCTTTTCAAGCACTCTTTCGTTTTCTTGTCTAAGTGAAATTATATTGGAATATTGTTGATTCCACTTTGCGGCTTCATGCTGGGTCTGCACAGAAATTAGACTGTAATGAGGTATGAAATTTAGAGTTAAGTTTCAAGGATTGGACAACCAGTTATCTTTTTTTTCCTCCCCCTTCATGATGTTGCCACTTTATTCTAGGATAAAGAAAAAAAAAGGACAATCATTTTTTTTCTGGTTGCTGCTTTTGACAGACATCAACGTGCAGTAATTACAACATGTGTGACCGTTTTTCTTCCTCCCTAACATCCGTGTCTGATCCCCGGAGCAGAGATTGATCTCCCCCCAGTGGTGTGAGCGTGAACCGCACTTCATGCACAAAAACCCAATTTTTAAAAGTATCTTTTTTCACTACGCACAACTTTAAACTCAACTTGGGGATTAGATATAGGCGCATATAACTGCGGTGGAGATAAAGATGGATGTACTTACATATTTTCTGGCCCCGTCTTAACTTCAGAAGACGCGTAAAAATAGAAAAACATCAACACTCCAGATAATCTCCACTGCAAAGCGAGAAGCACGGCCACCAGTGACTCCTCTGTATTGATTGAGCCTATCCTCGGGCCAGACTATGGCAGGCTGTGTGTTGACACATCTAAAGACTGTTCCCTCCAAACTCCTACGTACCTTTTCTCTGTGAGAGGACCCTGTGGCCTGCAGCCTGGGGAGAGGAGAGGAATATAAAAGCACCAGGGTCCATGGGGTAAACATCAATCAGCCCCTTTTGGGCTCCTCGGGGAAAACTATGTTCACAAACAAATGCACACACACACACACACATATATATATACAGAGAAAAACCTGAGAGACAGCTTGACTCAAAAGCTCCATTTTAAGACACACCTGGCTGGATCGATGGCCATGGCGGCTACGCGTGCACTTCAAGCTGAAAGCTCACAGAGCGCTTCACCTTCACCTCGAGCCTGTGGCCGAGCTCATCCCAGCCAGGGTCAGGAGATATGGAGGGAGAGGCGGAGGCGGCAGCTGTCAATCACGCTGAAATCCTGAGTTGTTACACACTTGGACACACACTAAAACTTTTATCCTTCCTTTTCTCTTCCCTGCATCCTTCTTCCCTCCTCCTCCTCCTCCTCCTCCTCCTCCTCCTCCTCAGGAGCAGTTTGAGTTTGCGCTGACAGCCGTGGCAGAGGAGGTGAACGCCATCCTGAAAGCGCTTCCTCAGTGAAGGCATCACACTCCCCTCCTCCCCACCTTCTCCTCGCTCGCTGAGCACCGGTTTCTTCTGCCCACTCAAGACTGACATCTCTCTCTGCCCTTCCCTCTCCTCGCTCTGTTTCTCTCTCTCTCCTGTCTCTGCCTCCTCTTCACCTCTATATATACTGTATACTTATGAATGTCGTGCCGGATATCTCACCTGTATCCATATTTGCAAATTTCGCCTCAGAGTGCGACTGTTGATCTGTGTTGTTTTCGGCGAGTTCAGCCTGACGTGACGTGGGAAGTGCAGATCGGCGCTCCTGCTGTGAGGCGTTTTTTGTCAATATGAACCCCCTGATCCTCTATAACTGTGATGTTGTTCCTGAACATACCGTTCTAGTGCCACTGACGAGATGTTTACGTGATGTCAAGTGAAGATTTTTGTTCCAAAATGAGCTATGTACTGTCAAAAAAAACTGACACGAATGCTTAGAAAATGACTATTGGCACATCTAAACCAAACTGTAGTCGGACCGCCACTAGCAAACATTTCCTCGATTAATCGTTTAGTCTGTGGAGTGGTGAAAAATAGTGCAAAAGGCCACGTTTATTTGCTTATTTTGTACAACTAACAAATTCAGATTACTGTAATATTCCGCAAAGACGCTGGAATCAAAGAATGTTCAGCATTTATGCGTTCCATTTTTTTGCCAATCATCTAATCGATCAATCGATGATCGTTGTGGCTCTCAGCTGTAGTACTTTTAGAATAATGGCATGTAAAGTAAACCGCGTTCTTGCCTGTATAAACGATGATACTGTACAGATTATATCCTCTAAGCGAATCGATGTACTGGATACATGTAGCGTTTTGGAAGTAAACTCCTCACATGTTTCTCCTCCTCCTCTGTGATCTGAACCAACGACTCTATGCTCAGCATCACGTGTGCAGATGTTGAAGTGTGTGTTATTGTCGTGCTTTGGGTCCAGACATCTCGTATTGAACCACAGACTCTGAAAAAGCCTCACAGATCTTGCAACATATCAGCCGTTTTTTTTTTTTTTTATGACTCCGTGCATTGATTTGACAGATTTTGTTTGTTCCATAAACATCTCTGTTAATATTAAATGTGGAATTACACCATCTGAGATAGTTATTGCTTCTATTTAGAAATACTGTCATCCTGTATCAATAGTAATAATATGATCTATTTAAGAAGACATTATATTGGGATTGTTGCTAAATGACATTCCATCTCTGGTATATTGTGACATTTTGTGCAACATGACAGATTATTCCCTCTGTGTATAGATGATGAATGACTTTATGAATCCTTATATAGTGCTATCTGAAATGTACACTGAAAGCCTCAATGAGAACTATATATTTTGTGTGAGAAGTAACATTCAGATTGATAATAAATCAGAACAGACTCTACTGCTCTGCTGGCTGGTGTGTAATGTTGTTTCTGACTCACTCGCACACAAACACGGCCGTCCTTCCAGGGAAAGTCATTTGATTGAATGGTAGCTTTAGTAAAGTCACAAAGAAAAGGCTGTATCGTGACTCCCTGAGGGTTTGTATCTGGGAACGACTCGCAGGTTTGTACAGATGAAATGTTTGGTTCACCAGCTCTGTCAGCGGAGAGAGTGGCTGGGATTTAAAATGAAATCAGTCATGTATTTCACCCGCCGAGGTCTTCGTGCAATATCACAGGGAGGAGAGGGTTCAGTCAGTCAGAGTACAGTTCAATCAATGTTTACTGAAGGATGCATCTCTCAACTTACTGGGATTATTTTAGTAGTGATATCTGTTGCTTAATTTCAACTGTTTTATCTGCAGTTTCTCAGTGCTGCTGCTTTCTGCACAGAACTCACTTTAAGAAGACTTTTTCCAATTTTAATGAGTCTTTCCTGGTTAATTAAAGATTGTTAAAAAAAAAATTGTGCTATATGACTGTTACACATGCGTTTACATTTGTGATTTTGTGTGCTTTTCTGCTGAAAGTTAGTGTCTTTAAGGGAGTCTTTGAAGGATTTTTTTCCTAAAAAGCCAAATTAAAGGATACAAAAAAAGCAACACAAATACTTTTCTCAACTCTCAGTTCAATATCTTGTTATTATATGACTGTACATGCCATAAGATTAGGATAAATGCTAATATTACTTGTTTTTTTTTTTTTACATATTTGAGTAAATTAACATGAACTCCTGCAGTATAACAGCTGTTTAGCAAACTAGTCAATTCCAGACATAAAAAGTCTCCAGATAAATAGTAGTAAAATGAAAATAAAGATATAGCTTTCTAATAAGTGACATTTTATATGATTTATATGATCGCATCAATAGTTTTTAAATCAGTTACCAGTGTGTTGTAGCTCTGATGTAAGCCATTAAAATGTTTGGGTTGCCATATTGGGTAGAATGCTGTTGGTTGATTGGCCTGATCCAGCTTTCATGAATTTGCATTTACAAAAGTTAGCACATCCTTAATACAGAACAATGGGTCTCACTTTTTTTATAAGCTATCAATTCCACAATAATGAATGTTAGTAAGTCAGTGATAACACGTGTTGGCAGTAATTTATCAAACAGGGATGCAGGAGGACATCAGCATCACTCTGGTATTGACCAATAAAGATTTTAAAATGAAACATCAGTGCTTTAAATATTAGTTGGAGTAGTTTTATGGCAGTGAATGTTTAGTTTGGAAAGAGCATTGCATTTTTTTGTATTATTTTATGCATCCAGGTATAGTGGATGTTAATTCTGCGACAGGAGAAACTTAATGTTCTCTGCAATTAGGTGGAAAAAATATGTGCATGTATCGGCCAAAATGTGTTGGAAAATATAAAGTCTTTGGAAATCGGGGAGATATTCTGCTCAACTAGCATCAAGTTATTGTCTAAAGAATTGTTCCGCTTAAGTGATGTGAACACCAGCTAAACTACAACCTGGCACTACAGATTTTGTTCTCATGTTTATGGGTTTATAACTGCTCTATAAAGCTTTAGTAAATTATTTATCACGGAAATGGGTTCCCAACTAAATATCAGGATTAAGCTAGAACTATCCATGTAGGTGTCAGTGTATTTTCCACAGTCATGGATGTTATTAGTAAGCATTTAAGCATGAAGCATCTGCAACAGAGTGAAACTAAACTGAGGGAATTAGACAGAAAGTACAATAAGGATTCTATTACCAGAGAAAAAGTGCAAACAGTGTGTGGAGCAGCATGTATAGAGAGTATATAATTTCCTCGCTCTTGACAATGTGTGCGTGGGGTTCTTGTGTGAATGCATATTCATGCACGTGTGTGCTGCCCGTTGACATGTCCCTCCCTCCCCTGACAGTTCTAATAGCTGGGAATGAGGCTTCATGCACTTCCTGAGGCCTCATTTGCATATGATTCGCTGATGAGCTGCCACCACTAACCAGCAACACCAAACCAAAGCCCTATTAATATTCTCCCATTCAGGTTGTAAAGCACACAAACCTAATCAGCTTAGAAATTACTGTATGGAAACCATAATTACGCATGTTTAATTGCTTATCATCTGATGGGTACAAGTTTATTAGAAATGTATTCATGGTAATTGCTTCCTGAGGTATCTGGTGAGCCACAATAGCATGTGATATCCTGTCAGCTCCCATTTGGGAGGATTAATGCGTTCTGAAAAAGTCACAAAATTAGATACTGTGTATTGCCTCTTTGGATGCTTGGTTTAACTCAAAGTGATTTTTAATTTAGGGATTTCTAAATTACTGCTTAAGCTCGGATAAGTCTTTGGAGTGAGATCCGTCAAAATCAGCATATCTCGCCGTTGTTAAGGAGTGCTGGCATATCACAGGGATAAAAACGACTGTAAAGCAGGCAAACGACTGTGTAATCATGATGCCACCAGAAAATACTCGCAAACCTGTCTGGCAAGAGACGGAATTTTCTGTCACCAAACAGGGAAAAAGCTGTAAAATCAGGGGAAATGCAGCAGCGACACAAAAGTGAAAAGTCACAGGCATGAAATGAGGAAGCACGTCTTGTAAGAAAGAGTTCTGAAGTGAAGCCATCTCAAAGCCGATGAATCACTCAGTCCCGAAACAAGCAGATTAAAACACAGTGCAGCTCCCTCAGAGGGGCCTCCACACCGCCAAGAACGTCGAGTGGGCCTTTTCAGATGGACCTCAGTGAGTCTTACAGCTCCTGCCCACTCTTTGATGATCTCTCTGTGCTCTATTGTAATCACTGCTGGCTCTCAGTCCTTCTGACACAATTGTAAATTCATGTGGTATTATGAGGAAATCCAAGTCCTGTCAGTAGTTCCTCTTTGGATAACTCAACCAGGGACATTATCACAGGCCAATGTAATTAAAATATGCAACATATATGGTCTTCAGGAGAAAAATAATTATACAAAAAGAGGAAAATAGTGGTATGCTGTTGGAAGAACTTTTTTCACATGTAGAAAATGGTTAGAATCACTGTTTTTAAACTAACAATGGATCTGCATGTTGTAAAAAGTGAAATTTGAGCTGTAGTTGAAGTACTGGTTTGATTGTGTCTACAGTTTTACTTTTTTTCATCTGGTCTCCTTAAACCGGTGTTCAAATTTCAGTGAAAGTGCAAAAACTAAGTTTTCTGCTGCTTTTGCATTGTACATCTGAGTCCATGTTTCTTTATATTTTTATGCTGCAACTCAACTACTGTTTTCTTCAAACAGGAGTAAATTAAAGAAAAGAATCATAAGTCTAATAGCAAAGTCAAAAGCAAACTTCAAATTGACTTTTTTTTTTTTAAAGTTGCAGCAATGGGGAAAGTGTTAATTTAAAGAGGATTCTATTGGTTTAAGTACATATAACTTTGTCCACTCGCATTAATAATTGCTTTGGATGAACTTAACTGTGTGTCACCAAAGGGCACAATTCATTTGAATTAGTCCAACAATTTTCTCTTCTTTTGTACAGTTTTCTCTCAGTTCTGCCTTTTAGCATATTTCTGCTAAGTTTGATTCAACAGCCAAGCGCTTCACTCTCGAGTTTGACCGTCCATCATTGCTGCAGGCTGCTGATACAAGTCAAAATGCTTTAAAAGTGCCTAACAGCCGCCTGACAAAGTTAGCAACTAGATAATGAACAAAGTTTACTGTGCGGAACTCAGATATTTTCATGAGCTGGTTAAGAACAAAACAAGAACCAAAAGGTGAAAAGGGCTAATGTTGCTTAGCATTTGCTGGATGTATAAACAGACTGTTTGCTAACAGGTTTGCCATAAAAGTAGAATGACAGTATGTTTATGCTCAAATCTTTATTTTCTACTTTATTTTCTAAGTGTTCATTTTTAGTTTTGTCTGTATTGTGCTGTTTAAATAAAGAAGTTGATGAAGTGAGTAATTCTGTGTGTGGTCCTCCTCCTCCAACAGGTGAAGAATACTAAGGGGCCGTTTATACGAGGACCATCTTAACTGAAAACGAAAAAGTGGCGTCTTGTCATTTCACGTTTAGAGGAGCGGTCTTGAAGGAAATCTGCGTATATACGGTGACTCCCTAGTGTGGAATTCGATTGGATATGCATGCCAGGCAGCTGGGTGGCACTGTGATAAAACTCCGCCATGTCTACGCGCATGCTTACTATCTCCCTTTTCGGATCTCCGCCGCGGTAAATGTTCATGAATGGAATCTGTACAGATTCTGCACGTTTGTTGGTACGACTCCTGTAGTGTACATAGAGCTGCCAGAGTTGCTTGAAGGTACGAAGGATGGAAATAATCACACATCTTTGTTTACTTCCTTGTACCGGCCGGCAAACCAAAGCACCGGCGCACGTATGTGACCTAATCGCGTACATGACGTGGTCAGATCTCGGCAAAGTTTTGCGTTTTGCTGTTTAGATGGAAACGTAACGGCGGAGCGGTTTCAAATTTTTGCGTTTTTAAGCCACCAAAACGCCGTCCTCGTATAAACGATAGGGTGTTTTGTTGAAATATTTTGACGTTTTTACCTGCAAGCGTCCTCATGTAAACGGCCCCTAAGACTACCGGCACCGGCATGAATCTGATGACGTTACAGAGTTTTTTTTTCCCACTTGATTGCTGCCTTGAAATATCCCCAAAAATGTAGATATTGCATTTTTAAGCCTCACTGTGGTTGGAGACATTATTTTTTCGGTGGTCCATCTGTTCAGGAAGGTCTTGAAGGAATTTCCTGCACAAACATCCACCTGGACTATTGACCACTGAACTATACTTTGGTGGTCAAAAATCACTGTAACCTGACAAGACACATTCCTGGTCACAAATTCATACACTAAATATGACAAAATTTCACTCAAAAGTCTAATTTTATAAAATGATGAAGTGATGACATTTTAGATCCAAAAGGTCAAAGGGTCAGCATTGCCATTTGTATTAAAATGTTCTGCAAAAACTTTTTTTCTGGTCTTTATTCAAGGGCAGAAATTAAAAATAGATGAGGAGATTGTGACCATAGTTTATATTTGGTGACACTAATCTGTTCCTACTTTGAAACTGTGGCGACTGCACTGATTTTCTGTGCTGCTGTCTTGAAGATGTGTAGGCAGCATCTACTTTTCTGTTGGTTCTTTGCAGCAGCATCCAGATCTGAAGCATTGTCTGCTGTCATGGATACAACTTTATGTTCTGTCTGAAACAACTTAATCGATCAAACATGCGAACTCACACACTTCAGAGTCTTCACTGTATTATTATATGGATGGAAACTGCAACTTGTGTGATGGCATTTCTAACCCTTAAATAAATATCAGCCGGTTTAAAACCGAGCACGTATTCTTTGTTTGTATGTTTTTTAACTCTCCTGTTCTCATTTATGAGCACCAACAAATATTGTTTCCTTCTCTGAAAAAAATCCAAAAATTCAGCAAAAAAAATCCCCAAATTTCTAAAAATTTTGTGAAACATTCAGGAAGAAAATTCCAATAATTCCTTAAGTTTCCCTTAAAATTTTTATTTAAAAAAAAAACAAATTTGGCAAGATAATTCTTGAAAATATTTTCAAAAATGAGTAAAAATCTTCCAAAAAAATCCTAAAAATATCCAAAGTGATTACATATATATATGTATCAGTCAAACTTGTAATATTTTCTGTAAGAACATTCACATAAAATCAACCAAAATCCAGCGAATTTTGCTGGATTTTGGTTGATTTTATGTGAATGTTCTTAAGAAACATTTTGAACATTTCTTTTTTTTTCCACCAAAAATGTTCAAAGATTTCACTGTGAATTTTTTTTTCCCACATTTTCAAGCTTTTAAACGGGTCAATTTGACCTGCAGGACGAGACGAGGGTTAAGAGCAACGGCATGAAAATTCATTAGCAAAACCGCTGAAAAGTCAGCGGATATCTAAGAGTAATTAATAAATACTTGCCGTCTCAAGTGGTCGTGGTTCAAATGCAAACTTGGATAAAGAGTCCATGAAGCCTCCATCTATCAAAGAGGAGCAACAAAAGGCCACTTGAACTCCCGTCCAGAGCTGTGGGGGAAGAAATTATGTTGGGAACCGCTGCATCCAAGGCAGACGGCTTCAACCAAAGTTTTTTTTGTGTGTGGTTTTTTTTATAAAAATGCTGATATCAGTATTTGCTCTAATGGGCTCATGGGTAAAGTATCCCCCTGAAGATACTGTGGACAAGTCAACAAAGTAATTATTTTGGGTATTAAAGCATGTCCTGTTGAGTTATGGGGGAGAACTTGACTGTAGCTTTAATCAGATCTACTTGGTTGCTTAAAAAATAATTGCTGAGTATATTAAAAAAAAAACACTCACAGCTGCTTAACTTCTCTGCCACGTTCAGTTTCTGGATCCGAGTCCAGGAGGTGCTTTAATGCACCGAATATGGAAAAAAAAAACCACCTGCATGCCATTCAACTTTTGAATGATAACAACCAACATGCTGACAAACATGTCATTTCCCCGCAGAGAGGGGTTGGGAAATCCCAGAGTGTTTGCTTGTTGGAAAAACTGTCTGGGATGCTTTCCAGGATTTCCCAAAGAGAAAAGCCTTGTTTTTCTTTGCTGGTGTTGTTGGAAGTGAATGGAGAGCAGATTGCAGAGGCTGTGCCTCTCATGTCTGTCCAAGGCCTTGATACCTT
Organism: Acanthochromis polyacanthus; assembly: GCF_021347895.1. Classification (NCBI taxonomy): domain Eukaryota; kingdom Metazoa; phylum Chordata; class Actinopteri; family Pomacentridae; genus Acanthochromis; species Acanthochromis polyacanthus. The sequence continues at coordinate 21,489,634 of NC_067132.1, read as the reverse complement.
TGATCTTCTCGAGAAACAAACAAGCTTTTAAACTTGGCACTCCCGGCTAGTGTCTCTCCTCTTCTCCTGCTTTCTCTCGTCGTCAAAACGCTGATCCTGAGAAAATTGATCTTGCGTGAATAGTTGCGCATACTATGAAATGACTTCTTGTCTGAGATGTGAACTCCCACCATGTTGTCACAAAAAAAACTTTGCTTGATGCACTTTTTTTTTTTTTAATCTGAACGTTAAAACCAGATCAAATGTGATGTTTGGCAGCGCTGCAGCACACAGAGTAAGCACGGCTCAGATGAAAACAGATGTGATTTTACAACAACTTAACAAGCCACAATGGTGTGTAGCTTCAGGAAATGTCTTTGCTGAAGCTTTTTTACTATATTTGAACAAACTACTGAGCCCACATCAACCAGGCAGTGTTTAGAGCATCTCCACGTAACATTTGTTGTGCTTTTACGAAGGATCAAACACGGATTTAATCTATATTGTGATAAAAAAATTTGAAAGTCAGGTTTCATTCCTGACTATCCTGGGATCTAAAGTTGTACTAATTATTAATAAGTTTAGACTTTACACAGTAATACAAAATAGTTACTAAACAGAGATTTGCTCACTGGTGAAATAAAATATGTTTCACCACACAAACTAGTTCTGAGCACAGTAAGATCAGACCAAAATGTCCATATTCTCACTCATGACTAAGATTACTGGATGTGTTTGTAGATTAGTAAGGCAAGTTATATCTGCATTTACTTCATTCACAGTATATTAGTCATACATTTGGTTGTTTCTACATCAAGAACAGTACCTTCTGTCCCCTAATACGACCAGTCTGTATGTCGATTTTTGGCAAATCTAATTGATTTTGTAAGCTAATTTCTTATATTTCGTATTGACCTGTATTATAGAAAAAATAACTAAAACAATGTAGTTTCTGGTCATCTGAGTTAAGGATATATGGAAAGAAAGATCAGAAAGACTTCAGATTTGTGCTCTTATTCGCCTTGTTTTTTCCAAATCACAAAAAATTACTGATCGGTTTCCAGTCTTCTTGCAAGTCGTGTAACTGTTACTTCTTCTAGTTACTTTGTATACTATGTATAATTTGCCCGCCAAAACACAGTGTTGTTGGACTTATAATACAGCTTGTGCAGTGACTTTTACTGATACGACAGAGCTACAGATGATTCCTGCATCCTGTTTCCGATTATTGAAGTTTTTGATTTGGTACCAAGAACCTGTGTGTTACTAAGATCACAGATATTTACTAAAAGATTTACAATCGCTGCTGCAGCCCAGTCCAGGTGTATCAGGGTCACACCGCTGCTTTATGGGATTCCTGGTCCAGTCCTGATATTTACAGAGATTTGATAAAAGGTTCTGAGATGAAGGTGAAAAGCCACAGTCGACATCTGTCTGAGCACAAAAGGCAAAGACAATCAGGAGGCAAATCTTCCCTCATTACCCCCTTGCTTCCTTCTCCGTGGTTATTAATGGACGTACAGCAGCCGCACTGACATTTTACACCGTTTCATCCCCATCCCATCATGCATCTGGGGATACCCTGGCATTTGGCTGCAGTGTTTTTATCAGTGTCTGCGGCGACGCTGACCAGCGCGACTTCAATCCTGCTCACTGTCACTCATCATAAGTGAGTTTATCAACACACATCTAATCGCCACTCTCCGCGGGGACCTTAACCATTTGCATACTAAGATTGCTTTCTTTTGCTCGACTGAGAACGCGCCTCCTTTGCATAATTATTAATGATAAAGAGACGGTGAACAAATGTGTCAGAAGGTATTAGCATCGAGTATACAACTGGATTCTAAAGGATCCGTTTAGTGACATGCCGGGCGGGAAGATGAGGGCAGAGGGTAGGACAACAGAGTCTGGAGAGCAGGACTGTCAAGGGAGGCACTTTTGCATGAGGAGAAGGGGTTAATTAAAGGGCCAGGGCTGGAAAATACAGAGAAGTGTGATATTGTTTTGTGTTTTAAATTGTTGTTTGAACAGGAAGCCCCGTGGAGATTCGGAGTGTCTGTCAAAAAAGAATAGAAAAATAACTGAAACGTTGCCGACAAATGGGGGATAAAAATGTGCTGAAAGGAGTTAAGTTTAGTATGAAAGCAGCAGGATGCAGGATGAAGAGCCTGGAAATTTAACAAATAATTACACCAAATAAAATATCGCTCCAGTAGAAGGAAAACCCAGTGGTGAACAACACAAGATGTTTACATACAGCAGAGTCAGTGTAGCTGCTCATTTCAGTATTTCTGCTGTGTACCATTAAAGCAGCGGGCCCATATTGTCTGTCATCTGTTGTCGGTAATTACCACTTTTTACACTGTCTTACCCTCTGTGGATAATGTTCAGCGTCTGTACCAGAAGTGTTTCGTGTGAATAGTTTAACTGTTTGCCACTTTATATGAAACAGCTGCACTCTTTTTACAGGACAGGAATAAATAAGTCATGCACACTACGGTTCATGTGGGGGTTGAGATGCCCTCCCCGTGTTCTCTGCTAAACACAGGCCTGTTGTACCCTCTGCACGGGGTAATAGCATGATATTAAAAATGCCCACAGCGATTGTTAAGTCGCGGCGGCGCATTTGCACCACGATGGATGACCTTTTGTAAATCTTAATGAGGCTTTTTCACGAGGTTTCCAAAGCAAAACACACTGTAGCATGTGGAATAATAACAGCTGTGTGAAAAATGCGAGCAGCAGAAGATTAAATCAGCTTTATGTATAAGTTGCGCGGTATTAGCCTTTAGCTTCATTTTTCTTATTTCCCCCACTGCAGTTAAAGTGATTCGGTTTATCTAAAAAAAAAAAAAAAGCACTGAAGTTGCATTTGGGGTTAAAATATCAGCTGTGTGCACCTGTCGCCTTCCTCTCTCAGCAGCAGTTCAAACTTCACAAGTCACAGCTTTTGGAATAATCTCAGGGGTCACGACGGGTCGGCGCTGGTCTCCCTTCTGGCTCTCCTTCAACAAATAACTGATAATGACCTCTGACCTCTCGTCTTTTGCATGAGAATCGACATCAGTATTCCGCAACCCCCTCCTCTAAAGCGACCTCAGGACTATTTCAAATGTCAGCCCTCGATACCCAAACTTGAGTTTTCTTTTTTTCTAATGAACCCATCCAGGGGTGGGGGTGCGTTTCGGGGGAGCAGGAAGAGGAGGAGGGTGGAGTCGGAGGGAGGCGAGCTTCGGGCTCATCTGCATCACAGATTAGGGTGCTTAGAGAAAAATCAACCATCCATGATTCATTACATGTTTCCTGCTGAGACTCCGAGATGGCAACCGTCCTAGCAACAGGATCCTAGCAACAGCAACAACTCTCCGCCGCCACGGCAGCCTATCAGGAACTTTGATGCCCGATCAAAATTTAGCCAATGAAGAGGGGAGGGCATGCGGGAAGTGTGATGATGTGTTTCCTCGTGCCGTTTGTCAGGCTGGGATGTGTTCAGGGCTGTGAACTCTGTGGGAGAACAAGTCTGTGTCCAATAAGGCTCATATTCACGTGTTTCCTTGTGCCATTTTTTTCATAAGATTATTGATGTTTTAGAATTATTTTGTGAGACTGTCGAGAATTTCTGCACTGAGAGACTTCACATTTACACTCACATGTTATCTTCATGTGTATTTTTGACATATAAACACGTACATATATAATAGCCATGGCTGTAAAACATAGTTATGCTTCCAACATTTGACCTCAGTGGTCACGACTGATGTTATATGAATAAGTAATATTTTATTGTGTAGTTGTGTTCTTATTTGTTTACAGGGTCATAGGTGATGAGTGAAGAGGTGTTATTGCAGTAAACAGACAAGGAAAATGTACGTCTATATGCTGTATATGCGTTTAGCCCTACATATTTGCACATATTGATTTTTTTTTTAAATCGAGACATTAAAACTGGCTCCTTGTAGCATTTTTATTATGTTTTTTAATACACAACATTAGAAGCACTGACAGGTGATGTTTATGACGTTGATCATCTTGTTGCAGTCAGTTTTCTGCAGGGAAAACTTGGGCTCTTGCATTTTAGCGAATGTTGCTTGGACACAAATCATCCACCTAAATAGCAGACACCAAAATCACCCCCAGCGGTGTTTTTATTGGCACAAAAGTGACCTACACAATGTCAGACATGTGGCTTTGATGTTGTGGCTGATTGGTGTAGAGGAGAGCTTTATTGTGAACAGTTTTATTCCTTCAGTTTAAAAGTGATGTCAGTATGGACCCCTTTTTTATATACTATGGATTTTTTGTGCATTTGATACTTTAAAGTGCATTTTTCACTTCTTCTTTTTTTAGCTCAGTATAATTTACACTTTATTGTGCATTTTGTACTTCAGGATATTTTATTTTATTTTTTATTTTTTGTTTTTTTAGATTACTTACCAGGTATTTCTATCTATGCATTTATATTTGTGATGGTGGTCATTTTACTCTTTGTGTTTGCTATTCTAACAACAGCGGGGATCAGTAAAGTATTTGTATTCTATTCTATACATGAATCTAAATAAATATACACCATGTGTACGAACATTTCTCATACACTGACTCCTCCTCACTCATCACCTATCACCTCTCAAGTTGACCTAACTGCATAAAGCGACTACATCTAATACTTTTTCATTCTGCAAAGTTTGGGGGGTTTTTTTGGACAAAATGTCCTTAAAGGTAGTTACAAGTTCAGTTAAAGAGAAGCACTTTGAAGGTTTTGTGGCAGTATTATTGTGCTCATTTTTGAAGGCCTTGTTGTTGGCACAGAATCGATTGTATTTTTATTTGGTTTTGTGCCAGTTTGAAACAGGTCTCTTTCTCAAGACCGGTCAAGACCACAACACATTGTATAATCAAGTGTAGAGCATTCTATGCTATTTGAACCGTATATTTGCAGATGTTTAATACGCATGTAGAGACATATGTTCACATAAGCAAAATGTGATGATGGTAAACTATCAGAAGGTTGAAAATCATAAAACCTGTGGAAGATTCATGCATGGACTGTCCAACACAGTTTTCATAAGACTGTTTTTAATCCCCACTGCGTCATTTCACCTGCTCAGAGGACACTGACTGTGCAAGGCCACGATGTTCAGGACACAAGACAGGCTGAACAGAGATTGTATTCAATGGTGGTGACGCACAGAAGAAAGAATTTTATTGAACTCAGTGCATTCTGTGACAATAGTTTGGGTTTGTTTGTACTATCTACATAGTGCAAAACAAAGCAACAAGTGGACTAAAGATCACTGACTCTGCTCGTTATCTTCCTCTCGAGAATGAAGTCGAATAATTTAGAACAATTTAGTGAATGTGATATACTCAACACACAATATGACTGAACTGCCTGTGCATTGTCTAACTGATTTACTAACGTCGTTGTAATGATTGTGTGTAAAACTTCCTGCTTCAGTTACAGCCAATGACTTGACTCATTTCTAACTGGAAATCTTTTCTTTTTGTTAACATGTGTCAAGTCTTACATGCACTCCAAGAAGGTAAAAGTGGGAACAAAAGGAGAGGCTGTACCTGTCTGGAAGGAAACAAATCTTCAATTTTTCTACCTAACACACAAAGAGTTCATCTGTGAAACAACTTAGAAACACATGGCAGCATGTACATTCTGCAGTTCAGTGTCTATTTGAATCTCTTCACTCTGCACCCAAAGAGATATGTTGGAATATATGCACATAAGTTGCTTATGCATGTTCTGTATGTTTCAGGGACTAGTTTTATTGGTGCAATACAACAGTTTGCATGTTCCACATTTTCACTTTTATTGTGGGACTCAAATTGGTCTGGTTTTGGTTTGGTTTGTCTTGACTACAATGACTAAACTATGGTTTCTTTGCACAATTAATGAATCTGGCCTTATGCTTCAAGTCACTGTTATTTTTTTCCATATTTAATCAGGACTGTCATTCTACTCTAACCTGAACCAAAGAGCTTTGAGAGCTTAGGTTTTAAAAGCAAAACAGCCCAAAAGTCGCTATGAGAGGATATTCAGGAAAACAAATGTTGCCTGTGAATGCTTTGCAGATATCGTTTCCCGTATAAACATTTGGTGAGTCATTAAATATATTCATTAAAAAACATTTCCACATTATGTTGATAAAAATGTAATTCGGGAAGCATTACCGTTCTCCTAGAGTGTATTTGCAGTGGCAGATTTGTAGCATTAAAACAGAATTTCTCGGGCACAGGATTGAGTCGTGTTTTCACAAACAGCAGAATTTACAACTCAAAGCAGCAAATAATGAGACAAACAGGACAATTTTAGCAATAATTGGACTGTAGCCTGTATGGGTTTATATCTGTCAATGCTTTTTTATGAGATGCATGGTTATCATTAGCATATTGCTAACAAAAGGTGGGCACATCCTCGGTATAAGCTTCAATGTAATAGGTACTATTATAGACGCTGTCATTTGCCGCAATTAAAACCTCAAGAGGTGCTGATTTGTTTTCATCTCTGAGACTGCATTTTTGATGTTTTTGTGTTGTGTGTGCACACGCTGGTTGTGTGTTGACTGCCTTACGTACTCATGTAAACAGATAAATATCATTTATGCTTCTATAATGTGTTTGCTCGTTATACACTCTGAGCAAAACGTTGTCAGATTAATTCATCTATTTGCTTTATATGTGCTAGATTGATGCATATTCAGGCCAAAATTATAGCCTGACAAAGAAAAACAGTTTTATGTCTTTTCAAATAATTATAATATATGCACATTTTCTCACTTTTTGTCAAAAGAAAAAGACTTTGTGTACTTTTGTACTTGATTGCGAATGTCTCCTCAGCAGCCTACATAAACCATAATGATGATAGCGTTGATTTACAGCCTCCTCCTCCTCTCACATGTAAATGATCCAAGAGTGTGGGATGTTCGTTCACCTGCTTCACTCTAATCATACATCATTATTCAAAGAGCGCTCTGACCGTCATCTGATGTCAGATAGGCCTGATCTTCACTTCAAAGGGACAGACTCCGCGCCGGTCCAAATGGTCTGATAATATTCGGTGTGATAATGTACCACACTGATACCTTTTCTCTCCACTTTGGAGTAATCTTGCTGTTTCTGCAGAGGCAGGGCTGCCGTCTACTTGCACGACTGGAGAACTACACAGCAGAATATCCATACAGTACAGAGTTTTACATGTTGTTCTGACATCGCAGGGATGACTGAAGGGTCACGCAAACATCAAGATAAATGCAGCTGAACAATAAATTCATATACTTGGACAGTTTTTTATACTTCTCAAGAGTACAATAGTGGAGTTTTCTCCCTTGAGAAGCTGATGTGAATGTAAATAGCTCCATTACGACTAGTTTTTGTCTGTCAAACTGTAGATAAAAGCCTGTCTGTGTGACTTTCAGTTTAACACACAAGCTGCTGTAGGAGCCAAAAGCCATAAATACGTCGTGAAAAGGTTTAAACAGCACAGTAACTCTAACAAGAGGCTGCACATATGGCGTGTAAATTTTGTGCTTGTTTCAGAGGCAGCTAAAACTGATTTACGCATCGTTTCTTCATCTCACTGCATGTATGTTTTCTTACAAGCGTGTGCTGATTGCGCACAGCAGGAGAGGCCTGTTTTTGTCATTAAAGTAGCCTGTAGATTATTCTTCTATATTTTAGGCTCACAGTTTGAACTTACACTTCCCTGGATTCAGGACTCCAATCAGCAGCAGACTGTTGTTTTTTCCTTGCAGACTGTGTCCCCCCCCTGAAACACATCCCAGATCATTTTAGCACAAAATAACATCCAACATTTGAGAAAAGTGGCTTCTTCTCTTAGCTGGCGTGAAAGTGAAAAGCAACACCCGCAGCATTCCAGGTAGGATTTTGACTGTATTTCCTTTTGAATGACTTTTCTCATAGCTCCAGCCGCAGGATTTCATTTTTAAGCCGCTGCACTTCTCCTCTTCTGATGGCCTTGAGTGAAACGTTTCTGGAAATGCATCAAACGAGAATTGATAGAGGGAAAGGAGAAGAGGAGGCAGAGAGTGTTTGAGGTGAGGACGGGTGGGAAGGGTCGCACACGAGGAGAAGACCGAACAATGTCATCATCAAACAGATGCTTATCACAGAGCCTCTGGGGAAACAGAAAGGTGGGTATATCCAAGGCAGGCCGAAGAAAAAGACAAGAAAAAATAAAAGAAAAAATGTAGAAGGAGATGTTGCAAAAGGAAAATAAAAGCTATATGTAAGCGATCTTTTTATGCACTGGTTTTATGAGCAACTTTTAGCGTTTTGGTCCACATTAATATTCGATCTTAACTGTTTAACGTGAACATTTTGCATTGACATTTGTGGATTCCAGAGGATGAACGCTGATGATTTTTCTCCAGGTTCAGTTTTGAATAACTTGACCACAGTTGAATGAACTGGCAGGGCTTTCTAAAGCACTTTGTAGAGCCTAGCTAAGGCTAAAAGGCGCTATGTAAGTGCAGACCAATTACCATTATGCAGTTTCTAAGTAAGGGTTTAGTTACAATTTAGGACTAATGCAAAAATGAAAAACAATGGGCTGACATTAAGTGTGCTTACTCTTACACTGACAGGTGAATCAAACTGTTTTAAAGACAGAAGGATTGTAGTGGGAGCACCGTGGTGTCAGGTGTGACGGCCTGCTATTCTTACTCCTCGCTTCGTACATCCTCGATTCTTAGTCATCTCAGTCTCTCCCACCAGAGATGTGAGCAAAGGAGGCGAGGAAGAGACACGAGGAGAGAGGATTGAGGCAACAGGCATTTAACAAAATTAGACATCCCTGCTTTGGAGCTTTTGTCTCAAAGCGACGACAATTAAATGTGACATGTGGCACAGATGCATCATCTCTCCATTGTTTTTTTGCAGCATGCTGTTTTATTTTAAGGTCCGTCAGATGAGTAGAACAGTCTTCATGACAGTTTACAGTAAGGATGTATACGTTAATGTGCCATGAAGTATAAAAGAGGCGTAGCAAGCAAAAAAGTACTGAGCAAATAAAGTGAGACATAAAGGCTATTGTGAGTGAGTGATATATATTGTGAACACACATTTGTCAGTGCTGCTCCAGACATGGTTTGTATATTCCACTTGTCACATCTCTTTTATGTCACGGTTGCAGAAAAGAGACACGTCAGCAACACACCTGCTCATCTGTCTGAGACGTAGCGTGGAGAGTGTAAGATGTGCCGTGGCTCCACAAACAGCAAAAAAAAACAAAAAACGTGAAAGTCTGCATTCTCTACATGCTTTTTAGAAAATGTACTGTCGATTAGCTGTGATATGTGATGGCACCACCCAGATGGAGTCACTTCCTGTGGTCACTTGGACCACTGTGCCGTGTTGGCAAGTAAAAACCACTGCTGTAGTTTAGCTAGCAGTGGACACCATGACAGAGACTACTGAGACAATGCATGACCTTCGGCCAGAGCTCCTGTGTTGAAGACAAGATGGAAACAATGATGGCAACGATTCATTTTCCCATTGGTGTGTGTGTGTGTGTGTGGTTGGTTGAAAATGAAGGTAAAAGTTGCTTATATGTCATGATCCTGCTCTAGCCCCTGTCCTTCTTTCTCCTTCCTCCTCTTTTCTTCCTTCTCCCTTCTTTTTCCTGTCTTTGTCATCTGTCTCTTTTGTATTTTCTCTCCTTCATTCTCCCTCTTGGTCTCCTTCTTCCTCCTCTTCTCTCTCTATCTGTCTATCTCACTGGAAAAAATGCCCCTCTCAAAACAAGAATAAAAAACTTATTTCAAAGAATTTTTTACCTTGAACTAAGTGAGAAAAAAAAATCTGCCAATAGAACAAGTGAAAAATGGTTTGGTAAGATTTCTTGAAATAAGATATGATATTTAGAATATTCTGATCTTTAAATTAGCTCAGAAAACTTATTTTAACTTATATTTTAGCAGGATTGTCAAGCTTAGGTGTATTAACCCTTCTGTTGTCCTCATTTACGGCACCAAAAAATACTGTTTCCTTGTCTGAAAAAAAAATTAATAATTCAGCAAAAAATACCCCAAATTTATAAAAAAATTATGAGATCTTCAGTAAGAAAATTCCCTAAAAGTTTCCCTTAAAAGTTTTATTTATTTTTTTAAAAATCCCAACTTTAGGAAAATATCTAAAGTGATTCCATATATATCAGTAAATGTTGTAATATTTTCTTAAAAAAACCTCAAAAATTTCCAAAAAAAGATTGAAAATGTGGAAGTTTTCACTGTGAATCTTTTTTCCCACATTTTTAAATTTTAAAGTGGGTCAATCTGACCCGCAGGACGACACGAGGGTTAAACTTATTTTGAGTTTTCTTGTAAAGTACAACTCAGAACAAGATAATTTCAAGATTGTTTGACTTAATAACATATTTAAGATGGACTGTCTTAAAATAAGTCCCTCCATCTTGCTGAAATGTCGCTTGTTAAGTGAATTTATCTTAAATCAAGTGGAATGAGACATTTTGACTAAAAATAAGACAAATAGACTTTGAGTTTTTGTTGATCTGTCTCCCTTGGGCTCCCTCTGTTTGTCATCTCTCTCCTTCTTGTCTCTCTCGTCCCATGTTTCCTCTTGCTCCTTGTCTGGTACCTCTGGCTCTGTGGATCTCAGTCTTTCTGCCTGTCTCTCTCACATGCCTGCACTCCTGATTAGTTATGTGAATCACCTGCACTGATCAGCCCTTCACTATTTAAGTTCATCTCATTCAGTCACACCTCACTGCATCATAAAGACTCACTCACATTGAGACTCTGCTTCCCCACCTTTTGAACTTTATTTTCCCCTCTGGTGGACTCTGATATTCTCCCCAGCCTTACTTCGGTCTCCAGCCTGTTGTCCTGTCTCATCTCCGTCTGCCTCAGTCTGTTTTCTCCCTCTGTGTTCAGTTTCCCCCATCTTGTAAGTACCCTCACGACCTTAGTTTTGTTAATTCAGTTTAGTTTTGTAGACTTCTGTTTTTGGATTCATAGTGTTGGTTTGTTGAGTTTAGAATAGTTTGGTTTTGTTCTGTCCTCCTAGTTCCGTTCTCTATTTATGTATTGGTTTAGTTTCTAGTAAAATAAAGCTCTTACTATCATCACCTGTCTGCCAGTTCCCTGAATCTGCGCCTGGGTTCTCCTGCTATCCTCTTAACATTGTAGAAACAGATACCCTCATATTTATATATTTGGTTAATTCTTCTGTTTTGTAGCCCCTGTTGTGTGTCTGTTGTCAATAAATGTCACAACGGGACTAAGTTACACTGTTCTCAATTTGTAATACAGATTCATTGGTTATTTATTGATAACACTGCTGATTATGATGCCTGGCATTCTGCTACATTACCTCTGTGACAGCAGGTGGAAACAAAGAATCTAACTTGCTGATTTGGATCAGTTGAAGAAAATGTCTTGATCCCTGATTCCAATATTTGAGATTGGATCGCGACATCCCTGCATGCAATACGAGTGCAAATTGCCAGATTACAATATTAATGGACTTTTTCTGCTCTTTAGTCGACACAACAAAAAGGTGAAACCGTTGCAATGCAGAAACTTAGGATTCTGTACACCAGTTTGCTCAAGCACAGATATTGTGGCTCCTGTTCAAAAGTGGATCTCAACTCTCTTTTTCTGTCTCTCTCCAAGCTCTGACCTACCAGCAGTACATACTGTACCTGCTGTTCCACATTGAGCTCCTCGATCCTCCGATTAAGTGACACTCAGACTGTCCAGACAGATTTCTGTTCCTGTCAGAAAACAGCCACCTGAGTCAGACAAAACCTTACTTAGTCTGTTGTGACACTCGCAGTTCCTCCAGGCTGTCACTTGGTGCACTGCAGTTATAACTAGAAAAGCACTCGGAGTGCAGTGCTCCGCCAAAGCTGCTCAGTTCACTAAAACGTCATAGTTCAGACATAGTAAACTATGTCATTTGAGTGATATTGTGGACGACAAACTAAATAAACTACGACATTTTGGTCCACATACTAAGCGATAACGTTTTGTTACACATTTGGGAGGACATGCCAAACTGATGTTTTTTGGGGCCCTTTTGTTGGTTTTATTCAATAGGTAAGTAAAGATGAAAGAGAAGACTTGCAGAAAATGGCGGTGAGCTGCAATCGAACCTGTATCTGACATCGTCCTGTTGATGAGTCACCCACTCAACAAGTTGAGCCTCATAGTCACCTTCTTCCACTTGTTGGACATAATAAACTATGAGTTTATGATGACATTTTGGACCACAAGACGTTGTCATATTTTTGGACGACGTACTAAACTATGACTTTTTTCCCACATTTTGGACGACATACTAAACTATGACCGGTTTTTTTTCCAGCATTTTGGATGACTTACTAAACTATGACGTGTTTTTTTTCTCCACATTTTGGATGACATGCTAAACTATGACGTTTTTTTCCAACATTTGGGCAATATACAAAACTGACGGTTTTTTTTTCCACATTTTAGACGACATGACATGTTTGTCATATTATGGATGACATACTAAACTAAGAGATTTTTGTCACATTTTGGACGACATACTAAACAATGACATTTTTGTCACATTTTGGACCACATACTAAACTATGACAGAAATCAATCAATTTAAAAATGGCGATGAACCTTTATCTAGCTGTGGTCGCTCTGTCTTCTGGAATGATTCGATTGGTTATACATCACGAATAAAACTCCTTAACTTAACATCTGCAAACAAAACAAAAACGTATCAACAAAGTTTTCTGTTAGTTTGTGTTCTAAGTATAATTCCAAGATTTTAAAAACTTTCATTTATAGCAAATGAATATCTCCTCCAAATGTCTCCCTAATAATCATTATCAGCCTTAAAAACCCACAAACACCCCTCTATACTCGACCACACTTACTACAGTCCGGTTCCCCCTCCTATAAATCTGCTTGGAATCTTCCACTTCCTGTTTGTCAAAGTGGCCTTCTACCTGGACAGGTTTTGTTGGAGCTCATCCAACAAACATTTTGGGTAACTGCACTTTAATATGGATGGATGACACTGAACTAGAGTCTGTTTTAATGAGACTGAGTTCAGATGTGTAGCTCTGTCATTAAATAGGAAATTATTTCTCAGAATTCACAGAGAAAAGTCTGAAATGTTTGCTAGGTTTGCATTCCACATGTTCTTTGGCTCAGCTAAAGCTAACTCTCTCCAACTTCTGGATCTCTGGAGTTGGTTGTTGTTAAAATATCTTGCTGGAGGTGCTGAAGCTCAGAAAGTCTGAGATGTTTGTTCAAAATAAGCTCATTCTCAAATCTCATCTGAACTGTCCTCTTTAGTTTGAACTTTCCCTAAACTTATGAGTTAATGACAGAGCAGCACATCCAGACTCAGTCTCATTTATGTAGAGATTAAACTTCAGTGTCATTCATTGAAGTTAAAGTGCAGTTTTTCAGATGTTTGTTGCACGTGCTCCCGACCAAACCAGTCCAGGTGGAAGACGATGTGAAGAGAAGCTCTCGAGGATGAATGTCACACATTTACGTTGGAAATAAATGTCCTTTATTAGACATGGTCATGCAAAAGTTGGATTTCCCTTTAATGATGTTCAAATCTTTGAGTGTTTTGTTGATGTTGGTTTCTAAATCTTTTTTGACACTCGGCCCCAAAGATTAAAACCTTTTACGGCTCACAAGCTGCAACAACTCATACATTATCATCTATCTTTCTGACTAAACAAAGATAAAAAGTGAAAAATTACCTGATTCCTGCATCATGTATGTAAATCTTTTTGGTTTTTATGAGAGTAAACTGAATATATTTGGGTTTGACATTTTATAAACCAAAACAAGAAATGAATTACTGGAGAAAACAACAGATTAATGGACAAAGAAAATATGTTTTCCAATATATGTGGCTGAATTCCTCCAACGTTACAAGATACAGACAGGTTTAATTTTATTTTATTTTTATAATGCCAATTACAAGTCAAATTGTCTCAAGACGCTTTATTTTTATGTATTTTGTCATATTTAAAATATGACAAAGTAAGAAATTTAAACCTCTGGACTAATCCAATTTGTTATTTGTTTTTTAAGAGACTAATCAACAATTAAAATAACTTTATCCACTAAAACTAATAAACATGAGGTCAAATAGAAGGAACAGTTTTAAATCCTGCAGTCTCACGACGACAAGAATAAAGTTTCTAAACAAAACTAAATCTGCTGGTGGATTCCATTAAAGTCCTAAAAAATGATAAAGTGTGATACTGAAGATTTGTGGTGCTAAAAATCTTAAAGTAAAGATATCAATTTCTGAATCTCTGAAATGCCTTTGGAGACAGCTTATGGTAGAGAAATGAACATTCAATACACGAGCAGCAGCTCTGGTTGACATTCCTGCTGTCAGCATGCCAATTGAACGCTCCCTCAAATCTTGCCACATCTGTGGCATTGTGCTGTGTGATAAAACTGCACCTTTCAGAGTGGCCTTCTATTGTGGGCAGTCTGTACACCTGTGCACTAATCATGGTGTCTAATCAGCATCTTGATATGGCACACTTGTGAGGTGGGATGGATTATCTCAGCAAAGGAGAAGTGCTCACTATCACAGATTTAGACAGATTTGTGAACAATATTTGAGAGAAATGGTGATATTGTGTATGTGGAAAAAGTTTTACATCTTTGAGTTCATCTCATAAAAAAATGGGAGCAAAAACAAAAGTGTTGCATTTATATTTTTGTTGAGTGTATATATTATATACTTATACTAGTAAAGTTTTAATTAAACTGTGCCGAGGCAGTGGCTTAGTAAAAGCGAGAGGTCGGTAGCAGCTTTCATTTTTTCTTACAACTTTTCGTGGCCCCCCCCCAGAATATCTGTTGTACCCCCCACACTAAAATTAATCTGGATCCGCCCCTGTTTATGAGCCGCACTCGCAACCAGTTGAGCTACCTGGGCACCTTTTCCACTTGTTAGACGACATACTAAAGTACGATGTTTTTTATACAATTTGGACCACATACTAAACTATGGTGTTTTAATGATATTTTGGACCACATACTAAACTATGGTGTTTTAATGATATTTTGGACCACATACTAAACTATGGTGTTTTAATGATATTTTGGACGACATTTTCAACGACATACTAAACTATGACGTTTTAGTGATATTTTGGATGACATACTAAACTACTAGAAAAGCACTCAGAATGTGCAGTACTCCACCAAGGTTGCTGAATTGAGACAGACAAATTCACAGACAAACTTACGCCAATCGTCACATAACTCTGCCGTTCCTTGGTGGAGTAAAAATGGCCTTTGCCACTCTGGATCTGTGGATTATTGTACTTGTGATCCAACTTGTATACAAACACAAAACTTGAGGCTTTTGCTCGGAGTCACATAATTCCTTCCTCCATTCCCAAGACAAGCAGCATTAATACTGCTAAAGCAACAATAAGCAGCATGAGAAAATACACAAACAAGACACAAGGAATCAATCATTGCAGTATTTGGAGATTTATTATGTTTCAGTTGGATAAGTGTCAAGAACAGGCTACTTGCCAAATCACCCAAATGTCTACAGATTTATGTTAAATTATGTTTCACAGTTATTCATTTGACATTTAGAGAAAGTGTTTCATGCTATAGCATTGTGTGGAGAGCCATTATTGTAGGTGGAGGTGTGAATCTTCCTCCTCCCTTCACCAGTTTACAAAAGGGACACTTGTTATGATGCTTCCTCTCTCCTAATCTGCTGAGAGCACCCCTAGAAAAATATCTCGCTCCAATTTAGCTCAACCAAAAACCCTGTTGCACAGCTGCTCCAAAATAAGGCACATACAGGTGGCTTTCTGTTTCACTTAGTATGCTCTGTTTCGTCCCCCTTTCAGTGCCATTAGAAGGCCAAAACATTCTGAGAAATTGCTCGAAAAATCTTCTTTGACCATTGGTTTTTTTGTTATTATTATTCACTGAAAGTCCTAAGTCCTTGAGGGGTGACAAAAGCCCTCTGACGAGCGCATGACAAATTCTCTCTGCAGTGACAACTGTTCAAAGCTTGTTTGATATACAGGGGATTTACGGGCAATTTCTTCAACAAACCAATTAGATGCCACTGGTAGGGAGAAAAAAAGCAGCTGTGTTTCAGGACTCATTCTGTTTCATGTTGATTTAATCCAATCAGGAGCAGTTATAAACCAAATTGCAATAATTAATTTTAAAAGCGCTGTACATTTGTAGCAGACATGACCTCTTGTTTGAACGACTGCAGCTTTTTTTTTATTAAAAGAATAACAATAAAGATGCCATCCGTGCTGATCTGACTGAGCTACACAGCCCCGTATGTGTTTTTTTTTAGTATGACATGAATAAAACATGGACGGATCGGTTTGTGACACTACAGAGGACAAAGTTTGGACTTAGCAGTTTTCTTGCCATAGACGGCAGTCTGTTGATTGAGCCTTGTTCACTAGGTAGAAATGTAATTGTGTAAAACATTAGGTGTAGAGTTTACATATCTTGGCGTTACCAAAAGCAGCAGGATCTTACTGGACTACAATTAGGCTTTAAGGGGAAGCATAACATTGCCAATTAATACAAATCTACAATAATAACTAAAGGTACAGGAAGGTATTATGATGGAGCTCTCACTGTAAGTAAAAAGTACCAGATCAAACAAGCGTGAGTAAGACTTGCTAAAATTATGGAAAAAAATAATATATTTGGTTTTTGAAATCTGTCACTGATCCTTTACATGCCATAGTAAACAATTTTAGCACATTTTTACTTTTTATTTTACTCGTACTACTCATGTGCAGTAGTTTTTGTCTATGTAAGAAGTAGACGACATGTTCTCTGGAGAGATAACATCCAATTACTGAAGACCCTCCCCCCTCTCTACCCAGTAATTTACACTTCTGTCCCTGTAGCAAAATGAACAACGAATAACCCTCCTTCTTTCAAAACCTCCCTCCGCCCTAACCATTTTCCTACGGTCCCTAACTTTAAGTATTTTTGTCCTATGTTACAAAATTTATGTTACAATTTTGTACATAGAATATCATTTGCTATATGTGCCATTAATAGTTTCTTTCTAGCTATTTATCTATACTTTCCCTTGTCAAAAAGAGTTGCAGCTCTCATTTTACCCTCATTCTCCTGTATTGAGTGTAGAAACTTCCATTCAAATAAGCTGACATCAGTACATCCTGAATCTCTTTATATAAAAATCTGCTCCAGGCACATCACACCCACAAAGGCAACCTACAGCCCTCTTGGTAAATGTCTGTACATGTTCTCTTTTAACAGTCTCCTTTAGCTATTTAATGTACACCCGCATACTAATACCAACTGACTGAGGGACAAGGAGGCATTATACAGAAATTTGGCAACAGCAAAGTAACATTTAGCCAGCTATGCTACCTTAGGTTCTTCCTTACAGTGGAATTTTGCACTTTTGTCAGCATTGCTGCTCATTTTTCCTCCAAGCAGAAAATTCAGCCAACGTGGATGTGCGGTGCCACAAATGCCCACAGGAGGCCCACTCCAGAAGTGAGTCAATCCCCATAGACCCCAATGTTAAAATACCACACTTCACAGAGAAACTAAAAATGTTTTTAACTAGGTTACAGAACAGTTTTGGTCTCTATAGCAAATTTGCTGTTCATGACAACTGTGCAGGGGGTGAATTTATATATAATTGACGAGTTTATATCGTATTCAGGCTAAAAAATTTTGCATAATTAAGGTTGATGTCATCACAGGACAGCCCATGGATGCCTTAGTTCCATTTCCACTTTACCTTTTGGTCCATTTTTGGATTAGCTGGGAGTTTATCATGCTCTGCCAATTGCCACACCAGGTCTTACTACCACTGTTCAGTGCTGCCTGTATAAAACCAAGGACTGCCAAACCCTTATATGTCTGCTAGAGGTGCAGTTGTGTGTCATTTCTTGATAAAAACTCTATACGCTGCGCCAAAAGTTAAGCGAGCGCAATGTGTTGAAAACATGCCACTTTTTCCTGTGAATATCCAACAATTGTATTTCAAACTAACTGAACGATTCTCGCTGAAAATTCTGCAGACTTCAGTGGTGCCATTGTAAGCAGCCGAACTACCAAAATTCAGTGACGATATAGTGAAGATTCAGTGATGGTGAGCCTAGTCAAGTGAGACAGTGGAAGGTCATAGGAATAGTATGGCCAGCTATGGGATGTGTCCACTGAAGATGTCTAGTTAAAACTGACATATTTGACACACATTCAAAGACTATATTACTTAATATAGATACCTTGTGGATTCTAAAATCATCTGAAATTAAACAGGGCATTAAAGTTGGAGGTTCCACTTCGGGAGAGACTCCTAACTCCACTTGTATTTTCTCACTTTCATTTCTTATACATATACAAGTCACAGTGTTGTGTACAAAAAATAAGAAATTGTCAACTTTTTAACCTAATTTATCTTATGAATCACACAGAGCAAACCACTCTTGAACCTAGCTAGATGCTAGTATCTCTATTACCAGTGCTGGTAAAGACTGTAAGCACCACATCAGGAAAACTATTGCTGAAATTATAGAGCGTTTGTCCATCTTTATATACTATCAATGATTTCCCCACGTGTAATAATTCCAAAAATGTACATATGGCTAAATCCACTGCTGTGTTGGTAATATTTACAATATGTTAGATTGCATTGGAACTGAACTTAAACATGTATGAATGTTGGAGTGGCTATTTCCAATCAAGAACGTTATATTATGTTATTTAGTGGGTTTATAGTACTATACTGTGTTTATCAGAACTTACAAACCAGCAGGAGGATGAACCGGTGCTCACAAACACTGGTTGCTGCAGGCTTCCTGAAGTTGGCCAATCGGGAGTGGGCTTTTAGCGATACAAACCTTAAAGAGCCTAGAGCTAATACTGGGTATTTCAGGCAGAACTGAGGGATGCACAACAGGCAGTATGAGATGCAAAAGGTTGTGAATCATGCATAGGTACTCCAGTGGAATCCCAGAGTAAAAAATAGAACTGGAAATGAGCAGAACAGGTCTCCTTTTACATCATTTCTCTCCGTGTGCTGATGGATGTCGATAGGTACTCCACTTCAGTCAGCAGCATTTTCTTTTAAAAGGAGGCAGATAGCGGCTGACAGGGAGCTTGACAGTTCGCTGTCACTCTGCCTTCGCTCCTCAGGAGGTGGGTGTCCTCGGAGTGGAAGTCAATAGCAGGATTTCGCAGTTTTTTGTGATGACTTTTGGAGGAGGAGGGCTGTAAAATTTAAGGCAACGGAGGGAGATGGGCCACTGCCTCGGCACAGTTTAATTAAACCCTTAGAGACTTCTGGCTGCATGGGAACAGGGGCCAAATGAGTTGCTGGGTCATGTGCATGCGTCCTGCCACATGAATAATACAAAACACTGCAGGCTCATTCAAAATAATCGGAGAATACTGCTCCTTCCAGGGATCTGCACAAGTGACAGGAAAATCCAAGCGTGTTTTGTCCCTGCTTCCATTCAGTAACTGAGCTTGGAGAGCAGTCTGTGAAGATTCAGGAATGAGACATTTGCCAACAAAGGAGAATTATGTATGCTAATTAAGAGCATATACTTCAAGCATTTATTGCTTAAAGTATATGGTGTATTTTTGCTCTTGATTATTGGGTTTAAGTTCTGGGTAAGATGTGTTGTTGGTGTAGTAGTCAAGGAGTCATTAAATTAAAGCAGATCTAATCAACATCTTTACATTAACAATGAATTAAATACTATATGTGATGTGAAATGGTCGATCTTAACCCAGAGACAATAATCACTTAGCGCTACACGTTCTCAAGTCTATAGAGCTTCTTAGTGCAGGTTTGGATTTTGGTTCATGTTCTCAGTCACTTAAATTACTATCAAATATTTTAAAAACTATACTAATGCTTTGTTGCTATGAGGAGCTTTGAAAAACAACTTCCACCCTTTCTGATTCACTGCAAACTTTCAACCAATCACCGTTCAGCCTATGCATACCATCATAATGTATCAGTGTCTACAGTTTGGTATTTTATCATTTGTGATAAAGTGAAAATGTATGTATGTCTTTTAAAAATCCCTCTTAAGACTTTTAAATGTCTCCAGTCAGACTTTTGTGGCTGGTGCTGGTGCCAGTGCTTCAAGCCCTTCTATAAGTTAAAGGCTAACAACTTTATTGCCACAGATAGAACAGGATACTCAAACCACTGCTTCATTAGAGCTGAGAGTTTAAACCACATTTCATTTTGAAAGTCTGTTTTGCAGTTTTGATAATATGAAACGTGTTTACAACAACCCAAATGATCTACAGAACTATTTAAAGCTGTGACTCTTCTGAAAGACATGAGCTTTTTCTTTATTACCTGATCAGGTCAGAATTGACAGCATTTTTTTATTATTATTATTTAGCAGCTAGAGGTGATCCTGAGATAATCTGATGTTGGTATGATAAATACTGGAATATAGTATATGATGCAATGCAATGAAAAGCTGACTTCTTTAGAGAAAGGTTTTTCTTTAAGCATTTAATGGTAAGAGTCCATAAAAAATGAACATTTCTCACACATTTCCACATTTCCACTCACAGTTATCATGAGAACAATCAGTCAAGGACAAATTAGATGAGGGAAACAGTTTGGGTTTTGTTTTTTCTGTGGAAGAATTTTTTTTTTACAAAAGTACCCATGGAAGGTTAACGCGTTGCTGAATTTGCTTGATACAAAGAATCCCACAAAAACAGGAAAAAAAAGAGACTTTGAGAGGGGTTAATTGTGAGTTTTCTCTCTGTGGAAGTGGAGGCAAATGAGTGGATAACGTTACTGAGCGCTCATGTAGGAGTGAGCGAAACATGTTAATCTCTCTGTAATAAAACTCACTCTGCAGTGCTTCCGTTCTCTTTTACTCTCACATTCCCCAGTTATCCCTCTTCCTTTCAGTCTGTTTTGAAAGAAGGCTCCACTGAATAGCTTGACCTTCACTTATTCTCACATGCTATACAGTATTAGTGCAGTAATTTTCATGCTTATCACAAACAAGGTTGCTATGGCAATTCCCCTTCCACCTGAACCCCTTCAGACACAAGAACACGCTCTCAGATCATGCTGTAAAAACTGGAAAAGTCCAATCATAGGAGATTAATTTAAGTTCTGAATGCTCACTATACATCCACAGGGCCCACCCGTAATAAATACAGCAACAGCTAAACTACTCAAATGCATCTCGGACAACACAAAACATTGAAGTGAGGTCTCTGCAGGCTACTGTTTGGCTGATGAAGGCAGGCGGGCGGGCGTTATGCTCTGTGCTTCAGCTGACAGACAAGAGGAGATATGGTGCAGCAGTGGGGCCGGTGGGCCTCTGATACATAACCAAGATGAACTAATGCCGCATATGATTGATGGCGTTTCTGCCAACAAATATTTACGTGTGTAAGTGTTTAAAAAAAGGTACCAAGTCCACCAAACCGAGGGAAGAGCCGAGGAGCTCTTTTCTTTTTGGATTCTGCCTCCTTTATCCACAGCTTCTTCCTCTTATTGTCCATGTGTCCTGCAGAAATAAGACATAAATGTTGTTATTATTGGTGTATATATAAGCTTTACCAGTGCCACTTTAACCCTCCTGTTGTCTTCATTTACGGGCACCAAAATATTGTTTCTTTTTCTGAAAAAAATACAAAAATTGAGCAAAAAAATCTTCAAATTTCTGAAAATTTGCAAAACCTTCAGGAAGAAAAATTCCAATAATTCCTTAAAAGTTTCCCTTAAAAGTTTTTTTTTTTTTTAAACCCTCAAATTTGGCAAGAAACTGAGCAAAAACTGAGTAAAAATCTTCCAAAAAAGTCCTAAAAATATCTAAAGTGATTACTTATATATATATATATATATATATATATATATACATATCCATAAAATTTCTAATATTTTCCTAAGAACATTCCAAAAAAAAAAAATCAATCAAAATCCACCAAAATTTGCTGGATGTTCTTCAAAAAAAAAACATTTTTAACATTTCTTTTTTCCACCAAAAATGTTTCCCAAAGTTTCCCAAAATGGTAAAAATGTGGACATCAGAAGTTTCACTGTGAAAAATCTATTTTTTTCTTCACATTTTTAAACTTCAATTTTGACCCTCAGGACAACCCAATTGTTAAATAAGAAACCATTTATTTAGAGTTTACAAGCTGTAGCCAGTGGTTTACAAATGTTTAAAAAAAGTACAAAATCCACCAATTAACACCTCCGACACTCACTCATTAACACACTGTATGTCCAAGCAGCTAAAACAACACTTTGCATGGTTATGGATTGTTATGTGCTTGGAAGGGAAGCATATTAGCATGTTTCTCATGACTGTGTCTTTACTAAAGTGAAGTCAAGCCAAGGTTTTAAATCTTTAATAACTGCAAGTCTTAGCACTACTAGTCCAAGTAAAACACAAGCATCCCATCTACAGTTTAAGTCAGACGATCAGTCAATATATCAGCAGCTCTGAAACAAAATGAGCCACCATTCTGCTGTGTTGTTTTAGTGAGACTAGTATCATGTGCACATCAAAGTTTAACTGACTATCTCCTTAAAGTGGCAGCATTTCAGATTTTCCTTTCATAATGGTTCCAAGTGGTATTACAGTTGGTGTTGCTGTTGCAAAGACAACACAGGTTTCCATTTTCCTTTGAGCCACCAACAAAATACCTGGCCTCACATTGCCAGATGCCTCGCTACAGCGCTGTGTCAGTGCTGGAGAATGGTCTGACTGCGATTTCTTTAAACTAATCACAATCATCTTGTGCAGGGCTGAAGCCCGGGATGCAGAAATGGTGCCCCTGCAGAATAGTGATGGGATAATTGTTTTGGTAGAACATTTGCATGTAGAGAGGCAAGTGCTGTCCCCAAAAATCACAGAAAGATCCAAGCAGGCCTGTCTTATTTGCATGGTCCAAATGTTTAGCAAAACTTGAAGTTTCGTGTATGCGTTGCTGCTGTTTTGGTTGCTGTTTCCTATAGTGATGGGAATTATGAAAATGGTGGCACGCTGATAGCGGAAGGGAAGGAGAAAGCTACTTGAAATGTGCAGTAGGAATAGCTGGCCAATACCTGCAGTCTACATCCAGCAAGTCAGACTACAAGACACAAGACTTTCACCTACAGGAGGCATCAGGGTGAAGGAAACATTACGAGATAAAGCGTGAGAAACAACCATAAGTACACCAATTTCAAATCCCGACCTTAGTGTTCTGAGGTCATAAAGGCAGACTAAAACACCAGGCTGTATTAATAAGTTGGCAGGTTTTGTAAAAGTAATGCCAACTGAAAGTCTGTTTGGACCCTTTTCAAGTCTCAGAGCTTTCTTCGTGGATTGACTTTCCATCTGAGGTTCCCTCTTGTTTTACCTCAGTTTCTGTCTTTGCATGCTCACAGTTTTTTATTTATTATTATTCTCTTTTTGTTGCCTGGTAGAGTTTTTCTAGTTACTCGAGTTGTTCCATCATTCATTTTGCTACCTGAGTAAATTATACTGTTAATCAAGCTTTTATTTTCCTACAGGAATTGCACAGTAAAAGCAAGGCTTATAGGGAAACTATTTAAACACAGATGGTGTCATGAAACGAAACACTTGCGTATTGCCACTTTAATGGTGGAAGAGTTTATTAAATACGCAGTTCCCTTCTTTAGTTATTTATTAGTTGCTTGATGTTTTGTAAGATTTTGGGGGTCATATTTTTCTTTTTTGGACAGATGCAGCAGAGATAGCCAGGAAATGTTGGTAAAGAAAACAGGAGAATGAAATGCAGAAAAGGGGCCAGAAGGGTTAGTGAGATGGTTGGACTGGAGTTGTATCATGTAAATTTTTGTTGTTGCACAAAATCATTTTTTTGCCCGTGTTAATAAAAGGCTATGAGGCTGTTTTGAGCTCAAAGCTGTGGTCCATTAAAACAGAATTCCCACACATTTCACTGATAAATTGGACTGCTGTTGTGTAATGAACTTAAAAAAGTATGCAGCACTTTCAGAATTCTAATTAGAAGAGTTATTTTGTCCTTCTTTTGTCTGGTTTGTGTTATTTCACTACAACTTTCTCTGAGTTTGATGCCAGTGTTCTGTCTGTTGTCTTTCAAAAATAAATGCCAAATTTAATTATTTTGAAAAAGAAAATTGCTTATAGATTAATTGTGATCCGGATGCCATGAAGTAGGACAAACATTAGGAATCTGGCAACTAAAAATCGTCCTTGTTAATCATTTATAAAATGACTATAAGTGTTTTAAAGGGATTGATTACCTGTAAGTAAAGGTGTTACAATCTGCTTAACAGTGTAGAGAGTTTTAACAGCAGTTAAAAACAGTCTTCTCCCTGTGGACCCGTAGTTGAGTAGTTTGTGTTGTTATCTCAGACAGAACCAGGCCTTCGTTTGCATCCCAGCACGAACTATGCACAGTGAAATTAAAGGTTCCCTCCTCCACTAACGAAGCAGCTATTATAAAACATTCAGTGACTGTGTGTTGCAGATAATTGCTCAGCTTTTGTGTGCGACTTCCTGACCCCGTGAAGGAAAAAAGAGGCCAGACTCTGACCTCTGGTTGTTACTGCGACATAGAACAGAGCCGCCTAATGAACATCTCTGTCCTCGCTGTTTACATCTGCCAATCAAACACGCCACTCTTCGTCACTGTCCTTTATGTGGCCATCAGACACAAAAGCAGACAATTAGCTGCGCTTATTAAGACCCTAGTCTTTAAAGGGGAGCTCTGTGTGCTGGTAATTAATCAGCCCTGCAGTGGCGGCTGGGCGGACCTTTCATTAGTCCCAGGCTCTGCAGGCCGTGCTCCTCCTCTTCCTCTGAGGGGTTCTGGGTGGAGCTCCTCAGGTAGCGCTGGTGCAGGCCCAGGCCAGGAAGTGCGTTCTGTCTGCGGCGACGAAACTCCTCCTCCAAGGGGTCTTCAGATGCAATGTCTGTGGGTGTGAGCAGAGCAGAGTGGGAATGAATCACACCTAAGCTTCTCGCTGTCTGGATGGATCGCCCGAGGGGTTCAAATCAACATTAAATCTCTCTCCCCCCCATGTAGCCTCTGTGAATTTCAGCCTTCTGACATGAGAGGTGTGTTGCAGTAAAGGAAGAAAAAAAATCTGAAAGGAAAACATATTACATTCTGATGCCCTTGGCAGTGTGAATACAATCAGACAGGGGAAAAAAATAGATACACACATCTATTACAGCAAGTTGAGCATGAGTCCAAAAGGTATATTGATGTAACCAACAAGAAACAACAAAGATGATATAAAACAAGAGGTTCAAAGAGCCCCTGAGGCTCTGCAGACCCCTCCTTCTTTCAAACGCCAACCATATATTTCATTCATATTTCATCTGCCTGACTTTATTGTGATTAGTCATGTAAATAAAATGAGATTTGGTTATTCTTTTCTCTAGGTAATTTACATTTATATTGAATTAGTGGCAGGCAGGGTATGGAGGGTTGGGGGGGTAGAGGGGCGACTTATTATGCTGGGAGATTACAGGCAGATCTCATCGCCATTGTGTTGTGTAATTAAGGCAGTGGAGAGGAGAAGAAAGGAGGCCAGATGCTCGCCGTGCTGAACCTGGTTCCATTTAGGGGAGGATGTGCAGCAGCATTTCAGAAATCCTCAGTAAAAGTCTGGCCTCTGAAGTCATCCGAGACTTGGCGGCTTTGTTTGGCCTCCCTGTGTACTCTACCTGTGTGAGCACGCCTGCATGAACGTGGAATGATTTTAAACAATTAATGCATCCTCCATGTTTTCTCTTTGCTTCGTATGCATTTAAGAGGGGACTTCTTGAAGGTGGAGCTGCTTGTGCACAGGCCTTAACAGAGACAAAGATTTCAATTCCCTTCTCATTACTGCAGGTCTTTCCATTTTGACCCAGGTCCCAATTTCATCCTCACAAACGCTTTTCAGTTGGGTTAAGGTTGAATATTTTCTGCAGAACAGTTATTTTCTCGCTGAAAACGCCAAAACTTTAAGGGGATTTATGCCGCTTTAACCCCAGACTTGCATTTCTTTATTTTTAGATTTTAAAAAGACAGAGTTGACCCCGGCGAGGAGACACCGGCTCCCAGCAAACCACCAGACAACAGGACAATTGGTGGCTTTACTCTCAAGGCTGCAGCCTGGAAAGAAAACCCTAATTCCAACCTGCATTCGTCTCGTGATCCTATCAGGTGGAGGTAGGCTGCTGGATTAAGCCAAAATACTTGTGACTTCAAGGTTGTGTGCTTTGTTCCAGCCTCCTTCCCTCCAGAGGATCAATATTTGCATCTATTACAGGTCCAGTTACCTGACTGATAAGGTTTCTTCCACTATCAGGTTCCATAATCATCAGCAGGTAATTAATTTCAACAAAAACAATATCAAAGAGCAGGCATGATAATGAGATTTTTTAATGTTCATAGAGGCGGCCTTTTATTTTCTGGATCAAGGACTTAATTTGAAAAGCAGAGTGAACACAGTTGAGCTCCTGGATGCTTTCATTTGCAGCTATTGTCTTGAGAGTGCCTGTCATTTGTCTCCAGGCTAAACAATGCTGTGTGTGTGTGTAAAGACTGTTTGGAAGCACACTGTCTAGACTGCAATACACGAGTGTGTTACACCTCACAAACACCTGGGTTAACACCTAAATGCACACAGACACAAAATCTATGTGTGACGGACAAAAGCAGCCTTCCTTGCAGCAGGCAGGAGCTTTAGTTGTCCACTGAGGAAGGCTAAAATAAATCACTGTTCAGAAGGAGGCTAACCCTACATGACAACTACAACTGTGGACCAGATTATTTTCAACAGTCCACCTTCCCGGGGTTCAAGACGTCTGGTGTCGTGCTGATGTGACTCCACTGCTGAGCACAGAGAGATACAGTCTGTGCCCTTGTTCAGCACGGCCAAAGAGAAACTGGCAGCTTATCTTCGCCATCGTTCATAAAGTGGCCAGTGGCTCCGGGCCGAGCCGAGGTTTCGTGCTAAGCTGTCAAGCAGACGAGGTGGAGGGGGGATTAAAACCGGATGCCAACAGGAAGCCATCCTTCATAACATGAGGAAACTCTGGGACAGGAAATCACAGCTCTGTGTCATATTGGAAGAGACGGATGGAGGGGAACAGGCAAAAGCAGCAGGAGTTGATTTTTTAAAAACATTTTTAGAGAAGCAAACTCTTCCATGGCTTGTTGAACAAAAAGCAGGAAATTTTATCCATTAATGATTAACAAATTTGACTGTTAAATGTGGACACTGATTGAATATTCTTCATCGTTTAAATGTATGTTGTTTTATTTGGGGGGGGGGGGGGGGTAAAACAATCTAAAAACTAGATATGCATGACCAACATTTGTCACTTGTTGCTTGATTTATTCCAATAAGGCTCCAGATTTTGTGATTTTGTTTTTTTTCCCCCTCTCGCTGTTTAGAAATGATCATTCAGCCAAATTATGTCCTGCTGTCGTTTGTATACAAACAGTGTCCTCTAGTGGCCACATGAGCGTCCACCAGCAAACTCCACAGTCTAGTAAAAAGCAGCAATTACTCCTTTTGGGTTTGACAGGGACATCTAAAAATGAATCAGGCTTCCAATGAATTTAATACATGGATAAAGTAGATAAATATAGTGGTTCGTGCAATGATTGTTTGAGTGGAAAATAAGAAAAACACTAAAATAATGTGTGAAGTATAAAAGTATAAATTCCTCTTCAACTGAAGTGCTCACACATTTAACCCTCCTGTTGTCCTCATTTACAGGCACCAAAAAATATGGTTTCCTTGTCTGAAAAAAAAATCCAGAAATTCAGCCAAAAAAATTCCCCAAATTTCAGAAAATTTGTGAAAGATTCAGGAAGAAAATTAAAGTACGTCCTTAAAAGTGTTATTTAAAAAATAAATTTAGCATGAAAATTCTTGCAAATATTTTCAAAAAAATAGTAAAAATATTCCAAAAAATCCTAGAAATATCTAAAGTGATTGCATATATATTAGTAAAATTTCTAATATTTTCTTTAAGAATAATCATTTAAAAAAAATCAACCAAAATCAAGCGAATTCCACTGGATTTTGGTGAATTCTTTAGTGAAAATTCTTAAGAAACGTTAACATTTCTTTTTTCAACCAAAAAATGTTAAAAAAAATTCCCAAAAATGTTAAACATTTGGGCATCAGAAGTTTCACTGTAAAAATATTTTTTTCCCACGTTTTCAAACTTTAAAACGGGTCAATTTGACCCGCAGGACAACACGAGGGTTAAGAAGTTATCATAAGCACGAAAAGGTTGAAATAGCTGCTATCCAAAATCATTTATATTTCAAACATCCTGTGTAATTACAGAGTTAAAAATGTGGTTAAAAGTGAACACAGACATCATACATAAATTTGAGTTTCTGTGTGACTTCCGGTGGAGATCATCTATTGCCAATAAATTTTCAGCTCCTTATAGCTCCAGAACTTGCTTAAGAATCATTATGTTTTTACATTTTCTTCAGCATCAAAGCAATCTAGTGAGTTTTCTGTAGACTAGATAATTCAGAATAGATAATTCAGCATATTTCAATACTTTAAATAGTGCAAGTTTAAAAAGAAAACATCCTGCTGCATTAGCAGTACATTATACTACCTGCTCAGAGACAGATACTATGGGAAATGTAGTTCAAATTATCAAATTAAATAAAGAATTAAAACATGTGTCCAGCAGAGGGCGCTATTGCATCATAAATATAAATCCTGCAACACTTAGTTGCTTCTACCCTCCATAGCTGCCGCTTCCTAATAATTGAATCATTTCTAAAAAAGGGTGAATATACATAAAGACTCCTGACATATTTCTGTAATTCATAAGATGCAGATTATACAATTATAAGAGGATACTGTTGGCTATTTTTTATTCCTACTTGGTGAAATAATCTTTACCTATATCAAGATTTATCTCTAATGTCCTCAGCACATTTACCCACACAGATAGGAGGAAGAGAGCGCATATCTGGTAGAGTCTGTGAGAAATAGAGATTGGTGCAGGGCTGCAGTATCACCTAGCAACAGGACTGCGCAGGCGCAACCGCCGCTTCAATCAGCACTGGTGAAGAAGAAATTGAGCAAAACAAACACAAGCCAAATAGGAGAAGAGGTGGCCTTCGCAGCATCGACACGCAAACACACCCTGCATTCACAGACGGTGTAAAAAAAATGTCAGATATGGGTGTCAGTGCTGCTGAGGTTTAACATTTCAGCCTGACTCACTGAAGGCCTCACCCTGCCCTTTTCTTTCTCTTCAGTTTCCCCACTCCTGAGTCGTCTCTGGCAAAAATATGCAGCGGGGCTTGTGTAAATAAACTAGCCCCGAGCGCATTCCTCAACACAGACACTCTTCTCTCTGCACACGGTGACCTCCGAGCCAGCAGCAATCATACACATTAGTCATTTTTTACTTTGAATCAGAGCCCATCATTCCAAATGTTTGAGTGCAAACCCACATTTTTAGTAAATGTGTTGCAACAAGACGGGTTTTCTGTGTCATCCTGGATCATTTTTTTTTACATATTAAACAATGTAATGAGTTTAATTTTGTGTCCTGTAGCATTCTTGTTCTGTAGGGTATACAATCAACACTTTTACAACCTTATAACAAAGTGCAGACAGGAAGGGCAAAGAGAGAAACGAAAAATGAGGAAGGGCACGGTAATCCTCGATGTGGGCGTTGCTTCATTTTCACCTGGCTCGTAAAGGTAAAGCATGCCTACCACACAGAGGGGAAAAAAAGTCCTCAGGGCTGAAGACGTATCATTGCTACACAGTGAATTTTCATCGTAATCTCTTGGATAAATAACGAGAAGGATTAATTTAGTGAAAGCACACACACTGTACATTACCTTGTACCGTCGTATCAATCAGTGACCAAGCCTTAATGTGAGTCACCTCCACTGAAACTGAGCCATTAGTAGGTTAAAACACTGCACACGGTGAGCTGTATGATGGATAGTGAGTGTACAAAAGAAGCAGCCGCTGTGGTTTCCTTTTATTGCCTTTGTGTAAAAAGCAGGTTTAGGTTGTGATCAGGCGCAAGCAGGCACCTCCAGGAATGGTGAGGTGATGAAAAGCCACTCAAGCCGAGAGAAACGACACACAGACACCAGGTGACTGCAGCAGCATTTCCATGAGATTCCACAAAGTCAAGTTTATTGACCAAATCTGAAACTTTTTATTTTGGTTTTCATTGCACAAAGACTGAAAAAAAAAAAATCCCCTGTGTGTCCAGAAACAGTGTAAGGTGTTGGTGTTGTGGTCTTGCTGACACAATTACAGTGAAACCATAAAGCAGCCTCCATGAATCAGCAATCATGCAGAAAAACCAAATCAAACACACCGTGGTATTTCTAAATACACAAACAAATGTAGAAAAATGCACACTGTTATCATTAATTTATTAATAATCTATGTCATTCTTAATACACACGCATGAACATGGTAATGGCTAACAGGTTAGCAAGGTGAAGTTCAAGTTAAAGACATTAAGGTGAAGTGGTTAAGCTTTTCTCATTCACTTGTTAAATTGGTCAAATGAAAAGAGCAAACATGACATGCGGAAGTCAAATGTACAGCGTCTCGTTTTCCTGCTACAACAACAAAGACAATTTACACCCCAAAGGAAAATAGATATATCTATATATAGCACGTACCCAGCTTTGTGCATATGAAGGAAGTACAATTCAGTTAATATAGAAAACAAAGACACAAATCCCATCAAGCTGGTCACCCCCCAAAAATAATGGAATAAATACAAATATACAAATACTGTGAGAATGTCTCTCAACCCCCTTGCAGCTAAATTAAAATGAGAAAATTGTTCTTTGGGAACGAGATGCAGGAGGACAGAGAGGACACCAACCGCTGGAGTTTTTCCACATCAGAAAACTATGCAAATAAAATGCTGTGATGAGATATTTACTTGTTATCCAGTCTTAGCTGCTGCTCCTTACCATTAACTGTAAGAGATTTTAACTGACCGTCCTCAACCACTTCAACCCGCTCTTGGCCGTTCTCCACGATTCTGTCAGAAACAAACAACAAACAAAAAGAGAAAAACAAAAAGAGAGAAGACTCTTTAGAAATCAGTGTGATTGGAGAAGTCTTATCAAAGCTGTTGTGTCCGATATTTAAATACCGTTTAGTGGTAATTTTTCTGCCGTTGACGAACTTGGTGGAGGTCGATATAGATTTGAAGTTACCCATTCCCCCTCCTCCTCCGCCGCCAAAAGAAGAGAAGGACTGGAATCCTCCGCCGCCCATGTCTCCAAATGAGCTAAAACCTAGGAAGGAGATATTTAAAAAACCTTGTTTAAAATAGAAAAGTGGGATGAATTCTTCTTAAATCCAATATTGACTGAATGTGGAGTTAGTATTTGGGATGTACACACCTGAATCAAACCCTGAGAAGCTATGCCCAAATGCTGGAAAGCTCCCAAAACCAAAGAGCGGCGCACTCATCCTGCTCCGGCCTGCACCTCTCTGGTGACTGCGGCTACCTCCATAGAAATCCTCAAAGGGATCATCGGCTGTCAAGGGAATCAGAGAGTGTGATTTGTGAATGAGAAATTCAGAGATTTGCAAAAGCATGACAATGTTTTTATTTATTTAGTTCTTTTGTGGCAGCAAAAAAAACAAACAAGCACACATTTGATCACTTTTACCCCGTTATGGAAAACCAGCAGATATTGAGCAACATGAGAGTTGTGTTTATGTCCAAGTCAAAAATGAAAGTAATATTCACTATTCTTGAAGCTGTTTTTGGTTCACAAACTAAACTAAAAGCTTCTCTTTCTTCACCAGCTACTTTCCAAGTTTACCTGTCACCAGGTTTGGTGCTGGACAGATGGCGCACGGTGGGTTTTCACGTTAAGTTAAAAAACAGCTGTCAGCTTCTAAAAGATTTAAGTGACATGGTGTGGTGGATGTCGGAGCGTCGGTTTGTAATTTCTGGAAGAATCTTAACCCTAAACTGTCACAGTGCCGAACACTAATTCTCATCCTAAAGCCCTGTAGACTTGCTACTAATTGCGCTCTGCCAATCTGGGTCACCCCAGCAGGATAAGGATGGATCACTGGCACCATTTGCTGAAAGAAGACTCCGCCTTCAACCTTGAATGTACCGAGGCAAGAAAGCTTTGCTTGTTCCCTCTGACAGAAAGCTTAAAATAAAAGCATCCCCTGACCACAGTTGGAACTGCATTACTGTCCATTTACCTTGAAGAAGACCTTAGAGGAGACAGCTGAGCCCTTAGAAAGCTGTCAGTAAGACAGCGCGCCTCAGAGGAAGAAACTGAGGATTGGAACTGCTGAGTAATGCTGTTTAAACACCTGAAATGTACTTTAATTCTTCATACAAGATCAGTTTAGCTGGAAGGAAAGCTGAGGTTTCATGAAGACAAAGCTTTATCGGCATGTTCTCCAATAAAAGTCTAAAAACTTGTCAAGCACAAAGATCGGAGATTTAAACAGAGAAGAATGTGCCACACCTGTATGACAATGCACAGGGCATTACAGCACATATAACAGACTGACAGTGTCAATGACTTTTCAAAGCTCATATATAATATACAAAAGCTCAGAAAAACAGAACAACTTTCTAACCTGAAAAAGCAATTGAATAAATGAATATAGTCCAATTACAGGAGCTGTTGTGCCGTTTCAAATTTCAGTATTTTTAACAAACTCCGGGTAAAACAGTCAGCTGATGTCTCCTCATGTTCATTTGAGAACAAGTGTCTGCTGTTCTTGGCAGACGGGGAGGACATCGTCACTGTGCGGTTCTGTATTTGTCCCACCAGAACACCAACCCCCCACAGTCTGCTGGATGCTCGGAGGCGGCTAAGTGACAGATGCACAGGACCAGCTGCTGCTCACTGGATGGGATTTTACAACATATCATTTCTCTGACTGCCATCTTAAAGAGAAAATCAAGCAAGGCTCTTTACTGAGCTGGAATAAATCTGGCAGCATGGATGACTTGACGTATCCAGTTTCATACCAATCAAGCATGATAAATAGTGTATCCGGTCAAACTAGATGCTGAACTTTACTCTTTGATACGACGGTGCAGACAGCTTTATGGTTTGTCTTTTTGTTACTGTCGCTGTTTACTAAAGAGAGTAAACAGCAACAGATGGATTCTACCATTTTACCATATCCTGTTAATAAATACAACATTAATATATGTTAGTATTGTGAAAACACTTTTTTAAAAAACATTTTAACAATAAATCAACTAAAAAAAGATGAAGACTGCCTAATGGCTTTCTCTACAAGTTCTAATTCAGTGACCCATTTCTAAGCATCACACTTAATAACTCCTATTAGATTACAGTTTTTCCATTAAGTCTATATTAGACACCCACGTTCGAGCTTGAATTATACCACGTTTTACATGTGCTCTCACACACACTTGGCGTTATTACATCTGCTTTTGTTTTAATACGGAAGCTATTTTTGAAAGCATTCCAGTAGAGTGATGTAGACGCTCAAATCCATCCTCTGCCTGCGTCTGAATTCCATATTTAGAGCTACACGGGGTGAACTACACATGCCTTCCAATCAGCCTTTTGCTGAACCCAGACAACCCAGGACAGACACTAAACTGATATTACTTTATTATACTCGACTCAACCATTGATACTTCAGAGGATAGACAACACGCTGATATCAACAGATGAACTGGCCAACAATTCTCTACTTTATCTTCTATGCTCATTTGGTACGTCTGTGGAAAAAGCAGTGAGGGATGGTGAACACACTAGAAGAGTATCTCATAACAATATTTACTGTAATTGTTGAGATTAAACACTAAGAAGTGGTGTTCCACAACTGTCACTAGGGCTGTATTGTCCAGGTTGATTAGTTTTTTTTTATATGCTCTCCAGGCGCCACTACATTCTCACTGGTTGGACAACTGCCGTGTTACTTTTATAATGTGGGGTTTTTCATCATTTTAAACTTGCTTAGCCTAATGGAGACTGCTAACTCTAACTTATTTATCACTTACTAAATGTTTTCTCAGAGTCGATTTCAAATAAGTTATCAGAGTGGCTGCATTTCGTTAAAACCGGTGACCTAAAAAGCAGCTTGCATGTCACAGCTCAGCTACCAACAGAGCAGATCATCTTGAAATGTCTGCGTTATTTCAAAGTTCTTGTGCTAAAAATAACGAGTTGGGTGCCCAGGTAGCTCAACTGGTTGAGCGGACGACCAATCAACAGGGCTATAGTCCTCAGTGCAGCGGTCTGGGTTTGATTCCAGCTCACGACCCTTTGCTGCAGGTCTTCCCTCAATCTTCTCCCTACTTTTCCATCTGCCTCTCGACTAATCTAACAAAGGCAACAAAAGGCCAAAAAACAACTAAAAAAAAGCAGTTGATATAGTTGTATTTTCATGAATCACATAAATATGGGCAGGTGCACGTTGGTCAGCTAAGAGCCCGGTATTGTTCTAGTACAAAACTACATGGTTAAAATGATTTCATATACAGCAGACACTTAGCCTAGCCGCACTACACAACCCACGGCAACGAATTTAATTCTCTGCCAGGGTGGGTCTAGTTACCCTCCATAAGGCTCGAGGCTGGATTCTCCTAAAACTGGCGGGACGAATCACCATGAAGTGTAGAGTCAGAAGGCGGGCATAACTAAGTGACGACAGAGGCGCGACGATTCTGATAGAAACAAGGATAGACAAGAAGATGGCTGCGCACAATAAACAGTTATCTTTCGACTCGGCTTTGGCCACAGCCCTTAAAGATTTGAAGCTAAAATTCAACTTGAAAGATAAACAAAGGACGGCACTGAAGTGTTTCATTGAGAAGAAAGACTTATTTGGACTTATGCCGACGGGATATGACAAATCCTTAATATACCAGTTGGCTCCGCTGGTTGGGAAGCTAATG
This sequence comes from Acanthochromis polyacanthus, assembly GCF_021347895.1. Taxonomy (NCBI): domain Eukaryota; kingdom Metazoa; phylum Chordata; class Actinopteri; family Pomacentridae; genus Acanthochromis; species Acanthochromis polyacanthus. The sequence goes on along the minus strand of NC_067132.1, from coordinate 21,454,701 downwards.
GGACTTAGCCACAATCCGGCGCTCTAGGAACTATGTCAGCCTATTCGTTGCGTTGATTGGTTGTATACCTACCCAATTGCTGCAGAGTGATTTGAAAGACAACCTTTTAGCCCGCCTCCCTCCCTGTCAAGCGTTCCTAGACCCTTGTGTCTTAAGAGCTGGGTCTAGCACGGCTAGGCTAGCAGATACTAGCACTGATGTCTAATTATATTTCAGTAGGGCTAAATAGGCTAGCAGGTAGAGTGACTTAAAGCACTGCAGTCAGTTTAGTACTGTTTACGTGAAGACTCAGCATTTGTGGGGATCTGTCTTTGGTTGACCACAACCCCAGCTGTCGAAATGTACAAGTAGAACAGAGCAGATACAGTAATTATTTGTATGAAAAAAGATGGCTGAAACTGATAAATCAGCATTCAACCTCCCAGTGGAAAAAGAAGTTTGCTCTGTTTACTTGTATCTAAGCACGTTGATGCTTTAATTTATTGAATCTTTGTCTTATTATCATTTGATTGCTTAGATTGCTTTTATCTCCATCTTTTACGTGTTGGATGAAGGGCCTTTCACTGACTGTAATAACTAATTACGCGATTACTTTAGAACCAATACTAAGGATTATGGGAGCAAAGGTTGACAAAATGAAAGGTCTAAATCCTTGTTAACAGACTGAGGCTACGTAATGAAGTTTACATCCAGCAGAGAGGCTCAGTGGTGACATTTAGTGGTAGATGACCTCCTGAGGTGAGCGGTGCTTAGTGTACTGGTGATGCATATTACAGTGCTGTGGGGGATTAGTAGAAGGTTTCCTGGGTTTAATTTGCCATCTTCCATATTGCCAACCAGCAGGAACTGCTAGCTAATGGGCAAACTAATTAGGAGAAATATATGCTTCACACACATCAAACTGAGGACTGCAGGATGTTCTCTTTTTCTGTGTGTGTTGGTTGAGTATTTCCAGGCCATCCATGTATATTTTTGACCAGATAGCATTGCGAAGTTAATAATAGCCGTTGCATTACGCCCCACTCTATTCCATCTTTCATCTTTGAAAACAACAAAATCCCATCAGTGCCTTTAAGTGCACTGACAGAAATGAGTCTGACTTACCAAACAAATCTGCAAATGGATCTCTGCCACCAAAGAATTCCCTGAAAACGTCCTCGGGATTACGGAATGTGAAGGTGCTGCCACCGAAGTGATCGTAATGACCTCCTGTAAAACATTAAAGAAAGACAAAGCTCATAATCTATATCCAAGGCTATCAAAGATAACACTGCAAACAGAGCCATCATTGCAAGTCATAAAATACCAACAAGCACCAAGCTGTTTGTAGCTAACTAGTCTCACATGTATAGATCAAAATCAAAGCTTATTTTTGCTTCTATGTCATATATTCCCATTTCAATATTTCAACGGTTAATAATACTTAAATCTTATCAAATAATATGATATTTTTAAGCCATCTCCTTACCTCCTCCTCCGCCTCCTCCTGAGAGGCCTTCTTTGCCATATCGGTCATAAATATTCCTCTTGTTCTCTGTGACAGAAAGAGAAAGACTTTAGATAAGATAATGACAAATAAAACAGACAAACAGAAAGTGAAATTCCCTCTTTGTGATATTACAAACCTCAGTTAGGAACAAAAAAAGTCTCCAGGCTGCAAAATATGAGGTGGGCTAATGCTAAAGGCTCAACTGGCAGTAAATTTGAAGAGCCTGCAGTGTGCTACCGGATTTTTTAAAACAAAGTGATCATCCCTCAAAAACACAAAGAATGTGGGTGAATGAAAACGTGCTATTTTAGTAACAAAACAACTGTTCTATGAGAACTGCAATTTGTGCAAAAGCCATGCGACCTCTCTCAGGCCTGACCTGTTACCTTCAGACACAGACTTAATTCACGACATTAAAGATGTGGTAAAATCTCTTACACTTTCATCTAATTTAATAATCAAAGTGTGTAAAATTCAACCTAAACAAAGCTGCATTTCAGCAGTAAAAATGTACAACTAATCAGTGTCTGAACGTATGTATGGACCAAACACACACCCGTCTCACCCCAAGTGACAGAGAGTCAGGCTAAACCCTGCTATACAAGATGTTTGTGGATAACAAAAGAGACTCACATCTCAGCTAAACAATCCAAACACTGTGCAATCTTAATTCATACCAATGCTAGCAATGCCTGCATCTTGTGACTGGGTGCGTGATGAAGAGAAAGAGGCTTCTGCTATGCTCTCAAACCTACATCTGAATTAAAGACACTATTATAGTTACACTTTAATTCTCATCCACTCAAGAAACACAAACATGACTTAAATGCTGGTTTAAAAATATGATGCAGGAAAAAATGGCAAGTAATCAGCCGAGCTAAAGTACTGGACATCTACATGGTTCTGGCACCAATCAAAATCTGTACTTCACCTACAACGAAAAACTGTCAAGTTCTGAAATTTGGCTTTAGCTGCCGGAGAGGTGATTCATTAAAGCAGCTCAGAAAACGTAGGCAGAGGGAGAATCAATCCATTTCATACAGCCCACTAAGTCAGTCTGGCTTATTTCATGTCCTTCAAGCAAAATGTGAGACATCAAGCAGCCTTAATTTGTCATGGTAAGACAGAATGTTTTATCCTACATAACAACAAATATGATGTATTATATACAGAGTAAACATTACAGTAAATATAAAACAACGCTACTACAACAAATGGAAGGAAAAGAAGACTTTTACATGAACATTTGACATCCATTATGAAACAGAATTCTGTCAAAATAAGTCTGAAGTAACTCTGGTATGTAAAGTAATCTTTTTTTTATGAAACGCCATTTTGGTCAGATTTGCAGTCTAGCCTTGTTTAATCTTAACAGTTGTCACAGACCGACGTATATGATAAACATCAGTCTGTATGTTACTCAGGCAAAGTCCTCGTGAAACTTTCTTCAGACAAAATTATGCATTTTAAGAATTTTGGAAACTGAAAAAGCTTTATAAAAAGCATGTGTCGGAGTTGAAATGCTTGCTGAGATAATTTCATTGCCACTCTTTCCAATGTGAAATTTGGCTGTTTTTCTTCGTCTTAAATCTTTGGGAGTTGGACTGATAGTTGGACAAACAATCAAGATCTGATATTAGGCTAAAAAAAATAATTCACTATTTTCCGACAGTTATATGAAACGAGTCATCAGGAAAATTCTTAAATAAATTAATCAATAATGAAAACAACTTCTGTTACTTTTAGCCCATAAATTGAATTGTGGGGAAAAAAAATTGTTGTTTGTTCCAAAACACGACTGCACTGTAGAGGTAATAGCAACATTTCTCAAACAATACTCTTGTATTCAGACAATAGAAGTGCAATCTCATCTCTCCTCAACAAGAGTTATGACAAAGGAAGCTATTTCATGTTTGAGGTGTTAATGGCTTTAAAAAATAATAATTTCAAGTAGTGCACTAAAGAGAAACATCAATTTCTTACTCTACAGTAAAATCTTACCATCTGAGAGCACTTCATACGCCTCTGACAGCTCTTTGAATCTTTTCTCTGCTTCATCCTTGTTGTCTGGGTTCTTGTCTGGATGCCACTTCAATGCCAATTTTCTGTAACTAAGACAAAAATACCATACAGTTAGAAAGAGCAAGCACACAATATATGAAAAGAACAACTTGTTAAGTCTCAATACAGAGGTGGGAAGTGGAAAATGTGTATGCATGTAAAACAGACATCTCCCTATTAAAAACATATAACCATATGCAAGTAATTTTTTTAGTCACAACCATGACTATACACAAAGACACGTCAGTAAAAACACACACAAACACACACTGTCCTTCTCCCCACCCAAGCAGAAATAACAAAGACAGCCTGAACTGCACTGACAAGCAGCGTAGGCCTCGCACAGCGGCTTACGCTGCATCAGCTATTTGTTTCTAAGGCCAGCAGCAGCACCAGCAGCAGACATAGATGTTGTAGACAAGACAAGGGACTGAAAGTCAGCCAGCAAAAAAAAGGGCTTCACACAATCCAGGGATTCACTTCAATACAGACCTTTGTAGTCGACGTCTTTGTTGTAATCTGGGACATTATCTTCCTGTCTAAAGCCTGGTCACTGGTCAGCTGGCCAGGCTAAGTTTAACAACGCAGTTTGGTTGATAATTGTGTAACACTCCAGTCTTTATAGTCAGAAGCCTGTAAGTTTACTTGCAAAAGCAGTACCAGACATGATCTTTATCTAAACAGGTGTTATTCAGTCCAACCTCTCTGACGTCAGTATTCAAAGTTGATCATTTGACTGTAACTTGATACCCATGAAATATATTCAACAAAAAAGACAAACAAGTCTTCAGCCATGCAAGTGGCTTTGTGAGGCTGTATTTTACGTCAAATGCTAACATCAACATGCTGACATGTTCACAGGGAAAACGCTGCTTTTTCCATCTCAGTTTAGCCAGGTTAGCATACCGACATTCACTAATTGCTGCTAAACACAAAATTAGCGCAGACTGCTGGGAAAAGTAGTATGTAATAAACTGAAATGTTGGCATATTAACTTGATGATTATGTTTGATGGAAAGTTAAGTCCTGAGTGGGACATGCATGCTTGTACAAAAAGTCCTGGCAATTCAATTAGAAACAAAGAAGATAGAGCTGGAGTGACGGGGTTATGATGGGACTGACTGAAGTTAGATAGTAATCTTTATGTCCCGTTTGCAAATCGGATATTCTAAAGCTGGTTGACTTAATCAGTAGCGATAAATAGTGTTCAACAGCTTACTTCTCTCTCTAATGATTTTACTTTATTTAGTGGTTTACTGCATTACATTATTATAGTAAAAGCGCTATATGAATACAGACCATTTACCATTACCCTAAATGACATTTAATGCCTCCTAGAGAACATGAATAACTTCAAACAAGCTTATTTCTGTCTTTTGCATCAACTCTTCACTTTGTGTGAACCTTTTCACCTGCCATAACAACGTGTTAGTGAGAAGCTGGTGTGGAAGCATAATTAACTGGAACTGGCCTGTTCAGTTGGCGACTGCAAGTAATAGTAGGTGAGTGAAGGGGGAAGGTATTTAACAGCAGCAAGGTTACAGGCAGAAGAGTGGAAACTTTCTGCATTGCAGTCTCTCTGCTCTCTCTCTCCTTGTGTCAGTTAGTACAGCCAGAGGGGGATATAATTAACCTATGACACCCTCTGAGTGGCAGGCATTAAACAACAGCACCAGGACAAAAAAAAAAAAGAGCAGAAAACACTCAAGGGCACTTACGCTTTTTTGATGTCCTCTTGCGTTGCATGTTTCTGGACTCCTAGTATCTGGTAGTATTCCATCATGGTTCTGTCTGTATGTGTACGTTTGTGGGTGCTGTCTTATGCGAGGGTCGGCTTCGTGGCCTCTGTGGAAAGAGAAAGTTCTGTTAAGACATGTCTGCTTGACAAGATAAAGCCTAACAAAGTGAAACTAAGCATAGCCGTGCATATCGGGTATGATACCTCCTCTCTGGACCAGTGTGGTACACTACATAAGGGGAGGGAAGGGGCAATGGCATTAAAAAGGGTGGAAATACCCAACAATGTTGTACTGCACTGAAATAGCGACATTGGGAAGAGGACAGCTAAGCTAACACAAGCCCAGCTATATTACATAATAACTGGGTGATCATCCCTCACCCTGAGGCTGAAACAGAGAAAATGTGAAACATGTTTTCCTTTTGAATTTTGGAACAAGCTATAAAGACTGTTCAGTGTTTTTATAAAACATGACTTAATGTTAGAGTTATGAAACTTATGCTCTAAAAAAAACAAGACACAACAAGTCTGATTAGAAAAAAAAAAGAAGACATTCAAGTTGTTCAATTTTAGAATCACATTACAAGTGTGTAGAGAATGACTTGCACTGAACTGAGAACATATATCTATTGTCTTAATCTAGTGGTAAATACAAAGATATATGAAGCTTGAAAAGACAGACTGGTGTTGGGAGTATGTCCATAGAATTCTCTCTCTGATGTAAAAAAGAGGCAATAGGGGGGAAATAAGATATAACAAGTGAGAAGCTTCACATGACTGATAATCCAGGCAAAATGTCAGTAGCTTTCCATCCTTCAAATTATAGTTCACTAAACCCTCTCCCTCAAGGGAATTTGCGTCTTCAGCGAGTTGGTTCACAATCTCAGTTAATCTAGCATTATTTTAAGGCCAAGAAGCACAGTGACGTCAAACTATATTAGTTTAAAGGGGTGCAGGTTACTTTACCCATCCAAAACCAGCATGTTTACCTATATTTCACCAAATGGATGATGTGAGATTAGAGTATGCTAACTTTAGTTAGTAACTCTGTCCTGCTTTTTATTGCATTTTGAGAGGTTTAAACCACAGTAACTAAACGATACATATAGCCATCCAGTGCATAATTAATTCCTGCCTTCTAGGGTTCTCATTTAAAACTAGTCAGCTGAACCACTAAAAAGTCAGCTAGGGATAGTTTTTAAACATTTCATGGAGCTACACCAGGCCACAGCTGGAAAAAAATCAGCTACTTAAGCAGACATATAAACTTACTGTATCTATATAAATCTGCAATCAAGGCATGAACAGTAAGTTGTCACCTTAAATCATAACCATTTCTTTAAAAGCAGTTTTTCTAAACCAATCAATCAATCTCTAGACTAATACCTAGAGTTAAACAACGAAATGTGAGGCAACCTGGTGGCCATTCAAAGTGTAAATCAAATACATATGAAGCCACATTATAGTCATCTGAAATTCACATACACAGATCTGTCTTTAGACTAATGTTCCAAATAAAAGTTGCTTTTTGCTATCCATGTCAGTTTTTCTAACAGTTCTCTTTCCAAGTTATACTGACGTTTGTTTAGTTTCTCAGTAATTTTGTCAATAATCCCCTGTGTGGGGAAGTTTTCTAAGACTTTATTAGTGGGACAAAACTTTCCAATGGGCATATTTTTGTTGTGGGTGGGTTTTAAATATAGTATGTCACAAGTTTTCTTTTAACCCAGTGCAGGCTGTGGCTTTCAAGCTCTGTTTTATGGTCGGTATGAATTTAAAGGGAAAACAGCTTCTTCTTTAAACTGAATAACATTAGCTCAGAAAGTCTTATTTCCTTTAAAAATGGGGGGAAAGTACCAGCTTATCCCGTCACGTTACGATCAAATCTCGACATAGCAGCAGTTGGTTCACTCTCACACATAAACAATCTTACTTTGTTTGAACCAAACTATCACTAGCACAGAGCAAAATACAAAAGATGTGTTGGGAGATAAACTCAAACCAATCTCTCTTTACTGCGGCCTCTTTAAAGACCCCAGACAAGATTGTATGACAACAAACATCAACTGACACCTGATAAATCACCACAGTTGCCACACTTGAATACCTTCTGGATTGCCTTCAGCACCTTGACCTTTAAAATAAAATCCCAAAACTTAAAAAGTACTGATAAAAATCAAACCTAACGTCAAGCAAACCCAAAACCAATCATTAAATATAAAGAGACGTCTTAGTTATCGTATTATAAAATGATAAACAAACCAGTGAGCCCTACTGGAGTCCACTATGTCCTGTTTGTTTGCTATTTTTAACCTGTGGCCTTTGCAGTTAGATTGTGTTGATGTGTGTGTTATGTGGGGGGTTGTGGGTGTCTGGCACATGGCAAAGCTGGTGAGGGATTCCTGGTTAGGACATGGCACAGGCACCAAACTCCTTCAGATGCCTGACTAAGGCGGTAATTCCAACATTTCCCCTCTGACATTTTATTATCCACTCCCTCTTTTTGCTGATGAATTGCCCACTTGCTGATTTAAAGTCTACCTAACCTAACATGTCCTGCTTTCTAGTCCACATCCTAATATAGACCACAGTCCAAATATAGATATGAAGAGATATGACCCAGAAAGTCTTGTTTTCCTGTTTTTCCTCAAAAACCAAAACAGTGTCCTGACTCATCACATAAAATTAATCTTGTTTTATTCCCCTCCAGTTCAGCCGTGACTGACCCCCTCACCCATCACCAGTTCCCTGCAGCAGTTGGGCTTTAATGGACACAAGTGACTGCCAGAGATGTGGTTCTGTGCGCATTCATGCATGTATGTGCAGATTTATGCCTCGTGGTGGCATTACAAAGCTAACCCACATCGGATGGAGTCCTGCTGTGCTCAGTGTGAACTATGCCTCAGTGTGAGCCGTACGGATGTGGGTCAGTTAATCCCACAATGCATCAGTGAACCTGAGATGATGTTTGTAAATGTTAGCAGATCACTTAACGAAGCAAAACAGAGTTATGACATTTCATATTTTCCCGAAATATGTCCAGTCATAGTAGTAAAATCAAAAGCATTTTTTGTGGAAAAACAAACTACAAAAGCAGCCAAAATATGGCGAAAACAAGACAGATGGAAAAGGAGTGTTTGGCCTATTTTACGTTAGTTGTGATATGCTGAGGAACCAGTATTAGAAAATGACTTCATACATCTTTTAGTTGGAACATTCTAACATTTACTGATTTTAGTCCCACTTATACTTCCCCAGTTTATTTTTAGAGGCAAGTCCAGCAATTATTGATTAATTAATGTTATGCTTTGCCGAGTTTGTGAGCTGGTGGAAGTGAAAGCTCAACAAACATTTGAGAGCTTTGATCTAGTCGATTCATGAATTAGGTCGACCAACAAAATTAAACTGATACTAATTTACTTATCGATTGTTACATTTTTCAACCTAAAAAATATACACCAACCGGTTTCTGGTTCTCAAATATTAGTTTTCTATAATTAATTCATTATGAAATCAACATTTATTCACTTATTTTAATCATGTATAATTCCTTGACTAAAATATCAATTAAGAAGATGACTGGCTGGCTCCAAATTTGTTTTAGATGCAGCATTAGCATCTTCAGAACCTTTCATGAGGTATATTAAGAAGAAAAATATCAGTATTGCAGTGTGGTGGTAAAGACAAGGTGATTCACAACATGATTTCCTACATTATGGTCTGACCTTAAAACTGACCTCAATGTATAGCCACAAGCTCACATCTAACAAATACAACTGCACATGGAAGCAGTCAAAATGAAACCTCTCCACAAAGAAGGAGGCCTTATTCTGCACTTAGTGATGAGGTGAAGACCTCAGCGATGAGTTGCTTCTCTTGTGTTTACAGGAGCCAGATGAGGGATGTTTTGCTTTGACAGGTGCACTGAGGGCAACATCACGAGTTCAGGGGTCTGCACTGTGGGACAGAAGGTGATGAAGAGAAGCCAACAGCAACGGTCTGATCTCAGTGCTCATTTCTTTCATGTAGCTTTGGCTCAACGGGAATCCACACAAGATTTTGGAGCAAACACTTCCAAGCAAGCTGAGCAGCGAGAGATTTCAACAACATCTGTTCAACTGTTTTTCAGCTGGTGTGGCAATTTAGATTTCCCTTACAGGGGTAATATTACGTAACAGTAACTAAAAGAGCCTAAAAGTCAGATTCTCGCAATAGCGAATCACAAGAAACAGGAGTAAACAGAAACACAAAGATGTCACCTCTTTTTCTGTGGCATTAGCTAATTTGCTTTTTATATGTCGTAATAAATTGGCCAATTCTTGATTATAACGTACGACTAATCAGCATCATCATTTTGGTAATTTTCATGAAAGTGCATCAGGACCAACACTAGTCCCAAGTCTCAGCTTTTAGAACATGCTAAAACAAGTTTACGCCCACATTCAGACCATTACACCAAAGAATTTAGCGCAATATGATAACACGTCATATAGATAAGAGTACGTCGTGTATATACACATTTTAAAGCTGGACAGTTAAATTTCACCTCAAACTTTTATGGCAATTAAACCATTATAAATAACAACTATCTAAATTAGTACAACATAAATATTTTCAACATCGAAAAGAAAAAGGTCAGAAATGCATAAAATTGCATAAGGTGAGACTTTTGTAACATTTTGCAATGTCTAGTTGCATGAGTTACCACACTATTCATAAACCATTAATGATATTTCTGTGAGTGAATATTGGATAAATGACATTATCCTGTTGATATGGATATCTGTATATAAGCTCAAATATTTACTTCATAGTTCAAATCTGTTTTCTAATTCTCAGATATTCCACAAAATACTCAGGGTCACTATTGGAAGTATATGGCACCATTAACAGGTTAGTTTTCTTCAAAGTATCGCTAAACTGCTCATTTTACTTTGAGACTAGTGCAGGGTAAATATCCAGTAAGGGGCTATACAGGAAAACTTTTAGACATTTTTTTGGCAGAAACACAATACAATGATTAAGAATGGAGACCTATACTCATGCTGGATTTTCCCTAACAACGACAGCCATCACAAATCATCAGCGCTGAAACAAGAAAACTGCATATTTATTATAAGCAACAACATGTCAGCTGATCAGGGAATGGACTAAGCATAAACATTTATGAGTTTATAAATGTTGTAAATGTTTACATGAGTTTTGTCAGCGCCGAAACTACCAAGTTAATTATCTGTGGCGTAGCTCCAGGTTTTATCTGTTGATCTGAATCTCTGATTAGACTTCAGCATTTCGGTTTCATTCTTTGGAAGTGATGGGCTCTTGCAAAACAAATGGCGAGTGTACAAGAGTAGAAATTAAAGTTTTGGGCCGACTGTGTGATTGCAATCAAAAAAGACAACACTTCTGTCAGAGTCCAAGAACACTGAAGTACGACTGCATTACGCCATTAACAAGACATGAGCGCCGGATAAAACAGGCTCTGAGAAGCTGGACTCCAGGACCTGACAAAAGCCACAGCTGACAGAAGAGAGAAACAGATGACAGCTAAACACAACACAAAAACAACCCTGTTCCTCACCTGAAACGATTTGGAACAAAGAGATAAGTGCCTGTGCTTTAAATGTTACAGAATGTGCACATGATCAGAGGCTCAATCAGAGGATTTTGGATTTTTCTATTTACTTTGTTAGTGGAAACACATCCTAAGAGGTAATCATCTAAAGAGGATCCTATTTACTGTAAACAGCAGCAGACATTTATTTCAGGACAGTGAAACCATTCACTAAGTTTCAATAGAAGGGTTGTGGGTTCTTTTTATAATTTGATCTACTTCTTTGGAAAAACCAGGGTATTTCTTTTTAATGCAAACTGGTAAATATGTCAAACAATAACTGCATTAGAAGGTTACGACCCAGTGCATGTTCAACTTATGTCTAATTGAGATTTGATGACCGTATTTAACATAATTTAGTGAGCTGACAGCTAGCTCATGGTTGCATAAAATAAAATGGTTCATCAGACACTAAAATGCTGGAATTCTCTGGCTGCAAAATGAAAATCAAGAGGCTCCAGATTTCAGGTTGTAGTCATAAAGGAGTGGCTTATAGACCCATGCCAGTAAAATGAAACCAGAGACAACAGTACAAGGAATCTTCAAAACCAACCACAATCCATAAAGTTATTAAACCCTGGTTCAGACCATGAAACCTTTATTCCAACAAACTACCTGTCGCAAAATAAAGTGAAACTCAATTACAAATCAAATCAAATATATTTATATAGCACATTCAAAAACAACCTAAGTTGACCAAAGTAGGCGGCAAAGAACATAAAACATGTAAAACAAAAATGAAATGGTGTAAAATACTAAAACAGGCGAAAAAGGATAGCGACATGTAAGATCACTTTCTGAAATTAAAATAAACATGAAATATGAAGACCACCAAGGGCACCCAAAACCCATTGACAACAACAATGTATGTGTTGGGATTTTATTCGAAAATATCAATGTCAAACAGCATCATAAGTGAGATGGTTTCTCAGAGGAGCATGTTCCCATTGTAGTACAGTCTTTTTTACAGTCTATTTTCCACACGCCTCAAAATAATGAGGCTACCACCAGACAAACTTAACTAACGTATTATACTAGCAAGCATAAGATAAACTTTTTCACTATTTAAAGGTTCTTCAGATGACACAGTCAATCCTCATTAAACGTCTGAATGACTGGCAATCTTTGAACAGAGGTATTTACACAGTAAACATCATCTTTCCTGTAAAACTTCCAAGTATATGTTACAAAGACTCAAACTTGCAGTAGGTTTCCCATTTACCACTACCTTGAGCTGCAATGATCTGATAAATTTGCTTAACAAATTACCAATTCATTAAGATAATTCTGCAACCATTTCAGTCATTCATCAAGAAAAAAAAACAATGAGGGTGCAGTTCCTTTCATTACTGATTCATTTGTAATTATTTTTGATTAATCAGCTAATCATTTAGTGGGATAAAATTTCCCAAAATGGTGAAAGACATCACAGATCTAATGTTTTACAAATGTCTTGTGTTGTCTGCAAGTCAGTCCCATAACTCCAAATATTCAATTTCTAATGATCTTTACATAAATGTTTTATATTTTCAATTGATAAATGCCTTAAAAGATCAATCAGTTATTAAACAGTTGATTTATTGTTTCAGTGCTACAGGTTGACAAATGTCTACGTCCACATTTTATGTCATGAAACTAGTTTTCCTGACAACAAACTAATATTTAAAATCACATTAGCTGTAGCAGATGTTATTTTTGTGTATTTTATTAAACTTACAACTATAATGTTTAATGTAGTGAAACTAATCCTTAAACTACTTCCTATTTCTCTGTAACCAGTGGCAACCATAGCATTAAACAAACTATAGTCCATAGTAAAGTACCTGAGACAGAAAAAATGGTATTTTCCTGAATCCAAAGTAGTTTAAATCAATCCACTAGACTTTAAGAAAATTCCTTGAAGACGTTTCACCTCTCATCCACGTCTTCAAGGAATTTTCTTAAAGTCCAGTGGATTGATTTAAACTACTTTGGATAACCATGATCTGGATGAATGAGAACCTACACAGACGTATTTTCCTGAACTTTCTGGAAGCTATCATCAACAGGCCAATCGGTGTGGCAACTTGCAAAACACCATCAGATAGGGAGAGATAGGAGAAACTCCTAAAAAGTCTTCAGACGGAAATAGTATTTTTGAGCTGTATTGGCCGACAGCGTTAATGGATAAAATAGCAAAAACGTTACATAACAAGTTAAAATATCTCTAAAAATAGTGGCGTCGTAACTTTAATACATGGCTGTGGACCGCCTCAAGCTAACATTAGCGTTACTGTAGCGTTTTCTAACCAAGCAAACACCAACTTAGTCTTCTCTTAACTGACTAAAACTCTAAAATATACAAAGGCGTAGGTTTAGCTAGCTGACATTTTAGCTAGCGGTAGCTAAGTTATCATTATTTTGAATACAGCTGCGGTCAGGCAGAAACAACGAGCTTTACTCACTAGCTTAACGAAAGCAGAAACCACAGCCTGTCTTTAAAACTGACCTCACAGACACAATAGAAAAACACATATGTAGTAAAATAATGTTAATATATTCACTAGCATTGGACTGGCGGTTGCGGCACCACAGCATCCCCACATGTATTTGAATCTATGCGGCAGGAGACGCATTCACTGCTCCGCCAGCAACCTAAAGCCGTGTCCGAGGATATGGCGGTTGTATTTCCTAAGAAATTAAAGATAGCCTACCTGTGTGAAGGAAAATGTCCGCTCTGACGGCCTCGCTGCTGTTGCTATACCTCCTGTCTTCGGCTGAGTACGAAACCAGTAACTGCAGCCGTTGGTGGTAGCTGGTCGTGTGGCTACCGATATCGCCTAGCCCACTGTGCTGCTGGTGCTGCATTCAAGTACTGTCGGGAAATCCCCAATACACCCTAAATACATCTGAACGTGCTGTGGGTACACTTCAAACCAAAGACAATGGTAGCCATGTTTGTATTTCCATAGACACGAGTAAGGCTAACTAGCTGTTGGACATTGCACTGTCAATGTTTAATGTCTGGAAATCAGAAAAAGTAGAGAATTACTCCGTGACCACGCATCCTCAAGGGCCCTGAAAGCCCCAAGTTGTCTGTGTGGCAGTTGGAGTTCTCAGAGTTTAAAGTTGAAAAATAAGCATTAAATAAGCACAAAAAACTCTATAGTGACTTGATCCACTTTAATTAATATGAAATGCTCAAAGCTGGAATTGCATTATTGGTGTAAACAATTAGAAATGGAACATGGCATGCTTATCTATTTTGGACATCATTCAGTTCCATTTACAAAGAAGCATTAAAATAAGAGCAAATAAGCTGGGAAAAAGATGAACACAGTGAATCCAGAATGTACTCTGGATTCACTATATTAAAACTCTGATTTAGCTCTCTAACTGCCCCAACTGGCATCTTCTCACATGGGTGTGTATTTTGTTTGAACTGCTACATTAAGCAGGGGTCAGGACAACCTCAAACAGGAACTTTGCATTAAACACTTAATTTCCTGATTTCTAGTGAACTGCTAAGCACCAGTTTGTGCCTTTTCTGCATCAGTTTAAAAAGGGATTGTTATTATTTATTTATGTAAAGAAAACCATGAATAAACTTTACTGAACTTTTATTGTGATTTTTTTTCAGTCTGCTCTTGAGTACAAATAATGACAAACGAAATTGAAAACATTACAGATCAACAAAAAAAGCTAAATTCCAATGATCATTCTATTGTGTTTACAAATGAGCATTAAAGTAAGAGCAAATACATTTTTAAAAAATGGAGATGAAGCATTCAAAATGTAATGAAACTCTGATTTAGTGACCCCAACTGGCATGTTATTATGATGAATTGAGAGAAGTTTTCTGTGTTTGTCAAATCCTGGCATTAGTACAAATATATTTTATAGACTATATTACTATAATATTAAATTCTCTTAACTTTCTACATTCAACAGCTCCTCACCTTTACTCTTCGGGAACTTTGCTTTGAAAGCTTTGTTCATGTTTCCCGAATGAATAAATTAAACATATAGCATTGTAAGGATGTGTCTGAACAATACTGATACTGTATTCCATAAAGCAAATCATTAAAACAGGCAATTTCGAGCAGGTGGCACCAAAAAACAATAATTTTTTAGGACTATGAGAAGATAGCATTCATCAGGTCACATTCCGGATTCGGGTTTTTACGAGGGACACGTGAAAGCAGCACGTCATTGAGCGTGGACAGCAGCGCCGCTTCACTGACCTGCTCGCACATCCACGATGACACTCAGCAGATCCTGCAGGAGAAGGACAGAGGGCCGTCTTATCTGCTCATTTGTGCATTATGGATGAAGTGACACTCGCTGGTCTGTCGTGCACCTTAAATATTCTTTGTAAGTCAAAGAAAATCGGTTAATTATAGGGACTGTTGTCATGCAACATTCAGGTAACCAGACAAACGGCTTTCTGCGCCATCTGTCGTGTACCGCGGGAAGCATATGACCTATCTGCTGTAATTATAGGCCTGCCTCAAACACAATATATCAGAATGTTGCTCTGGTTGGACTAACAGGACTTATTTTGACATTTAAACAGAAAATGAACAGATTAACAACAATGCTTAGAGTGTTTCTAAAGCTTCCCCTGTTGTTGCCTCACCTGACTTTCCTAAAAAAACAATAACCACTGGTCTTTTGAGGAACTAATACAACACCAATTCTGTCTGCATAGTCCACACTGGTGTTTTTGCTCTATCTGATAAGGCCTCTGCAAAGATGTGCTTTGGGATGAGCTGTATGGGGAATTTTGGAGGTCACCTGAATCTACACAGTGATGGAGGTAAGGTGATGATTCAGTATTTTCTGTGCACGCTCACACCGTCCCAAGAAGAGGTCTAGTCAGGAAAAATAAGCTGAAAAAGCATCAGTGTGTCAGAGCTGTAGTCAGTTTGTATTAAAAATCAAATTTAGGACTACAAAAGCCACATCACGCTGCTGCACAAATACAACTGCTGCTGCTAGCGTCTGAGCATGTGTGCTTTTCCCTGTCATTTCCCCCATTTTTGTTTCATGCTTTTGCACTTTTTATTAATGCAATAGTTGAATGTTATAGATGCAGCACACTGTTTGATAAGCGCTTTCAAAATTGATGTCAATATACTAGAAAAAGGCTTAATGAATCAATAGACACTGACCTTCTGCTTTTCTGTTCTAACATAATGCAAACCTTTAATTTAGAAAACGTTCCTCCTTATTTTTTGATGAGTTTTTTTTGGTCAAAGGTTTAAACATCCGTGTCAAAACAGGAGAGAAAGGCTTAGTGAATCAGCATTTAAAATTTTTAGGCTTTCAAAAATGAAAAGTTTGGACACTGACCTTCTGCCCTCCTATTGTGAATGAAAAGTTTTAATATAAAGAATGTTCCTCCTTATTTTCAGGTTGCAAACAATGAGTATCTGTGTTGAAATAAGAGAGAAAGGTTCAGTAAATCAGTATTTTGAGACAAAATTTTAATTGTTAGGCCTCTAATGAAAAATATAGATAATGCAAATTTTGAATTTTAAAACTGTTCCTTCTTATTTTCAGGTCATTATCAGGGCAGTTCTTTGGTCAAAACTTTGAATATACATGTCAAAACAAGAGAGAAAGGCTTAGTGAATCAATATTTTAACACACAATTTGAATTGTTAGGCCTCCAAATGAATACCAAAAAGTTTGGACACCGATTTTCCCTCTTCCTGTTCTGACATAATGCAGATTTTTAACTTTACAAATGTTCCTCCCTATTTCCAGGTCACAAACTGAAGAAATTGAAGCTGTACACGGGAAATGTGGCCAATAAAATGAAAAGCGGCAGCCTGGCCTCATCATAACCCAAAGAAGCAGAATGAAGCAGTGCAGGTTACTGCAGTTTTGAACCAGTACGGAGCCTGAAATTACAGACCCACATTGATTTTAAATGGAAAATGAAGGTCGTTTTTGCAGTTAAAGCTGGCCAAAGCTCTTGCCAGCTAAGGAAGACCCAACGAAAATGACAGATAGCTATTAATTATACTGGACATTATGGGCGGTCAGGATCTAATTAGACTCATTGAGCAGGAGGAATCACAGCAATAGATATCTCACACAGGTCAATACATATCAAGCAGTCAATAGCCGACTCTGAACCTATTCACGCAGACTTTTCTCTGATTGTTACGGCTGCAGACTGCGTTTTATTGGATAATCTGACAAAGCACCACAAGCATGAGACAGCTCCTGACTGTAAACTTTAGCAAAGATCAAATTTAGTCTAAACTGCAGCTAACAAGCAGGTTTCCAACCTCAAGACAGAAAGGTTGGTCTACTCCCTGTTCATGTCTAGACAGGCAGAACGTGTTCACAAGGAAGCACAGGCACACACTGTCCTGATGTGCTGCTATGCCAAACGAATAAACTTGTATTTCCCTCAATCTTCTTTGAGCCAGGAAGCCCATTCTCATAAAAGCCAGGTGAATGCATTGCCTTCTGTTTTCTGTCGTTGATTAGTGTCCTTGAAAGGCTTTCAGCGGGTCTAAAGCACAGTGAGCTGCTGTTTACTCAGTTTCATTCCTTGGAAGTCAGCACCGGCAGAAGAACTCACACAGCTGTACATGAATTGTTGCACTATTAACAGAACAGTGAGGCTTGGAAATGTTCAAAAATGCTCTTTGTGCAGTGTCTGATCTTAGCCACCAGATGGCACTCTGTTAAAACAAAAGGTGAAGCGAGTGGCTCAAGACCTTCTGTTTGAGAGCTTCAGTAAAACCTGCAGCTTTCATGTAGCTCAATGCACTTTGGTTTAACTAACTGCTCAGACTTGCTTCAGTGTTGATCATAATCCATGTCAATCATCTGGTTTAATGCTAGGTTTGCAGACACACACATGCTTTTGTATAATCTCTAGAAAAGTAGGCTACAGTCCCCACTCACCCTCAAGTAGTTTTCAATGTTTCCCTGCTCTGCAGCAAGATAAACAAGCCTAAAAGCTTCAATTAGGCCCTAAAAATCCTACGAGCAAGCTAAAGTATATTACGCACTGAAGATGATTCATAACATCCTGCATTAACTTTGTCAGTTATAATCCATCACAAGGTAATAGTCTTAAATAAATCTCAGAGTAATTGAGATGAATCCCTCATTTCAATGACAAGTCTGGTTTTTAAGACCCAATTACCACTTTGAGTTCTCTGGCCCGGCGGATGTGCAGGGGTTCGGCCTCCGAGATGAGATGAGGGGGCAGTGCGTTGGCCGTTTTAGCAGGGAGGAGAGGATGGAGAGATGGACTCGGTCCAAAGACGGATGGATCTCTTCCTGGGCTGCAGTGCATCAGAGGGCAGGGAGATTTATGACAAACGCACACAATCTTAATTTGTGCTCAACCCGATAATGCATCTCAAGGCCAGAATAGTTCTGCTCAGTGTTTCTTAACTGGATGTTTCTTTAATTATATGTCAGAGGCCATAAAACTGAGGAGGAGATTTTCCCACAAAGCACCATTTTATGTCTTGGTCATTACTGTAAATTACAAGCAACAAGAAAACTAGCAGACTTATGGAAGGAAACTGCAAAAAGAAAAGTGGCTTTATTCATTTCCATACAATCTTGTGGTTTTTTTTTCACCCTGTTGGTACACTGATGATCTGTAGGCCTGAACAACATGACACGATTGCTGCTTCCTAAGAGCAAAGTTTCAGGTGCTGACCAAGGAACAGATTGTTCACCTTAGAAAGGCATGTGTGAAAACAAAAAGCCTCCGTTCGTCACACAAAAGGAAAGAAAAACAAAACCTGTACAAATACAGAGAATACAAGAGCGGTTGTAAACATATACATATTCACAAAACCATAATCTTATCTTTTGCCCCAGTTTAGTCCAGCAATAAAGGTAATTTCTACACTTCAGATGGCGTGTGCACACTTACGGTATGGTTATCAGACATGACAGTTAATACTAGCAATAATAATAATTTGAGATACCACAAAAAAAAAACTGGAGTTTCAATGACCTCTACATGAAAATACATGACAGCTGTACACAAAAGCTCCTCCGCCTTCGCAGCCCTTGGCACACCACAAGGTGGCTTTAAAGTCCTACAGTCTGCCCCTGTTGTTATATTGCCTTTTTATCTAAATGATGCCACTTAATCTTTGGTGAAAAATAACTGTCCATTCATGTGAGACTAGAGAGCAGACGCTACTCTTTGCTTTCATTTCAGCGCCTTATACTTCCGGCAAAATTCACTTGCATCTTCTGAAGTGTTCTAACAAGTGACTAAATATCTAAATTACTTAAAAGCAATCTAAAAAAAAAGGCTTCATACTTGCGCCCCTCTCGAGCCAGTGGGTGAGGATTTATTCACCTTCAGCTTGGCACACGCACGCACACACACAGACACACACACACACACAAACACAGTAAATCAGGCAGGTCAGTGCATCATTTTGCTTTTCCTCCTCTACTTTTTTTGAAAGTCTTTTTTACTCCGAAGCCGTTTTCTGTGACGTCGAGTCCGTGGATGCAGAGACAGAGAAGCCTTCGCCCCGCTCAGCTCAGCTCGAACCCGGCAGAGGACTCGATGGCGTACAGCAGCTTGTTCCTCATCAGGTGCTGGTCGCAGAACTCGGGGAGCTTGAGCAGGTTCATGCAGGTGCTGGCGGTGGGCAGGCGTTCCAGGTCAGAGCCACCGTTGTGAATGCAGAAGGCCGGGTAGAGCTCCTGTTTGCATATGTAAGCTGCTCATTAGCAACTGATAAATTGGTGGCAATCACAGAGAGAAATCTTGACATGTTTAAAAGCAGACAAAAAAATGAGACGGGAATCAACACGTGTCAGTAATGACCACAATTTCCAAACCAATCCCGATTAAGCAATAAACGTCAAATTCCACAGGGGGATAAATGTTAAAAGAGAGACATTAAGCGCTAAGCTAATACAGAGGGAGTATAAATTTAGGGAATCAGCTTAGTGCTTGAAAGGTACTGAGTGGAAAAGCGGCCCACAGTTTGACCCTTGGATGAGACGCTGGAGGAATGGTCATTTCATGTTGTCTATCTGGCATTTTTTAAATCAAGCCTCCCGGTGATGAGGCCACCTCATCTGCAGACTGTGACACCGACCGTTTCCATCACAAGGTGGGCCGACGAACAAGCTACCCCGCTCTGATTTCATCCCGCTATTTAAAGTTAGCATATATGGCTCGGCGGCCATACTTGCCCGATTAAATGGCTCTTCGGGGGCTTAGCCATAATGACCCCATTTTTCTGACAATTACCGTATTAAACTATCGTTGCTTATTGAGAAAGTGTCATTACCACGGCTATCATTTTGGAAAAAAAGAGAGTTTCCATCATCTTTTTTAAATGGCCTCTCCTGACAGAGCTATTTCTCCTCTAATGAATCCTGGGCCGTTTCGCGACAGCTAATTAAGACTTAGCTGGCTGGAGCTGAGGGCCGGGTCAGGGGCCGCTCCCCCACGAATTACCGCCCTTTCCAGCCCGGAGAAGACGCAAGGTGGGAGGGGCGGAGTATTACACACTGGCCAAAGTCTAATTTATTAAACGAGGAGGGAGGGGAACTCTCAAACACTGAGGAAAAAATTTAAGGAGAATTTTGTTCCATCATTCTACTGCATACCAGCAATAAACTTTTCTTTACTAATGACAGCAACAAGGAGTACTAAAACCAATCATATCATGATTACAGCTTCTGGTTCGACGGAGTACGACATAAAAACTCTTTAATGGCCCTGAGCAACACTTTCTGCTTTTTCTCCTATCTCAAACTACTTAAGTGTCTCACAAATCAAGTCAGTGAGAAAGTGAAATGGCTTCCAATTAGGAAATCATTTCAGAAATAGGTGGTTAGCAATAACGATTCAACGCTGTGAAAACGGTGTTCAGAAGCTGATTGATATAGCTCCCTTGTATATTCATTGAACGGGAAATTACTGCTTTCTGTCGTGTCACACAAAAGGAAAAAGTTGAAAAGTTCAACCCGCTACCAAGATCTGAATGGAAATATTTGTCCAGCCAAGGTCTCTGGCCGAGCCCACGCATACGGAGCTGCAGACAGAGGAAGGTCATGAACTATAAAACAACAGTGGACGTGGAGATAAGGCTTCCCCGCAATGCCCTGCTGTTATCGCCACCTAATTTGAAAATGATTATTTTGAGGACTGTTATCAGTCTGGGCATTTTCATTACAAGCCCATTAAAAGGGAACACTCCCTTCTGCTGATAATGGCGGATACCGGTAGTACGCAATGTCTGCAAAGTGAGAACGGAGAGAGTGGAGAAAATAAAAAAAAGATGGAGCGAGGGGAAAGTTCAAGTCTGGTAAATCCTCACCTTGAAGCCCAGCAGAGGCGGCCTGGAGCAGCTGGTGACAAATTTCAGCAGCTTGCGCTTTTCTTCATCTGTAAATCCTTCGACCACCTCCCAGAAGGTCTGGATGACAGGGTGAGTGGCTGAGTACCCACCTGAAGAAAATGACAATGGAGAAATCTGAGTTATTTAACCTGCACTCATACATACCGTACAACATCGTCATTCTGTCTCTGAACTAAAGAGGCTTTAACTTCTATCCAGTCGTACCAATAAGTATTTAACCCTCCTGTTGTCTTCATTTACGGGCACCAAAAAAATTTGTTTCCTTGTCTGAAAAAAATCCAAAAATTCAGCAAAAAAAATTCCTCAAATTTCTGAAAACTTGCAAAACCTTCAGGAAGAAAATATCAATAATTCCTTAAAAGTTTCCCCTAAATGTTTAATTTAAAAAAAATAATCCCCCGAACTTGGCAAGAAAATTCTTGTAAATATTTTCAAAAAATGAGTAAAAATCTTGCCAAAAAATCTTAAAAATATCTAAAGTGATTACATATATATCAGTAAAACTTCTAATATTTTCTTTAAGAACATTCAGAAAAAAATCAACCAAAATCCAGCGAATTTCGCTGGATTTTGGTTGATTTTTTTCTGAATGTTCTTAAAGAACCATTTTTTGTAACATTTCTTTTGTTCCACCACAAAATGTTCAAAAATGTCTCAAAAATGTTGAAAATGTGAACATCAGATGTTTGACTGTGAAAGTTTTTTTTTTTTACCACATTTTCAAACTTTAAAATGGATCAATTAGAATGCAGCACAACACAGGGCTAATAAGTAAAATTAATTTAATTCAATGTGTTTATTATTTGAAGGGAAATTCCTCCAATTTTGCACAGAAAAAAACAAGACAGTAAAGAAACACTGAATAATAAAAATCTAAATCAGAAAAGAGATAAACACAAGAAAAGCTCGACAATTGTGAATCACGACAAATATTTTTAACAACACCCACCTGAGTAGTTTGTGAAGTTTTTTAAGTCATCAAGACAAATTGGCACATGGGCCCCAGATATCAGCACCTATGAGGATGTAAAAAGCATTTGTTTTTTTATTTTCCGTGAGCTATAAAAATGCTTCAGGCTTTGGTTTTGCTTGTCGTGTGCAGAATACCTGGATCTCCTGCTGGTCAAACATACGCAGCCACTCGAGGTTGACCACATTGGCCAGACCCTGTCTGAAGGCCAA
The DNA here is from genome assembly GCF_021347895.1 of Acanthochromis polyacanthus. Classification (NCBI taxonomy): domain Eukaryota; kingdom Metazoa; phylum Chordata; class Actinopteri; family Pomacentridae; genus Acanthochromis; species Acanthochromis polyacanthus. Next base: position 21,432,250 of record NC_067132.1, on the reverse strand, counting down.
ACAGTGAGGCCTGATCTGCTTGTTCAGTCTGTAGTCAGCCACCAAATGGATGTAGGCTATCCGGTTTGCTGTGGTCACGGGAATATCTTTGCCCCCCGGCTTCAGTTCGACCACCTGGACCAGAAAGGGACAAGGTATTTACACCGTTAGAGTTTTTATATCAAATTGCTTCTCTGTTTAAATTGGATGTATTCTGCTATTCAGTGATATGACTGTCGGGCAGCCACACTGCTTACTTCATTATGCATATCACTGAGTCAGCTTTAGGTGGCCAGATGACCAACAAACAATGCAAGGGGTTTAATTGTGCCAGATGGATTTAATTCAATCACAGAAAGATAATTAAAATGTTTTCCAGCCCCACTCTGATTAAAGGTGAAGCTCTCTGCGAGTGTGCGGTTAAGTGCATTTCAGTGTTTCTAAATATAGCGCGACCACTGAACATCTGGTCCAATACAATTTGGCCCAAGGTTCTTTTTTCATTAGCTTTAGAGCAGTTAGCACTTGATAAGATGTGCTCATCTCGGTTCATAAAGCCGGGTGTATGATGACATCATAGCATCGACAGGAGGACAAAATGGAAGGGTTCATCCTTTCCTAATGCTTGTGTTTTCACAAAATGATGAATTACTTGCACAACTGTGACTTTAAAAAAATCATTTTTCATTCATTTTTTTTCAGAACTTACAATTGATCCCAATACAAAAATGTAAAAAATTCACACATTTTTCTATTATTTGAGCTTTCAAAGCAGCAATGAGCAGCTTACAGGGGTTAAAAAGGCTAAAGAGTCGCTGCCTGAGTTGCAGCAAATATTGCAACCTTGCAAAACGTGGCAAGGTGAAAAGTCTTGGGAAGAAAATCAGGAATATATTTGTACACTGCATTTCAGACCGAATGCAAACACAGTCAGACTGAGGTTTGGGAGCTTCCATTATTCTCTATTTTTACTTAGTAAGTGAGTGTTATCTACAAGTGGTCTAAATATAGACATAACAACCTTACTGTGCCATTCTGCAAAGTTAAAGGTTTCTCAATAATCTCCATCAACACAAACAGGAACACTCCATCAACAATGAGTAATAGTACTGTCACCAAAACTGACTGATAAACACTTAGCAGCATATTTGTTTAAAAACAATGCAAACTATAGTCAAAAACTGCTGCAGACATGAATCAGCAGCTCTCTGACGCTGTCCTAACAAAAACTGATAAGTTTCATAAAGATATTCAGTGCTGCAATACTGAATTAGATTGTACTATAATGTAAGGTGTTTCTCTGAGTTTGCCTGTCTCTTCATTTCTGGGGACTGCATGTGGCTTCACTGACAGGTAATCATTTTCAGCCTTTTTCTCCCTCACACTGGATTCTGATTATGTGCTAATGTAAGAGAATTACTGTTGTTATCTTGCTTGCTTTGGCTATCTTGCGAGGGCAAATGCAGGGCAGACTGCTCCCGGGTGTGTGCCTAATCTTTCACAAATTGTTTTCCCTAGCTTGTTTGCGATGCCTTATTTGCGACCAGGAGGGCTACATTGTAACTCGACCGTTTCAGGTGTTGTTTGAGAAGAGCTAATAAGACGCGTTAAGGCCCTGAGCAAACAGGGTCTCCGTGTGGAGTGCAGGTCTGGGCCCCGGTGACTCAGAGTGGTGGAGATGGCGGCTCGTCTCCGCAGCCTTGAGCTTTGGAGGGGGCGTGCTTAAGAGCTCCTAGCTGCTTCTGTCAGGCGTGCTTTGAGATAATTTCAGGGGAAAAGGCAGGTGGAATGGTCAACAGAGCTGCTGCGTTCCCTGCACTGCCGTGGGGCTTAGGGCGACAGTGGCAACGTGCTTTATCTCTCTTGAGACTGAAAAGTGGTGCATCATGAGGGAAATGAATTATTAACGCCACAAAGAGAAACCAAACAGGAGGAAGGAAAGACGTCTGATCGTGAGGTACTGACGGGGACAGAAACAGAGATGGAAAATTAGCCCATGTGAATCATTTATCCAACTCAATCCCACCCAGCGCTCAGTTTTGGTTTTACCTGAGCTTCTCCCAGATCGTTGTTGACCACAGTGAAGTTGAGGCCCAGCTCCTCCACATCGCCCTCGTAGCTCTTGAGGAAGAGAAGGTTCCGATACATCTCTGGATCCAGGGAGGCCAGGTGGTGGATGTCCACGTCTGCACTGGTTCCCAGAAGTTTGGACAGGAAGAAACTGGCAAAGGGCAACTCTACCAGCATGTTCTCATACAGCGCCTGTGATAAAATGTGAACGTTAACTTCAGCATATGCGAGCATTGCCTTCACTCAAACGTCAATCAGTCAGTCAATGTACAAGGATTGTTTATTGCTTGGGTGTCGCTGAATAAAACATCGAGATTTGATAACTAAGATAACTAAATGTCCAGCACAATGCTACTAAGTACATGTCCAAAAACTGATTACAAGATACAATACAAAGCAACAAATTTGCCGACTACTCTTGTAGAAAAGAGTCAAGTGATAAGATCTGATCAAATCAGAGTGAGTGAAAGCAAAACACAGTACACAATCTATGTAAAACACACAGGCTTCTTGTTCACTGGACTCAAACTTTATAAATGCCAATTCTCACCTTGACCTTAAATGCCATTAAGAACCACAGCCGGGCAGGTGACTCATAAAACCCAAAGCTAATGTACTGGAATAGTCCGAAAAAGAGCCCATTGGAGACATTAAAATATACAGGTCTTTATAAATGATAGCGCTAAAAACCCTGACCGCATCAGCTAAATGGATTATAAATCTAGAGGATTTCCATAATGCATGCATCTTAAACACACACGCCCACATAAATCACGGCTATTTTCTAAACACAGGTTAATTGCACAACTTCAAACATTGTCTATTTTTTATGCAAAATAATCCACTTAGTATTTCTCTCGTGGCCGCGGCTCGTTTCAGACCATATGCGCCGCGTGGCCCCTTGAAACCTATCAATAACACTTGTGCCGGGAAGAGGCAGCAATAAGTATATGGAAAAAACCTGTAGCCTTATTTTTTCAATGCCACTTACTTTATTTATGAGTGTTTATTGCCAGAAATTGTGCCAAAATGACTTGGGCTAGAAAGAATTAATTATTATTGCCCGGGCCTTTTAATATAAGTGAGTGCGGTGGCAACGCAATTAAAGCAGATCGCGGCACCATCAGGTGGAATAAATGCCAACAACATTGCAGGTGCATTCTGTTAGCTGCCAAATAAATTCCTTAATTTACAACATTAAGAATCAATAAAATTATAATGCCTTTCAAACGCATCTCTATCAATCAGGGGGGCAAACCGCACACATCTCATAGGGAGCCATCAGTCACTAGACAACAGTGAGAGGAGACTGTGTGGAAGGAAGAAAGGAGGATCCGAGCTTCCTCGCCCTCACATTTTACAAAGTGAAAAGGCCACTGTTGATGAGGCTGGAGGTTTTGTGCTAATGAGAGACAAATGAAGCACAAAGAGAATTCTCACTGGTCGTAACACATAATGAGAAAGGTTATTTCGCGGTCCCCATCAAGATTAAATTTTTTAATTTTTAAGCCGAAGCGACGGAATCGCAAAAGCAAAGTAACCTGTTTTCATGTTTCCCCATTTGTGGCTTAAATCTTTCAGCCTGTCAGCTGGGTGGACAAGTGAGGAAGAAGGATGATGACCGGCCTCTATTCTGATGTTCAATCCCATTTCAGTGAGTACCCTAGACAAGCCACTCCTGCCTGTAATACATCACCTCCACAACAATGGCACGCCTCGGACATTAATTAACAATATTAATCTCCTGTGTCCTTTGAGCCGCAATGTGCACTGTGCACACTGCAGCAGCGGTGATGCAATCCCAATCTATATAAACGGTTGCCTTTTATCCTGGCAATAACGGCACTAAACAAATATCAATACACCTCTCAAATGGCCACTCAAACGTCCATTTTTATGGAGAAAGAGGAACTTAAGGTAGGGTTAATTGAAAGTCAAATTCAAATTAATTTCCTCCCGTCTAATTGCCCAAACCATTAGAGTGCACAATATCGCAGACGTAGGGATGAGGAGCTCGTGGCTGCTGATTGATCATTTCTCACTCGCGCAGGATAAAGAGGAGAAGAAGAAGAAGAATAATGGGAGGAGGAGGAGTTATGATGCTCTGATAAGTGGACCGGACCAACTGGGGCCGTGCAGGAGAGACGAGACCTGGATGTTCCTGACTGTAAAACAGATCAAAATGCTATTACCACATGCTTTGAACGCTTATTTATGCCCTGTCTCTGTGGGCCTGCTGATTTAGTGGCAGCCAAATGCAATCACTACACAAACAAGAGGTAGGAATCATCGGCTAATGGAAGCCCTAATTGAGAGGCGACCGCTTGTCATGAGGTAATTCTTCTCCTGGTTGAGATGATAGCCCCCCACGAGGAAGGCATCTTGATAAACAATCACTACCACATGCATTAAGGATGATTTAGAAACATTAGGCTCTAATAAATAGTGCCATCAGAGGAAGGAAGGCGGCAGAAAAACAATGCCGTCAACAGATTACGCACAAGGCTAATTAACGAAGCTCAAGCTTTTGCATGAGTGCCAGGTTCAAGTTGTAACCCCAACCCTAAAAACTTTTTCAGATATATGAGGGCAATTTCTCTAAACACTGTCAGCTTCTAAAGCAAACAAGCCTCGCATTTGCATATAATGTGAGGATACTTTTTTGTTAATAACTTCTTTTTCTCCAGACACATTTCAGATTTATATAAGGGCATCTAATGGCATTACTGTAATTAGGTTTTTACTTTGGAGGCTCACCTTTCCGAGGATCCTGCCAAGGAAGTAGTAGTGTCTCGTGAAGGAGTCTCCCACCAGCATCTCTGCAGCGGGGCTGGGATACAACAGGCCCTCGTTGGTTGTCTTGAAGAAGCCCTGGTTGGGGTTGAAGCCGGACTTGAGGAGTTCATTGAGGAACTCCCGAAAGATGCCACCACCGTCAATGCCCGCCTCATCTAGACCGTGAGCATTCAGCAAATGGACTCGGATCCTTTTCTTTAGGTCGGGTTCTGATATGAGGACACAGGACATGAGGAAGAATTCATGAAGGTACAGCAAGACGCTGTCTAATAATGTTCATGGTCACATTAAACTGAATTTATTTTCACTCCATAAACGTCACCTGAAGCTTCCCAAAGATTTCTGCGTTTTTCATTATTTACTTCGCATTTATTTTATAGTAATATCCAGCAGGGAAATTGAGACAGACTGATATCTTCTCTCTAACAACTGATGGTTATGTTCTCAGTTTATTATGGTTATATACTATTTTCTTTTATGAACTGGAAACAACGGCACATAAACTGAGGCTAATAATACCTTTTAACAACAAAGCAGCTGCTATTGACTCATTATTTTGTGTTTATGATGAGTAACAAAATCCATGTGGCAAATGTTTTTTGTTATATGACACAGCAAGAAACAAATGGTCTTTTATAATAATAGAATGATATCAGTAAGATACACATTTTTCACAATACAAGCTGCAGTTCGACTTCCAAATCCAGAGGCTGAATCCCTAAATCCTCTGGATGAGATATTTACAACGTGTTACTTTTTCTTTTTAAGTGGAAGGCATGGATTCCAAGTTTCTAATAACATGAAAGTGCTGAATTATTTTAGGTTAAAACGATCAATTGCCAGGTTTTTCCTTCCAAACATATGTTTTGCATGTGCTTTAAATGAATACAAATTGACAATGTGTTATGAACTTGCCCTGCTTGTTAATGATCTGGGTGAGCTCCTACTATTATTTTAAATATCTCTCCTTTGACTTTTTACTTTAATATTATTATTATTTTCATCACAGCAAGGACATCAAATTGCTTTTGAGAACTAATTTTGTAAGTGAGACTTATAAACCGCTGTGTATAATACTATAGAGCAGGGGTGTCAAACTCAGTTCCTGGAGGGCCACTATCCTGCATGTTTTAGAGGTTTCCCTCTTCCAACACACCTGATTCAAATGATCAGGCTCGTTATCAGGCTTCTGCTGAGCTTGATGATGAGCTGATCATTTGAATCAGGTGTGTTGGAAGAAGGAAACATCTAAAACATGCAGGATAGTGGCCCTCCAGGAACTGAGTTTGATACCCCTGCTATAAAGCATTACTGGATCTTTCCCAAAACTCTAAATTTAGGAAAAATTACTAAAAGATTGGAGCATTTTGACAGACCGACACTATAGTGGAGGTTTGCATTCATCTGTTGTAATACAACTTTAATTTGTTGTAACTTTTCACAGAAAGTCTGCAGAGGGTAGTGCTTTCCCCAGAGCAGTGGTTCTCAACCCTGTTCCTCAGGACCCCATGTCCTGCATGTTTTAGATGCTTCCCTGCTCCAACACACCTGATTCAAATGATCAGCTCGTCAGCAAGCCTCTGCAGAAGCCTGATGACGAGCTGATCATTTGAATCAGGTGTGTTGGAGCAGGGACGCATCTAAAACATGCAGGACATGGGGTCCTCAGGAACAGGGTTGAGAACCACTGCCCCAGAGATCCTTTATACCCTCCAGTATAGCTGTTTTAAACCCTCTTATTCACCTTAAGCTGTAAGGGTTAAAGTAAAAGTTTAGGAACCTGTGCTGTAAACAGAAAAGGTGCCTAAAAATATATAGAAATTCATTGTAAGTGTAGTGTATTATGTTGTTTTTACCTAACAGACATATTTTTCAAGAAAGCTTGACCTGCAGAATATTCAAATCAAATTCTATAAGAGGTCATCTCTCAGAATAATTAATGTACAGTGATAAATCAAGGCAGCTATAACTTATAGACACATAAATGATATAGATCATGTTTTCAGTTCAGGTCTCCTACTACTCTTTTTAATCAGATTGCCCCTACTGAAGTGCCCTTTCAAATTCAAACACAAAAGAGGTGACTTAAAATAATTGATTCTGCTTTTATGTGATCCATTATAATAATCGGAACCACAATTATGCTTTACTGAAATTCAATACTCTGCACAAGGAGAGGGCTAACCTTCATCTTTAACGCTAACCGGAACCTTGGTCCTCAGTATTAAGATTTTATAGAGCATAACAAGAGTTTCAGTGGCAGCGTCAACATGCTTCCTCTCCTCTTGTGCTCGTCATCTTGAGTTAAATGCAGGAAATGAGACGGCAGGAAGAGCACATTCACCGGACAACATGATCTGAAGTGTTTCGCCCTCACATGCTCAAGCCAACAGACTAATATTTAAATGGAATTGAAGTGCAAGCCGTACCGTTTTCTGGAGAGAGTTTATCGTAGGCGTCTTCATAGATGTAGTTGCGTCTGATGGTGACATTGATGCCATCAGGGAATGGCCCGTCCCCCTGCACGTCCCGTTTGTCAGCATAGATTAACCTCTGGAAGATCTACAAGGCAGATGTAAACCCGGTGGCAGGGTCAGTGGCAAATCCTTCCAGTTATAAAATGCGCAGTTTGCTGTATGTATGCTGAGAGTGAGGGTTCTAACAGGGACACTGATTTCTAAGCCAAAAATCCTGTGATTAATTCAAAATGAATTGATTATTACTGTTGTCACCCACAAGCATTAAATAAAACAAATAATGCTAATTTATGACGTGTGACTGCATACTTTCTATCAATACTGTGACTCAAAATTCAGTCACACATTAGATCTAAAATGAAGATTGTGCAAAGCCACACACTGCTGTATATCATGTTGTCACCCACAGTGTGAGTGTAATAGAATAAATAATAGAACAACAGCTCTGCAGCCATTCCACTTCCAAAATAGTCTTAAAAGCATACTAGCATACACAAAAGAATTTTCATACCAGAGAGACACTTAAGACACAATTTAAAACACTAAATCTTATGCTGCAGGTTTGCGTGAGACAGACAGAGTACCTTCACTCGCTCCTCAAAGGGAACCACAAACGGCAGCTCTGTGAGGATGGCCAGATGTCTCTCTTCGGACACAGACAGCTGTGGAGGCTCTGACCCAACTGCAGAAACAGACACAGTGTGCGACATTTAATCATTTGCTTGACAATCAGACATTTTCTTCATGATTTCAACTTGGGTCTAGAAACACTTTTGAGCCACAAAACTGTTGATCCCAACAGGAATCTTCTCAAAGTTCATTTTTTTCATGAACATATTTTAAGATTCACAGCATAAATAAACACAAAATTCTTCATCAGAATGCTTTTGATCATCTGGTTGCCACATTAGCATATTTTCAATTATCTGGTAATATCTTAATAGACTACATGCACTAACTCAGATCTACCCTTTAACTCATGTCACACTATTGAATTTTGATACTGAGATATGGAATTTAAAGACTGTGCAACAGAACATCTACTTTTTTTGACAGTGAAAATAAGTTAGATGACTCACAAACGGGATGTCCACTGCAATTAATCTCTTTTATTTCATTCTAATCACTGAAAATACACCAATTATGTGATATTTTAGTCTAAAAAAGTCCTCTGTCTTCTCTTTTGCAGTGTCAAATCATAATGTCTGAATCTGGTAGCAATTTACAACCTTGACTGGTGAATATTTTGCAACATCAGTTATCCTCTGTCCCTGACACTCATCCAACATTATCACTCCTCACTGCTAAGCACTGTGATTAAGACTCAGTCTACAGTTTACAGGCCAACCATTAAAGACATTTCCATCTTACAGGCTTTTAATTACCCTTTTAATTAACCCAACTGTGAGCTGCCCGTCCACCTGCAGGGCTGTATCCATTAAGCTGATGTTTGTTTTGTATTAAACTCAGGGTTTGGACTGTTTAGCCCACAAAAAAAAAAAACTGCCACAATAGCTAAACCGCTCTTCACCCTGATCAGCTGTGTCCACTGCAGCTCAATTATTCTGCTCAATTAGTCAATCTGATCTGCATTTTCCCATCAGGTTTCCATCTTTGAGGAGAAATATGGCCTCGGAGTGGTCAATACGTTGCTCATTCATCAGCCACGGGCCTGTCCATTTAAGGAAATGAGAAAAGGCCAGACAAACACATGGACCAGATGTGGCTGAGTTCATCAGGTACTTTCACACTAATTGAATTTATCCCATACAGCCTCTGAGTGGCATTAGGTAGATCATACACACATTGTTATCAGCTTGTTTTCACACCATACTTCACAGAAACCTGGGATGGCTCAAAGTGAGCGTGATGTAGCCCTGCCTGCGTCAGTCTATTTTCCTCTGAGTGTCTAATTAAGTCAATGAAGAGAAAACGCGGTTAATATATCTTGGTAGGAATGGGGAAGGTTAATGTTTTTTCTTAGGTATTCCCTGTGATATGAGGTTAAGAATCTGCTTCAATATCAAGGAATAACTTCACTTATTTATACTTATTTATCTTTGTTCTTCATCTCCTGTAGACTAGTGAACTGACTCGTAGCTTTTCTTATGGGATAAAATATCAATGCACAGCTCTATAGAACATGAAAAACAAACACAGCGAAGGTGACTTTGGACAGCAATTACTGTGATTTTGTGGGCTATGTATCAAGCTGACACAAGCATTATATGATTCTGAATTTTCATCCACTGCCAAATGCCAATGCAGTAGCACTGTGATGTACATTAAATACAGTACGGGGATTAAAAAAAAAAAAAAAAGTCCAGGAGTTTCAGTTGATTACAAATGCACAATAGGCAATTCTAAACTCTAAGACATAACTAACCCATGCATTTTTAAAGGCCAGAATAAATGCAAAGGGCAATTAGTCTAATGGATTTAAATGTTTTGCAGGCATATTAAAATCAGATAAAAACTACAAGGACTTAATTTTGATGCTTAAAGAGCAAAGAGTATCATAAGCTCAAGAAGGTGTGTTCATTTTTGCACAGTTAACAAGAAAATATCCCATCGACAATTTGAGATATTACATCTTTGTAAAGCACAACATCATGCTCAGATGTAAAAAAACCCACATCAACACAGATTCTACTACCGTCAAGTGTTGACTGAAGCGGCCCAATGCGGCCCATCCTTCGTGCTCTCCACACATGTCTTGCAGATGGGACATACAGCTGGGTGACCTGGAGAGAAAAGAGGCAGGGAATGAAAAATATAAAGCTCTTTCTGCCTTTGTCTTTGGTTTAGATTTAGATAAGGGGTGCTTTACGATCCCAAAGCTCTGAGCATCTTCCTAGCAAAATAAAAAACCTACTGTCAGAGCTTTTCACTGGATCAGTGTTGCTTTAAAAACTGTGCTTCCTTGTACTGATGTGATATTATTAGTTATTTTCACTAAATTATTTTAACTGAGTTTTTGCAAAGCACTTCATAACATTCTGTTTGAACAACTAAAACATTATGACTACTTTATGAAATAAGAGGGCTAGTAAGAAGTGTGGCGCTCCTGTTTCCATTCCTTGAAGCTACGTTCTTCTCTGGTGGAAAAAAAAAACAGGCCAATGTTTACAAAAGAACTCCACCTTCCTCTAAATATGCATTCACCTCCCTTATCTGAAATGCGCTGTAAATAGCCTTTTCATTTATTTTTAGTCCTGCTTTTTCAAAGACTTCAGCCACAGCTTTGAGGACACAGCTCCACATTTTCAGGTGTTTAATTCATGGACATTTCTTTTCAGAGTAACGCCTAAACTTGATGTTAATTTCACACGCAAAAATTAACAGTAAGTTAAAAACTAAACAGTTGTGTTGACAGTTGAGCACCTTATCAGCTCTGATGTTGACCTCCTCAGAGAGCCAGTGACCTGCTGGACAGAAGGGTCGTCTGATGTCGCGAGCTTTCACCATTTTCACCAAGTTAGTGATGACCTGGATTGTAGATCAAATACACAGACAGGAACATGCATGCACGTGTCACATTAACATATTTAACTCTGGCATTATTCTCACAAAATACATAAAAAGCATATTTCAAGTACGATTCATGGTGGAGAACAAAAGACTGATGAAGAGAGGTTTTCGTGAATAGGCTGTTCAACAGGATGAGGTGCCTTCTCTCAGAGAGGAAAAAAAAGCAATTTGAGAATTTAGCCATTAGTGCGCCATTTATAGGGAGTATAAAAGAAAAACGACCTGCGCCGTCCCTCAATGTCCAGCCCTGTTAATTACTAGCGAGGTCTGCTGACATCAGCCATCGAGCAGAGAATGCAAAAGGCAGAAAGCATTGGTTCACAGTGCGGCAAGTACAAGCGTGGCTTTCTCCTGGCCTGCAGAAGGCTAATGGTTACAATTATATTTAACTCTGATGTAAGGCTGTCACTTTGTAACCTGAACAGAGGCATTTCTTGGCTCTGAGGAGGTTAGCTGTTGCTTTTCTGAACCTTTGTCTATTTGAGTGAAGCTCTAAAAGGCTAAACAATAAATCTGATTAGTAAAAAGCATCAATTAAAAGACTGTTTCACAAAAAGGAAAAGCCGTTTTTTTTCACAAACAGTGTGTGCCAATATGAAAATACAATGTCTGATGAGAATGTCAGTCAAAAGTGACAGATTGGGACGAATATCTGCAGAGTAACAGGCTTCATTGGCAAACATTTCAGCAGCTTTCAGTTGTTCATAACAGGCTCTCCTGTTGCTATGGCAGGTTCCAGACAGCCACTGGATATTTTCATGCATGTCACTGCATGGAGATGTGATATGTCCACCATAATAGTTACAGCCGTTCAATTTCCATATGATACTGCAGCTAGCTTATTTCAATCGAAATGTTCTTTTCTAAAGCACGTCATTTTCATAGAGCGACAATCAATCTTGGCCAATCACCGGGAGGCAACTAGAGTCCGCAATAATGGCAAGTGCAAAATGCTGTAAAATGCCTGTGGCGATGGGTTTGGAGCAGACCTACCCCCTGACTCTGGGAATGAATAAGCATTCCTTAATTAGCCCATCGGGTTAAGTGCAAACCTTAATGGGCCTTTCCCAAACTCCAGCGTGACATCGTTCTCCAAACATGGCCAAGAAGAAAGTTCCATTAGCAATATTAATACAAGCTTAGTTGATCATTTTCATTCAATTAACTTCTTTCAATTAAATAGATAGCTCGACAATGGAGGTGATAAAAGATGGGGAGGGACGGCTGATGACACGAACCAAACATTAGCGTGTTAGGGGTCAGCAGCGTTAAACCGACTGTAAATCCCACCGTTCAATTTGGAAAATGCATTTCCCCTGCTCCCCACTTCTTTAATGGGTCGTTTTAGCTGACAAGAGGCCTTTGAGCAGATCTTTTATGAAAATTCTAGACGTGCTCTTCGCGTATTTGCCACCTTTCACAGAACGCCAGTGTTCACTTTCAAATCACAGCCAAGAACAAAGCCGCTAAAGTACCGTTTCCTTGATAGTGAAAGGAGGAGAGGAAGGAGGAGAAATGAAAGGGGAGACGTGGAATGAGAGGAGAATTAAGTTAATGCTGTTTTCTGCCTCATTAGCTCTGGGTAAATAACCAATGGATGACCTGCAGGGCGCTCCGTCTTGTCTTTGCCTGTTCATGCATACATGCTTCACTTCCACTAACCCAGACAAGCATTAGACCACTCTGCCTCAGTGCACAGGGGGACTACACAACAAGCACACGTGTTACCAATCTGCGAATCATGGTTTGCAACATTAGATATCAATGGCAAACAATGAGACACATTCAGCATTATTCTACGCAAGTCGGGTAAAATATTTTTTATATCCAAGCCACAAAATAGTATGATTTACTATAGAAGACAGTGTTGCAAAAAAAGACCATGATCTGTGCTACATACTCAAATTTTTCGATTTTCGATTTTGTGCTAATTCTTCTCATTCTTAAGTTCTACTAGATGTTCAAGCTCTTTATCAAACATCTCATGCCTATGATACAATGGTGCTTGAGGACAATGCCTAGTGATTTATCTGTAAACATTTGGAAAATGGGATTGTTTTATATGCTACATGTAGTGAAATGTTTCCATAAGAATGAGGTCAGAGAACTAGGAGGATTCTCTTCTTCACAGGCCTTTGTGGGTTGAAGCTGAATGTTTTGAATATGAGCAGACGTGTAGAGGAATTGCAGCTTTTGGAGCACTCCCACAAAAGTGAGAGTGAAAGTGAGAGACAGATGAACGGTAGAAATGTCAAACAGTGGAAAGTTTGAAAGTTTTTCATTTTGATTCATTGGTACTTTTTGCCATTTCTTGATACTGAATGATTTTGTGGAAGCTTGCTTTATTAACATTGGCACATGTATATATGGTGGAAGGAAGAAGGCAGATGCATTTACAAAACAAACATGAAAGAATAACTGATGCACACTCAGCTGCAATGTTTATACAGCACTGTAGATCTTACCTTGAAGAGCTGAACCCAGCGCTTCTGCTCGGCCTGGATACGCTGCTGAACCTCGGTGTTCGTCTTGACGCCCACACTACGGAAGGCAGCCATGTACTCCTCTCTGTGCTCGGTTTTGGTCTCCGGGTAGGCCAGCTTGATGATGCCCAGACACGCATCTCTCAGGCAACGAGACAAAGTCACCAGCTCTGACAGCGTGAAGGGCATCATGGATGACTGTGTCTGACCTGTTGAGCGGGAGAATGTATTCACTGTCTTTTGCAGATATCGATCTCCACATTTACATGGTGGCAAGAATGAATACAGAGAAACACAACGATATATTATTATTCTACGAGCACCAAATATGGGACGAGGGAGATTATCGATGAATGTGATAAGCAGCTCCTGGGGGAGATGTTTGCTAGTCAGACATAAAATCTAATGTATTCATTCATCAAAGAAATGCTGCAGGGAAGCACACCAGTGATAGCTACTTTATATTTTTGTAAGACAAACAGATGGATATGTCTACTACCTTCCATTTCATGCCCAAAAACTCGCTGTCATGCACGGAGATAAGAGAGTGGCTGAAGAGAGAGCTGAAGAGATAGAAGAGGGGAATGATGCGGTTGGAGTCCTCGAATGACATTGGGGACCCTCGTGAGATCAGCTGCAGCAGCGGCACCATAGAGCTAAGGAGGGAGATACAGAAAGGTAGACACCAACCGTAAGCCACACAGTGTATGTAGACAAGCAGAAATATGCTATACATAGGCATGAACGTGTATGAGATACAAACACATAGGCTGATAATCGATACTAAAGTCGCTCACCCAGTGATCATTTTTGTTGTCATGGAAGTTATCAGGTGCCAGAGATGCCTCAGGAAGCGTGCATTAAAAGCTAAACTGTACAAAAGTCTGCAAAAAAAAAAAACAGAAGCAGAGACACACAAAACACAAACATGCATTTTGATTATATCTCTTATTAACAAGAATGAAGATGACATGAGTTCGAGAGACATTTCAATCAAATGACACAATCAGTGTGAAGAACAATAAAATTACTCTCCGCCAATCTGTCTGCGATGCTGCGATTGTTAACTTTGCCCTGTTAATCAGAGGACACAAAGGAAAAGGAGGGAAAAAAATAAATGACACCGTTAACCAACATTTCCCTCATAGAATTTTCTTGGCCTTTCTCTCCTTTTATACCTCGTCAGGGCCAAAAGGAGATTAAATGAGCCATTAAGCTTTATTTAGGCGAGGCACCTTCCATTAGTAAACTAGTTGCTGGCGAGGGTGCCCAGCCCGGGTCATAAACAGCCCTCTGGCTTCCTGCTGGAGCCCCATTTAACTTAATGGCGAGGGGAGCAAGACAATGGAGGACATAGGAGGAGGGGAAACCTGGTCCTCGCTGTGACCCTGCAGCACCAGCATGCTTCCGCACTCACAGTGAATTACATGATAACACCGAAGAGGGCCCACATACCTTGCTATAGCCGGCCCGCACTGAACGGGCAATGGCACCAAGGTGTGAAGGTGCTCTTTGTTCAAGTGTGTGTGTGTTTGTGTATACTCCTAAATTGCATGGCTTTTGACACAGAGGGTAAGTACAGGTGACAATAATGTGGTAAGTAAGCTAAAAAGCAAAATAAAGTGCCTTTGCATATAATAGGCCCTTGTCTCAGAGTGACAGCCCTGACACCTATAAGGATGCCTGCCTTTAATAGGGCAGCATCATGTATTCACAGCAGCAGAGAGGAGTAGAGGTCAACGGAGAAAAAGCGCGAAGAACGAGAGGGAAAAAGGAAATCCTGTATTTGTCGAATATTCTCACCTCGATGTCAACGTTCAAATTCCAATTCCACCAACCAATCTACCAAAACCCATTCAAAAATCCCAAAATGGGAATGAACATTAGGAGCAGACTGTCAGAGAAACCTCAATATGGCCTGAAAAAATGGTTTGAGCCGAGCACCGGCCATCTGTCAGCACAACAAGGCTCAGGAGAGAAGCGAGGAGCAGTGCTGTGGGCTCATAACAAGTGATGCGGGGTGTTTGATTGAAATGGGAAACAAAGCACTAAATGCCAGCTGACATGCTGATTTACAGCCCGAGAGAACCCAAACCCCCATTTCAATCATGGAATGAACCGCTAATAAACAAAGTCAAGACATCAAAAGGGGTTGAGAGTACATGTGTGTGTGTGTGAAAAGCTGCTTGATGAATAATGCCCGGATCATTTCATTCTGTGGTAACGAAAGAATCTCTATTCAGCAGAAAAATAATAATAAATAAATAAAACAAGAGCCGAGCACAGGTCAGATCTGATAGCATGAAGCCTGAATGAGCTTCCACCTAAATACACATTTGTTTTGCGGGCTTCTGTATTAACATCATTATATCACGACAACACAAAAATCACAGCAACCTTTCAAAAGCAAATGAAGGTGACTTTCATCAGAGCGACCCCGTTAGCAACAGGGTGCTACACTGGGTGCAACCAAACGATCAAAGCAGAATTACACCAAATATCCAACCCTCACAATTAAAGAGAAATTACAGCATACTCTCTAGAACAAACCAGGGAAAGGTGTAATTAGCAAATCAATCACACTTCTATTTTGGTCTCAGTCTGCTTTTAAGTCACCCAACGGTTAAAAACAGCAGGCACAGTGCAGCTTCATGAGACATTTTACATATTTATTGAAAAGGCAGTGTGCTGGGCTGGCTGGACGACTGGCCAGCCTCTCTCTCTCTCTCTCTTTTTTTTTTTTTTGCTGTACGAGCAGTAAATCAAGGCCGGGATGCAATTTGCTCCCCTTAGCCTCTTGTAAAGCTATCCCGTCCACTCCTGCAGTGATTAATCTTTCTCAGTGAGCTAATTATTTTGTACAGATATCCAATAATGATGGAAGATGAAGGACGGGATTTATGGTAAAAGCGGAGAGAAGGAGGAAGCTGTTAAAAAATAAGAGGAATGTGGAGATAAAAACCAAAACTCTTCTTAATTCTACTCAGCCATTTTGCAAGCAATAGTGTAAATTTGCTAGTCGACAAATGGACTGCAGCTGCAAATGCACACTTTTTACAACAGAAGAAACTACTTTACATGTATTCTCATATGCATGGTTTGTGGTACGGTAAGGCTTTAGAAGGAACAATAAATAATAAATATCTAATAAAATACAGTGGTGAACATGATATGAATGTTTATAATCCGCATCCCCACCCTCACGTTCAAATGACATGACAGCAACTGGCTTCCCACTGGTAATTAACTAGAGCAGGTTGACCATCCATGAAGCTCAGTCTAGATCACCTCCTGCCAGTCAATGCACCATCCAGCCCCCTGCACTACCTCTGACATCCTGGCCCTAATGCAATCAACCTGAGAAGCGGTAATTGCCCTCATCCAGAACTGACAGCTTCCCTGACATCCCTGCTTCCTCCGCCGGTTGTAAATGCCGGTGGGTGCGGACCGTTGAGAACTGCCTGCCTGCCTCACTTCACCGTTATTTACATTACTGCTTACAGCGCGGAAACACATAAAGACACAGTTTTCCTCTCAATCAGGTAGGTGTGTAAACAAACTCTCTGAATGCAAGGCTGAACTCGACAAGACGTGTAAAATGTTATGACATCTAATAAAAAAAATGGAAAGGCTTTAAATTTATTTTCATGTTACGTTTTGATTCAGAGTTAGCAGATTTTAATACCAAAAACAACTGGCTGGAATCATGGGATGTTACTTAAGTCTCCACTAACTTGATGAATGCAGGTTTCCATAATGACCTTACGGTGAAATGAAAAAAACCTGTGTTGTATCTTAAGGCGTTTGGGGTCCATCTCCTCTAGTACCTGACTTTCGGCACCATGAGGCGATGCTGCACCATCAGCGTGTGACAGATGGATGCCATCATGGTGAAAACCTCCTCACTGGCTGAATCCCGCCACACCAGGTTCAGCAGGGCGTTAGTCTGCTGCTTGGTGTCCAGCTTGTGGACACACTCCTCCGTTATCAGCTGCACAGAAATTCGGCTGTCATCCTAGCAGAGACGCAAACAGATGTTGTTTACAAGCATGCAACAGAGAGAAAAGTTCCACATTAGTCTATCATAGAGATATGGTTCATTATTTTGTATTTCTTTGTTTCGGCGGCACATAATCATGACCCTTTATTTGGGTTATTTACCTTCCTCACTATGTCTCACTCTATTACTGAGAATATGACAACTTGTCCGCCCAGTCGAAATGTAATTGCATTACATTTTGATTACAAGGCCCTTATCCGAGATCCAGGATGCCCAACCAGGTACAGATCAGAGCGATTACGTGTATTTGTGCATTTGGGACCAGCAGAGGTGCCATATATTACTTGCAAGTCATTATGAAAGGGCATAATATCAATATGGCACTATATTGCAGGCCTAAAGAGCACATTTCTATTTCAGGATATTTACAGTGAGGCTTCAGGCCAGCATTCTTCGCTACACTGACACTGGTAACCGTTGGTTGCAACTGTTCTGTCTGCGCTGTGGTTTGGAGATACGCAACAGTGTGTTGATGGAAAATACAGTAAAATATAATTAATCTATTATTACACAGACAACGCCTTCTTGCGGTGTATTCAAACTGAGCTGTGAGGTAAACTCCCTTGACTGTAAGTTACTATTGATTTGTTATAGTTACTGATATAAGGAGTGCTATTTGGATAGAAAAATGGATAAACCTTGCATTACAGTTTTAGAACTTTAATATAAATTAATAATTAAATAAGAGGAGTAGGATTTAAGCTCAGTAAATGTTCATCACGCCAATTTATTTTATGTCTTTGTAATGTAAGTCACAACAAAAGCAAGTTTTGCTTGCATTTTGAGGGTGGAAATAAAAGCAAAATGTTGCTTAATGTGTGCTCCTTTTGTCAAAAATTGTAATGTCAGAAGAAATCCTTCTCTATTTAAGTTTAAGTCACCTCCTTAGCCTCATCAGCACTGGCACCTCTTACATAACAACATCAAAAGCTGAATAAAACACTCATATGAACCTGATAAATCAATGATACTAGTTTGCTCTAAACTTAACTTGGTATAATGCTTTAACCAGTTTATGTGTTCATACGGGAAGTGTCTATGTATATGGCGATCGCACCTGCATGGGTAACGGGTGGATGCCAGCATCATCATCATCTTCTGAGTCGCTGGTCACTTCTGGCCTGCTGCTGCTTTCTGACACAGGCAGCAGTGGCAGCAGCGTCTGCAGAGCCCGGAGATACAGCAGGAGACCCTCCTCTGATAGTGAGCCTGCCAACACGCACCCATCGTTACTGTACGCATTCATCTATAAATCACTCTCATCACCACACGGTAGAAACAGGAAAGGTGCAGAACAAACAGACATATTGGCCTGTGTGGAAAGCTTGAAACTTTGCCACTCACCTAAGCAGTTCTCCCCTGCAGAGAGGACGAAATAAAACAGCCACGGTGCCTGGCTCTGTGCTGCTGAGGAAGAGTCAATCGTGGCCTTAAGGGAGCTCAGGAAGGCCTCGAATGGGAATGAGTGACGGAAATCCGACAGTGCCGGGATAAAGAAGTGAAAGATCTGCTCAGTAAATGGCGCAGAGATGAACTCCTCGGTAAAAGCCGCAAATACAAACTGCCTGTAAGACAACATACAAATAGGACATCAATGTGCTGCTTGAGAAGGGTATGACGATATTTTTCACAACACTGTTTGTTCATAGAGAAACAAGCTAAGAGGGCGGGTTGTTTTAACATCACCCTGCTCTTTCTGCTGCGTGAGTTCTCCAATATTGTCTCTCCAAACAGAGCTGCTTTGTGTAGCCCAGTCACACACATCTGGTGGGCCAAGTCAGATAATTAGATGTTAGAGTCAGTGTGTACACAAGTTTCTCTCACTCACGCCTTGCTTTTCTTCAAAGAAGAAAAGAAGTCTTCTTGTCGTTTGTTATTAAGAATGTCCCAAAGTGAGGGCAAACAGCCTGATATTCTGCACTCTAGCAAGCGAGCGAGTCTGGGGGACTTTTATGGCTTGTTGTAAATTGGTCTCTGAAGCAATTACAGCTTCACCACTGACTAGAGAGGACAAAAAACTGCTGTATTTTGTCTGATCGGTTTAATGGATGATTTTAAAAGAACTCACGAGAGACAAAGATCTTCTGTTCATGCTACTA
This sequence comes from Acanthochromis polyacanthus, assembly GCF_021347895.1. Classification (NCBI taxonomy): domain Eukaryota; kingdom Metazoa; phylum Chordata; class Actinopteri; family Pomacentridae; genus Acanthochromis; species Acanthochromis polyacanthus. The sequence goes on along the minus strand of NC_067132.1, from coordinate 21,412,755 downwards.
TGCAGTTATCTTCTGCACTGTTTACTCTATTACCAGGAGGTCTTCAGATATGCATAACTTTTGACACAAACTCTTCCGTAAATTCTTATCATGTCTATATACGCACATGGACAAAATTGTTGGTACCCCTCAGTTAAAGAAGGAAAAACCCACAATTCTCACTGAAATCACTTGAAACTCACAAAAGTAACAATAAATAAAAATTTATTGAAAATTAAATAATCAAAAACAGCCATTACTTTTGAATTGTTGATTAACATAATTATTTAAAAAAACAAACTAATGAAACAGGCCTGGACAAAAATGATGGTACCTCTATAAAAGATTGAAAACTATTTGACCAGAGTGACATGATTAACTCAGGTGTGTCATTTAATTGACATCACAGGTGTTTCCAAACTCATAATCAGTCAGTCTGCCTATTTAAAGGGAGACAAGTAGTCACCCTGCTGTTTGGTGAAAAGGTGTGTACCACACTGAACATGGACAACAGAAAGCGAAGGAGAGAATTGTCCCAGGACATCCGAAAAAAAATTATAGACAAACATCTTAAAGGTAAAGGCTATAAGACCATCTCTAAACAGCTTGAAGTTCCTGTGACAACAGTGGCTCATATTATTCAGAAGTTCAAGACCCACGGGACAGTAGCCAACCTCCCTGGACGTGGCCGCAAGAGGAAAATTGATGACAAATTGAAGAGACGGATCGTTCGAATTGTATCCAAAGAGCCCAGAGCAACCTCCAAAGAAATTAAAGGTGAACTCCAAGGCCAAGGTACATCAGTGTCAGATCGCACCATTGGTCGTTGTTTGAGCCAAAGTGGACTTCATGGGAGACGACCAAGGAGGACACCACTGCTGAAAAAACTCATAAAAAAGCGAGACTGGAATTTGCAAAAATGCATGTTGACAAGCCACAAAGCTTCTGGGAGAATGTCCTTTGGACAGATGAGACCAAACTGGAGCTTTTTGGTAAGGCACACCAACTCTATGCTCATAGACTCAAAAACCAAGCATACGGAGAAAAGAACACTGTCCCTACGGTGAAACATGGAGGAGGCTCAGTAATGTTTTGGGGCTGCTTTGCTGCATCTGGCACAGGGTGTCTTGAAAGTGTGCAAGGTACGATGAAATCTGAAGACTATCAAGGCATTCTGGAGAGAAATGTGCTGCCTAGTGTCAGAAAGCTTGGTCTCAGTCGCAGGTCATGGGTCTTCCAACAGGACAACGATCCAAAACACACAGCCAAAAACACCCAAGAATGGCTGAGAGAAAAGCGTTGGACTATTCTAAAGTGGCCTTCTATGAGCCCAGATCTGAATCCCATTGAACATATGTGGAAGGAGCTGAAACATGCCATTTGGAGAAGACACCCATCAAACCTGAGACAACTGGAGCTGTTTGCTCATGAGGAGTGGGCCAAAATACCTGTTGACAGCTGCAGAACGCTCATTGACAAATACAGAAATCGTTTAATTGCAGTGATTGCCTCAAAAGGTTGTGCAACAAAATATTAAGTTATGGGTACCATCATTTTTGTCCAGCCCTATTTCATTAGTTTGTTTTTTTTTAATAATTATGTTAATCAACAATTCAAAAGTGATGGCTGATTTTGATTATTTAATTTTCAATAAATTTTTATTTATTGTTACTTTTGTGAGTTTCAAGTGATTTCAGTGAGAATTGTGGGTTTTTCCTTCTTTAACTGAGGGGTACCAACAATTTTGTCCACGTGTGTATATATATATATATATATATATATATATATATATATATTCACTCTGCAGTAGAGTACTAGCATTTCTGTCATTAGTGGACATTCACAATCTGCTCCTCCAGTGAAAGGCTGTACAACAAAACCAACTGCAAATCACTACACAAGAAGGAAACAAAGGTAAGGTAAAGATATTTTAGTAGATGTTGTGCAAAATGTAATTTTTCTTCTAATGTGTCATCTAATCTTTTCCACCCTGAAGGTTCCTGTACAAGCACTATGCAATGCCTTTTATTAAAATACCATTCGAAGAAAGCTGCTGAGTGTGGCATAACAAACAAAACATATTATGGTGAATCTAGTATAACGATGATTAGCATGGGTGTAACATTGCACTGCTTCATTTCATATTTGGTGGAGTTACAGTTGAAACTTTTAAGGTTCAATAGCGTCAAAGTTGTTTTAATTTACAGTTTTGATAAGGCAAAAGAAAAAGTGTCCATAACTTCTACCAAGCACCTTTGATCCATAGAGCCTAAATAAGTTAATTCTGGCATTTTAGTTATTACTCTTAGTAAATGATTTGGGGTGCGTTCCCAGGATAACATTTTTGTTGAAAAGCCTAGGACTGAATGGGTTCATTTAAAATTAATACCAGTTGTATCTGGAAAATGTGTCTGCTTTGGCGATCATAATTTTGATACTCTTTTGAAATTACCTTTCAGCGAGTGAAAATAATTTTTTGCCAGAGATATCCGTAAGGGTGACCCAAGCAAGGATACCCGAGGCATAATCTAGGGTCTTTGAAACATTATGCACGATTGCTCCCACAGACAAACACACAGTCTGTCGGACTTGCAAATTCATATTAAAATATACATGTATGTACGATTTCTAAGCAGCAGTCTCCTTTCCCTTTCTGTGTTAAGGTATCAATCCCAAATGGTCATTTTATTCTTTTGCTGTACCTTGCGCCTGTTGTGCAGGAGGAGTAGGTAAAGTGCAGAGGTTTGAGGATGTGCTCCAACAGTGTGCTTGCCAGAGGGATAGAGGGAGCATCAGTGTACTCCAAACTGGAAGGGAGCCTGTGATTTACAAGAATATACAGCGACCTGTAGTATCCTGATGAGAGGACACACAGAGAAAGAGAAATGAAGATTCAAACAGTCATTGAAGGCAGCAGTTAATTTTGTAAAACAGCTACATGTGATGCAATTACATATTGAACATAAATATAAAAAGAATAAATGCTCTTAATTGCAGTCACTGAAACAAAACTAGGAAACTAAAGAAACTCAACCTGCAATTCATTCTTTAAAATAGTAGTGATTGTCAAAAATGTTCTGACTGCATAAAAATATGAGCAAGGATAATATCTTAGAGCAAAGCCACTTTTTCTGGTTACTTAGGCGTAAAAACATGTTAAAACTCAACAAGATGTTTTGACAAGCATGAAAAATGTAAACAGTGCCATAGAAATGAGTCATACTTCTGTGAAAATGTAAATGCTATGAGATGTATTTGACCTATGCACAACACTGTAAACACTCAGGTACCAGTCACAGAAGGAACAGCCCATGTACACATAAAAGTACTCAAACACTTCAGACAAGTTCATATTGACACACATCATTCATTATCTCTGAACACCCATTATTGCTTGACAAAGTCAGTAAACTATGGAATAGGACTACAATTTCCAATCATGAAATTTATTTTATTCTAAAAAAATTCACAGCCGAAACAACAAATAAGAAAAAATAGGGCAGTGATGTTATTATGAATTTGTCTAAGAAAAACATATTGTATACATAACAATGTCTCTTCATACAATATATGAATAAATGTGCAATAAACCAACCAGTCCTCTCCACTGTGACCTTACCTTTCTGTACCATATAGTGCAAAATCTGCTCGAGTAATGAAGCTACATAGTTAGCATCTGGAATAACAGGAAGATAGGTTCTCTCTGAAGAAAAGATTTCTAGCATGCGCATGGGAACTGCCACATTTAAGCTGTCATCCATGCAGTTTTGCAGGAGTCTGCAAGACAAGAGACAACAACCAGTGAGATAATGGCAACTTCAGCTTCGTCAAAAATTCTACCAGCTTGTTGTCTGTTTATGCAAGCACCAGCTAATACTACTAGTTGAGTAGTAGAGTACTGTACCTGCAGCAAAAGCCTAAGAGCCTTTTGATCTGAAACATACATGTCTGCTTCTGCGGACCCACCAACAGCTTCACAAACTGACTGTTGTGTTTCACCAGGTTCTGGCACAACCATATCTTTATAAACACACAAAAAAACACAGTGTTGGAATATGCACTAGGCTTTGGCACATAGAGCTACTAGTTACCAAAGCGTTTGTGAAACTCGTAATACATTTATGACTGAAATGCATCAAAGACATTTTGCTTTCTTACCAATCTATGTGCATCCACACTCTGTCTGTAGAAAAATATGAGTTGTCTTGATAAGAGGCAGAGACCAGCACCATCCAAGACATGCTGACCTCCTCCTGCCTGTGTCTTACTGACACACTCGTCAAACTTAGCCCTCTGAATGGCATACTGGAGAGAAAAAACAGTCCAAAGGTTACATGCTGTTACTATAACCAAATGTAAAATTACATGTGTAAAAACAAATGGTTCAGCATTTAGGGGTTTCCTTTTGGGACTAGTAGGGCAGAGATTATATTTTCATGAGCCCAACTAGTATGAAAATAGTACTATCTCTTAAGAGGTGTTATTACCACATACTGTGCTTGCGCTAGCCATTCGCCACTTCGCCACAGGCGAAGCCTTCCTCAGGATGGCGAAGCTATTTTTACCATGTTTAGCCACGGTGGCGAAGCTAATTTTGCCTAATAAATGTGAAAAAAGGGTTAACTTACAACTTTTTCGTAATTTGCTGAGCGATAAAGAAAATAAACTGCGTCTCCTTTACTGAAGAGCGCTACCGAGTATAACCGGAACGACCTGAATGCTTCCGATCATTAATAGATGCACACTGTGACGTGTCTCATCTCAGCCAATCAGAAAAAAGGATTCGGACTAACCCCGGGAAGGCGTACAACAAGGAGGACAAGGAGAGGGCGATCGAAGAGTTGAAAAATCATTTTAAATAGAAAGATACTGATTTTTTTAATAAAAATATATGTACAACAAATGGTGAATGCTGGGCAACTGTACAACACATGAGAGGTAAGATTATCATGAAAATATTCTTTAAATAGTCTAAGAGTCTTGATCCTGCACATAACTGGATACGAGGACGTACCTTCACCCACCCACCCCCCCAAATTATTACTATTTTAGAGTGAATATAAATGCCACTAAAAGGAAAGTTACCCCCCACCCCCCCCCCCATGTGGGAGCCACGAGCAGCAAAAATGCCATTTGATGAAAGGAACAAAAATAAACTGAAGCAATATTGAACAGAATTTTTGGCCTCAAAATGCACCAGAATGCAGGAAAAGGATTCCATTTTTTCAAAATTTCACATGCCGCAGTACAGATACCGAAAAAGTGAGGCTAAACAAAATTCTGGCACTTTAGCCACAGTGGCTAGAGACAAATTTTCCCTAGTGTAAGCACAGACACAGCAAAATGTTTTTCAAATAAGAAAAGAAATATAGACTGAAATGAGACAATCAGTTGTTCAGAAATGCTGTCACTTATCCACACAGGCTGTGGTTAGGGGTTTTTTGCAGGCATTCAATGTGTGTTAGTTGGAAAAACATTTAAAAAATACTACAGAGGGAAGTTTAGGACTCTGAGACCAAGGAAGCAAAAAAAGGAGACTAATATCGCAAGCAAAAAAAGTACACCTTGTGAATTAAGCGACCCCATGCATCTGGCTACTCCTTATTGAAAATCTATTTAAAGGCAGCAAAACTAAACAAAAATCAACCACATAAGAGATTAATACTAAACATCCGGCTTGCTAATATGATTTCTAAACACCCTCTGCCAAAATTTGAAATTTTCATTCAAACAAAAGGTGGACTTTCAGCTTCTGAAGCTAAATATGCCCATTCCATCCACTACAACTGCAAGCAAAGTCATCAAAAATATAATACTTGCTAGAACATCAGACTGCACCATGCAAAAGCCCCCTGCATGCCACAGTGACTCATGTCTGCTCAGACACAATGTCACCAGAGTGAAATGTGAGGCCATATCTCACACGATATAAGTTACAGTCACAATAGTCAACATCCAACTACCACTTCTATTAAGTTTAAGTAGTTACCAATACAAACCTATAGCATGTGATATTTCTTGTCCTATTGCTGTTCCACCTTAAAAGCTGCCATTTGACTCAGCAACAGGCTAAAGGTAGAGCTAACACTAAATAGAGCCATATCATTGCTTTTAAAGACAATGAATCAAACCAAAAGGAGGGTGAATAATGAATAATGACTGCACACGTACCTGGTGTTTCAAGTCCTGGTAACCACGTATGTAGGATTGAATGATAATAGCATTCTTCAGTCGTTTTCTTTCATCCTAGGTGACGAACAAAGACACCAATTTTAGAAGCTGATGAATTCAGTGACCACAAAACCAACCAACTCAAACAATTGAATAGAGCAGTCTTTGTGCTTAAACCACATATTAATTTTAGACTGTTTAAGACAAACATTCAGTTTTATTTCACTTAAAAACAGACATAAAGACACATGTAGTGACAGTACCTCTCTTTTTCGTCTTTCCTCTTGAGTGCGATGCAAAAGAGATGCTTTCTCCTCCTGACAAGCAAACACAACATTAAAATACATCAAATAAAAGCATCCTTTATGATTTCTGCTACACATACACTACAGCTCAGTGTATGTTTGGAAGCAAGGCCAATAGAGGCCAGAAATTTGAAAGCAACTTCAAGTTTCTGTTCACAATGCCTTTCTCAAAAAAGCAAAAATAAAAACCAGTAGGAATAGTATGAATTTAGGGATGTAATTACTGCACGATCAGACTTTGCTTCCATTGATATGCACCATTTTCCTCAATTTACCTTTAGGTATACACTGATGTTACCAGGAAATTGCAGAATAAATGTTAACAGAAGAAAAGAAGGGCTTAGTTTTAGAGTTGAGAAGATTTGCAAGAGTCACACCTTCGGTTCAAAAGTAAAAAGCAATCACAGTTTGCATTATTCACTTTAGCGCTTTGGCTTTTGAGAGTTTGCAAACAAAAAATCCCAGTAAATCTCAACTGTGTCCACATCTCTAAAACTATCACAGAAATGGCTAGAAAGAAACAGCTGAGTAAAGAAACAAGAGTACAAATACCTGAGAATTATAGTTAAAATGTATTCTATTGAGTGACTCTTGATACTAATTGTGCTTGTTTTGTTGCAAAGTATAAAAATTAAACTATGATCTTTTTCTGTACAAATGTGACCTTGATTCCAAACTTTGGGCCTGCAGTGTACATGTGTGAAAAAATGAACTATTTGTTTGCTAAGAATAGCAGACATGTTGTTTCTGATTCAGTTCCTTCCATGTTCCCTGTTGTGTCAAATAACACTTACTTTCTTGCTTGCTCCTCCAAGAGATACCTTGGGTCTTGTCTTGAAATCTCCCTCAAAGCTGAACATTGTTAGATTTTTCCCATTGACTGACTCAGACGTTGCCACCAATTTCTGAAAGGGAAAGTAAAAGGAAAATGAAGCCACTTCCACACGAATAACTCAAAGCAAAGACTAAATGAAACCAAAACCTGCTAACGACGTGTGACTTGGCTGTAACTTAACAGTTTACTTAAGCTAACAGACTCTCTAGCATTTTCTTACAATATTACATTACGCAAATGTAATTTAGGTGGCCAAATGACACAGCTTTAAGCATCACTGTGGACAGTTGTTGAACGATTAGTCAGGAGGTTAACTTCACTAACTACCTGGTTGACAGTTTCAGTTTGGTGGCAACAATAGTTAGCCAGCCGGTTAAGTTAGCTAGCTAATGACTCAGCAGCTGTCAAGGGCCAAATAAGGCTATTTTCGCTATTCGACACCAAGCAGCAACGGAAACACTAAACTGCAAATCATTTATTGGTGATATGTCGCAGCACGGATTCATATATGTGTACGTAGCATGGTTTTGTTGACGTTAGCACTGCAGCTAACTAGCAGTGCAGCTAAACACTCAGACAGGCTAACTTTACGGGGGGTGTCTTCCTATCCGCATGTCCTTTTCTGACATCGTTTCTTTTTACAGGACACACATTTGAGAACCACAAATCAACAACCGTTTACCTTTGACTTTTGATTAAAGGGCAGAAACAGACACAATAGCACTGAGAAGGCTGCTTAGGTTAATCCCAACGTCAAGTCTTCTTTTCCTCCTCTTTCTAGAAATCAACACAACACAGAGAACAGGCGACTGAACTACATCCGGGTCTTCCAGAAGGAAGCAGCTGATTGGACAGAATGCATGTCAATCACGGCTTCAGCCCGTCCCCCTGCTAGATCCATTGAGAAGGTTCTCTGATTAGTGTGTATGTAGTGAAGCATGGAGAGCACTTCATGCAACTCGAGGAACATTTTATAAAACAGACATACCAGTTAGACTATTTGGCAGTGTAAAAATTTCCTATAAAAAGGAAAATAGGATTTAAGGGGCCTAATCTAGCAAGTGCAAGATAAATAAAAAATAAACAAAACTATTTACTCATTTAGATGAACATTTAAATTTGAAAGCATTACTTTTAGTATAGTATTGTTGATAAATACATGAATTTAATATTGTATGTAATCCAAAGTCAAATTTATGCGTTAGTTGCTGTAAAAGTAAATTCAAACTGAGGGGAAAAAAATGATTTAATAACTCAATTTTTCATCACCACATTACTCTAACATGCCTGGACAATTCAAGATTGGTGATTAAAAATACCTTTTCTGTAGGATATCTCTTTACTGTCAAAGATTTTTAAAAAAGAGTAGAGATAGATCTTGACCAAATACAGATTGGTTGTAGCTACCAACAGTCTGTGGTCATGGCACGACAGGTGATACAGAAAGGAACTCCTTGTTAAAATGTAACAAACATAATGATAAATGAAAGGAAAACTTCAAAAAGTTTAACCTGATAATCCCAAAGTGCATGGAACTAGACTTACCTACACCTATTTTTGAATGTTTATATTGTTTTCACATTGTTAGAAGATTACTGCCTGTATTAATTTGTCATCTGTCATAAATTACATACACGAAAAATCATATATGCATGTTGGTGTGTTGGTGTAATACAAGTGACTTTTCTAACAATACATATCTGCAAAAAACATTTTGCTGCTCAAAACTTGCTTGTATGCAAATGTATGTAAAGCTACAAGCAAAGGAATAGATCATAACCGGTAAGTTAGCAGTAATCCTTTTTGGAAGGCGACACAGCTTACTAAATACTTCACTAAAATCATTTCATGGTTGTCATGGAGCTATAAATGTACATTCTACAGGGCACTTCTAGGACTTCTCTTTCATGGTATCATCAAAGCTGAGATTTTCATTGAATCTTGACATTAGAAGCAGCCATACTGTATAATAACATATTGTTATATCCATAATTAAACTTAAACAACCAATGATGTGTGGAGAAAGCACAATCATTCGATAAGAGTTTTGAATTTCCACATTTCACAATTTATCCAAAAGGCTTCCGGTGATCTGCTGTCATTGATATGAAGTCATGCAAGTTTTAGCTTTAGCTTGACTGCATATTAGCGTACTTTCTTTATCCAGGGAAGTGCACTGAACTGGTTATTTCATTTTAATTGAAGTATACATTTCTAAATTGAACAAGAAATTGTGTAATGTGTGTGGATGTGCTCATCTTGTCAACTTGTCACAGGAAAAGCATATTGATTTAACAATGCCTGGAACAGTATTCCCTGAGTGGGAGGCAGTCATCCTTATTAATTACACCAATTAAGTTTTCCATAACTGCTATGTGTCAAAGTATTGCCTGTTAAAAATGTCTATTGAATGTGGTGCACCTCAAGGTTCATTCCTTGGACCACTTATATTCTACCTCTTACATAAAGAGAACAAGCTATCTGTGGCTGATCATAATTTGGTTCCAAGTCCAGGAGACTTTACTGATAAAGGCCTTAGCAGCTATTTTTGAATATCCAGTTAGTTCCAATTTCTATTAAAGTGATTAATTCCTCTTGTCTTGTTTGCTATGTTTTGTGCATATGGAAATTATAATAGGAAAAACATCTTATACTATTGATCTATTTTTTTTTGCTTTAAAAACATCCTTACACAGAAACAACCTGTTCTTCTACAAGTGACTGTAAAATGACACTACTTTATTGCATTTAATTAAGCTAAAAATATCCTTATTTTACAGATATTTGCAGTTATTTTCACAGTTTTTGAAACTTATTTTTTTCTAGCATCTTGCGGCCAGATTGTGGTGGTTTATCAGGGGTTTTTTTTTCTTTTTTTTTTACAGTGTATACAAGCTATTATGACATGCATAGCCTAATGTGATCAAGTACAATAGCCCTAGTCTTCAGAAAGTCCAATATTTCTAATAATTATATCATTGACCTTCTCAAGTAAATGTATTTTTTAAATGTACACTCCAGCCCTGTATTATACTACTATAAATGAATACCTTTCAAATATACAGAACATGAAAAGCATAAGTACATTTCAGCTTTTCTGACCATCAATATAACACAAAATTGTAAGTGATATGAATTCTGTTATGATTAGCAAAAATCAAAAACCGCCCCAGTTTCATATACTGGGTGTCCAAGTTAGTCTGTAAATAGTGATATTGCCAAGTGTTTCCACTGTGGAGCACTGATTTATAAAAATACAAATGCAAAGTTGCATGTCAGTGACTTAAAAATGTCAGATTTTGGATGAAATCTGCAGAGATCAAATCCAATGATGTGAAATGTGAATAAATAGAAATATGGGCAGCAGTTAAAATCTGTACCCTTAAATATTTCAAATATGTTTCCATGATTTTATAACACCAAATAACATTGAATCTCTGTTATGTGTGATTTACAATAAACAGTGTATATTCTTTATTTTTTTTCTTTATTTATTTAAAAATTAAGAAAAGTTTTTTTACTTAGCAGGTAAAGGACATCTTCTAATATTAAGCAGGCTTACTAGTTTGCTTTATATTTATTAGATTTTATTCCCACAGGAGGTTAAAATGAGTAGGAATACTTACCATTATCAGTATTCCAATATATTCCTGTATAAATCGTGGCTATTAATTATACTATTATTAGTGGAAGTATTGTCCTCTGAGCACATGTCAACAAGCTGATTCACTGAACGAACAGAGGCTTTAAAAGCTTAACATGAAGCTCAGGTAAATTGTTTCTTCAATAACATCTGATTGGGCCTATATATGATAAATATGGGCTTCTGTCTCCATTGAATGTGAGCTGATAACGACAGAAATTAACCAGAGATATCGAATTTGACAAAGATTTCGAGATCTTGATGTTATTTCAGCCTTATAGTGATCTGATATTGACATTGACATTAAAGGGTTTCTTCTGGCAGAAATTAGGCAGCCCATGGGATGCAGTGCTGCAAAACCTGCGGGAAAAAAATTATTATGAGCCATAAATGTTTTTAAAAGCAGTTTTGCATATTTCATTTGTGCCCGTTTAAGCGAATGCAGCCTATTTACGGCATTAAAAGAGACAGTGCAGCTCCCTTAAACTGCCTTTTCTTAATGAACGCATTTTCCGGAGGTAATTAATATATAAACTATCCCGATTTGTCACTCTGATTTGTATTTTAGTTAATTGTGAAAGTAATTACGGAGCAAATTAACAGCTTTCAGGAAAGAAAAGGGTTTTAGGGTCCGGTTCCATCTTGGGCGCCTTATTAATTCTCTCTCTCCTAGATGTGATGAAAAGGAGCGATAAATCTGGGTGATCGGCGAAGGCCAATACTAAATGGCTCCATATTTCACCGCAGCTTTAATAGAAATATTCATGTGGGCCCCTTAATGAAATTAAACCCGCGGTGGGGACAAGGCGCAGCGCAGTGTGGCGACCAGGAGTCCGTCTGTGACAATAATCATGCAGCAGGCTGATAAAACGCGTCTAATTGATGAGGGAAACGAACACTGGTGTTTTGGCGGCTCGTTTCTGCTGGATGTCCAGAGGTGAAGATGTTTATTTAGCCCTTCACAATATCATAATATTTTTTAAATAGTGGCCACGATCTCCCAGGCTGTTACTTCCAAAGTGAGTCCAAACTGGATATTTGGATTTTTGCTGTGAAAAATAAGAACAAAGTACATTAAAAATTAACCAAAACACACCCTAATATTAAGAACATTTAGGACTAACTCTCAGAAAAGGCAACGCTATTGATCCTCTAATTCAACGACTATAAATCTTCCCATCATCAACATATTCTCCATATTAAGAGTTGATGTTTGGCGCACATCTGACTCTCTCCTCTCCTCACTCTCTCTTTCTATTTTTTTTTTCACGCAGGCCCACGTCCCACCCACATCAATCTCCCCGTTATCATTCTGTAATTGGTCATGATCATCAAGGTCCACAATTAAATGGCGATCCTTTACTTGAAAACTACCCGGTGACTTGTTGATTTCCCCCGAGCAAATAAACGTCCCAGGAGCGCGGTTAGCTGATGAATTGACAAAAACTAATCAGCTTTATTGGTAGACAGGTTAAGGGCAACAGGGTGTCAATAATTCTCATTTTGACCTCCTCTTCCATTAACTTTAAGTGGCTTATTAGACCGAAGTCACCCGGAGCCACGGGCCTATTACATCTCTCTCCTCATTACACTTTAGGGCTTTCAATTACAAAATTTTTGCTGCGCGTTGCGCATGGATTGTGCCGAAACTTGACTTATTTTGACAGCTGCTTGTAGCCTTCCAGGAAAGATGTAGTGATTTTTTTAAATTTATGTAACAGAAAACTGCCAATTTTTCTCAAATTACAAGGAATAGTTTTAAATCCATCCGTGAAATAAAACAAAACTTGCTTTGTTGATAATATTATACCAGGAGTAGTGAGGTTAATTAAATTGGTTCTACAGCTCCATTATAACATGTCAGTACGCGTCTGTCACCTTCAGGTTTTGGGGTGCGACAGAAGGAGGGCTTTTACTTCAATTTCCCTGTTGGCCTCACGTGGCTCCTTGGCTCACAGTGTTCGCTTTTACGCACGTTCTGTTATTTTTCTCTCTCACTTCAATCAGTGAAGATGGTTCGTGACAATTTTAAATACACATCATCTCACGTGTCAGGTCTGACTGCTGAGCTTTGCTGTAGAAATAAACACCCATCCAACATGCCCTGTATGTCACCTGAATTTCCTTTAACATTTCAATGACTACCATGTGAATTTTTTTTTCATTTTTTGAGCATAAGGTTTGGGAAAATGTTTTCTTAACCATCTTCTGTCCTGAGATGAAGCAGGCCCGAGACTGCTCTGGTAGTATGAAAATGTCCGAATTAAAAACAGTAAGAAATATTTTTTTAAAAAACGAAAAATGCACTTGCAGTCGAAATAATTGCATTTATAATAACAATAACCGCAATTTCATTTTTCTTGAAAAAATGAAACCATAAATACATAGCTAAATCTTAAATAATATTACATTGTTCATCGTTTTAGTGTTTGCCAAAGTTGCCAAAATGTTGCTGCACCTCCTCCTGTGACCTTGCGCAAACTGGTGAGGTACACAGTAAACCAGTCCCACCAACATGTGCAGGTTATTCCTGTAATAATGAAACGAACCCTCTTTGATGGCACTGTAAACGTGCCATTAACGTGTTAGCGAATTAAATAAAGGCAAAACTAGCATCTAGTTTTACCTGACCGAAACAAACGCAAGTTTTATTTCGAACGTTTTGCGTCATTTTCCTGTAATAGCAAGATTTTATGGAAGTAGCAACGCAGCCAGCAGTTTGCTCCACAGTGATTAGAGCAGAGAGGCGTTGTTAAGTCTGTTGTTGCTCTTGGGACAGCCCCCTGCTAGACCAGTGCACCAATCGCCTCCATCTGACAGGGATTAAGTGTGACACGGAGCTCCTCTCTCACACTCCGGATCACATCATAACTTTTGAGAGGTGGGAAAACGCCACCGACTTCTCCTTCAGTTTTAACTGCAGCAGAGGCGACAAGGACGTGCACCGGGGGACCAATGGAGAAATCCAAAAACTTTCGCATTGACGCGCTTTTAGCAGTCGATACGCCCAAGGCGCAGACCTCGCCGCTGGCTCTTGTGACTTCCCTGTCCTCCTCGTCCTCCATCCCGTCGTCTGGGAGCGTGGCAGCCCCGGAGCTGACCACCAGCGCCGAGTCTTTACGCACCGAGACGCCGTCCCCTCCGAGGATTTCCACCTGCGGGCTGATTCCCAAACCGGGTTTCCTCAACAGCCCGCACAGCATGGTTGGATTACATCCGCAGAGCACCGCAGGGATCCCGGCGCAGGCTCTCTACGGTCATCCCATGTACACCTACTCCGCTGCCGCCCTCACAGGCCAACACCCTGCCCTGTCCTACTCGTACCCACACGGCTCCCATCACCACCACACCAGTGATCCCATTAAACTGACAGCCAGCACCTTCCAGCTGGACCACTGGCTCCGGGTCTCCACAGCCGGGATGATGCTTCCCAAAATGTCTGACTTCAACTGTGAGTAGCAATTTCGTTACAGAATAATCAGGCAATTTTCTTTGATTTTCAGTCAAAATAAATATAAAAAAGCTGTTGGATATATGTAGTAGATTTCGAAAGAGGTTCACTTTGTGTTATTTAACCAATATGTATTAAACAGATTTAAAAAAATAATGGAGGCCTGCGTGATGCTTTAAGACCAGCCAAATACTAAATTCTTATTGTATTTTACTTTTTAATTTCTGGTGCAAATTTCTATTCATAAATTACCGTCTGAATGAAGGAGGCTGTCATAAGTGATGGTTTTTCTGAAAGGAACTAAAATGGACAGATAATGGACAGTGGGAAAGTGGCAGAGGAGTGTGAAACCCACAGTCGACATGCTATTTGCTCACCAGATACTGCCTTTTTGTCTGTGCTCGTTTTAACAGATTTGTTCAAAATGAGGTGGCAAATAGCTTGTCTATGGACATATTCGTCTGTGGAGCAGAAAACACGGACCCCCGAGCAAATGTAGTCTGTTATTTTAAGCCATAAGAGGACTGGCATAGCAATTTTGGAAATGGTTGCCATACTAATACCGAAATACCCCTCAAAACAGAAATGTTTGTGAATATTATGATTAATTTGTAGTATTTTTTTATATAAATAAACCAACTATTGGATGCAGTTTATATTAAAATACATAGCAGACGTAACTGTGAAGCACTCTCATGTGTATAAACTTGATTTATTCTTATCGATTTGTTTTGTTCTTGCAGCCCAGGCGCAGTCTAACTTGCTTGGAAAGTGCAGAAGACCGAGAACGGCATTCACAAGTCAGCAGCTGCTGGAACTGGAGCATCAGTTCAAACTCAATAAGTATCTGTCACGACCGAAGCGATTCGAGGTGGCCACGTCCCTCATGCTGACAGAAACTCAGGTAAATATTATTATGATATTATTAAATATTATTTTCTGCACATGTAGCTAATTTTATTTAAGGGTTTGCACTACAAAATGCCGAACAAATGGTTGGGTTTTATTATTTTAAAAAAAATAAACGCAACATTGTCCAGATTTTTTTCCACCCTCGTTTTTCCTTTCTAAACAAATACTGAAAAATACCATTTAGTTTTACATGTTCGGATTGATTGGATTCAAACTCAGTTTTTAGATTAAATGTGAAATTTGACGAGTTTTCAGCATGGGATAATTCCAACACCTCGGAGGTCAATGTCAGGTGGACTGGTGACCTTTACGCACGGTTACGCACCGCTCCCTTCTTTCTTTACAAGTTATGCTAAAGCATTTCAAGGGTATTTTATGGAATTATAGGACAGTGTGTTCTAAATAAATGATGGGAAATCAAGGGAGACAACACAGAAGACGATTAGACCCATGGACACGGCAGCCACAGTAGCTTTTTTGTGCGTCTTAGCCACCAGGAAATTAGACGTGTCCTGGATATATATGCGCAAATCAATCAGACATAATTATTTGTTGTTTCTCCAGGTTAAAATCTGGTTCCAGAACAGACGCATGAAGTGGAAGAGAAGTAAGAAGGCTAAAGAGCAGGCCGCCCAGGAGGCCGAGAAGCAGAAAGGATCCAAGGGCGGCCAGGAGAAATCAGACGGACTCGAACAGTCGGATTATCACAGCAAGACAGACTCAAAAAACGGCAGAATAAGAGACTTCAGGGACAGTGACGACGACGAGGGCGACAATTTCCTCTACAACTCGTCAGACTGCTCTTCAGACGACGAGAGGAATCACAACAGTGACATAAGTCCACAGCCTTGAAGCTGACGCAGAGTAAAAGGGGGCGAAAGTGGAAAATCTCCGTTTCTAATGACTCTGGGGGATTTTCGCTGTTAAATGCAGTTGCATGTAATCCAACCTCTACATGGAATTATTGAGATTTTTGTTTTGTTATGAAAAGAATAAAACATTAGGTCAAAAATAGACCGTTGTGTCATAAACAAGCAATAAAAGCAGGAGACTTTATCCTCACATATAGGAGCATCACTCGGCTATAGGTAAACTGTGACTTCTTGCATGGTTATATGCAAAACGCTGTAAACTGGCTCAGGATTTTTGCAATCTGTCCCTGTTGTGATGGTTAGTTTGTCAGCAATAACATTTCCATGATATCCTGTAGCCCACACACTAAACAGTTTGTCGTCTTGTTTTGTTCTTTGTGGTTCCACTTCAGTACAACGTGTCATACCAAGCTGCAAAATGTTATGTTTATTTTTCTATACTGTATTTATAAAAAAAAAATAGTCATTCAAGTGCATGCTAAATTATTTAGCGTCTCTCTTGCTGCAAACAATGTGAAATAAAAATGTTTGATAGAAAATTACATATTTTGGCGCATCTCTTTCTCGCTTTTTTTCCACGCAGTTCCATGATTTACGGTTCAGTTGCGGTGTTTGAGGCTGCAGGCGGACAGAGGCTTGTGTTTTTCTCCTTGCTCTGACAGGTCGGGTCATGGGAATTACTGTTAATAGCGCTGTCGGATCTGTGCAAACGTGCAGCGAGAGCAAACAGCAAGTAGGCAGTCAGACGGAGGAAACATTTCACACCACACTAGCAATGGGCTCGTGTTAATAAACCATTTACAAGGAGTGTGAAGTGACAGCTTGGCTGCTCGGGCAACTATTTCCAGCCCAGAAATCATTTAAAACTCAGCCAAAGAATTAAGAATAATAACATTGTCACATAAAATAAAAGTCGCTTTACAGAATAAACCCTATACATAAGTTGGATTTTTAGTTAAAGTATGAGCAGAAACTATTTCTCTCCTGGATCAGATGGGATAAAATATGTAAGCATGTCTGTCTATGATATAAATGCCTCTTTGTTTATAACCAAAGAGTAGTAACAGAAAACGATTAAAATAAACTGGCCAAGTCATTTGGGTTCTGCATTTTCAAGAAAATCCTCTTTCTAATGCAAATGAAGCCTCATTTTCCTACCTACATAAAACATCTCTTCATTTCTCCTGTGTTGCTGTCTAATGGATTCATATCAAACATGATCTTTTTCAGACTTAGTCGTTATTTTAATATACAAAATTCGGTGATGACAGCTAGTCTGACTGAGCTTTTAGGACAACTGAAAAACTCACCTGTACCTGTGTTCTTACTGTGCATCAGCTACTTCCCAGAAAACAAATTGATTTCCGTGCTATCATTTCCCCCGCAGTCATCAGCCTTAATCTATAGCAGGGTTTGACTGATTATGTGCCATTTGTAACAGGATTACCGAAGGATCTGCTGGTTATCTTCAGCTGTTTGCTTTAGCTTTAGCAGACGAAATCAAAGTTCAGCTGAGGGTCAAACCCAACCAGAGTACACCAGGTGAAGCTGAAGGAAACTCTCAGGCTCCTGGCTGCAGTCAAAGGACCGCACAGTGGGCCTATTGATGACATTATCTCCATTTTTAACTGGCGAATTCTCCCGTTTTTCTCATTTCTTCAGTGAATACACCAGTGCGTTTGCATCCTTATGTTGATGAAGTGATGTGCTTTTCCAGCCCTTTAACCACCAGCGAATCTTGAAAGTTATGTGGAATTAAAACAGCTCTTACCTCGCTTCAACACGAGCTCAGTGTAGTCAGTGAGGAACATTTCCTCTGGCTGACCTCGGTGGCCGATTCCTGACCTCAGGCCACGCTCCAGCCTTAGATTGATACAGGCCGCACCAATGGAGCTAATTAATAGGAGCAAGTATCAAATGTAACAGAATGACTCTGCTATGCTAACCATGCGGGAGGACACTAGTGTCAGGGAGCAAACAGAACAGGCCTGATTCAGTCCCCCGGGTCATTTCATCAGGGCGTGTAAACACTGAATGAAGCAGCGTCCCGGTGTTCTCACTGTTTAAGTCACACTCACAGCAGCCAAGTGGAAATATCAACAAAAGGATATTCGCCGATCAGCTGTATTTAGGAGTGAAAAGGACTTTATTAAAATATGCTTTATGCTCTGTAAGGTGTAAATAGACTCAGTAAAGCCCAGAAGAATGGCTCCAGGTATCTGAATGGTGCAATATTATCTCTATAAGGCTCAGATGAAAATGTTAAGGCACAGAAGATGATGATAAAATCTTTTCCTTCTTCCTAGAAATGAGTCAAAGCTTCAACCAGAAGGTTTGTAA